>NC_052016.1:42875673-43176542 GCF_015832195.1 Motacilla alba alba
CACAGCAGCTAGTAATACTAGCGGTATCTAAGTAATTAAATACTACTCACTAAAGAATATCTCTACTTTCTTTCCAAAAAATCTACTTATAAGTTTTAAGAAGGTAGAAACATAAATACAATATTACAGTACTTTTTCATGTAAATAGTATTTTATTCTCTCTGTATTTATTTACAGTACTGTTAATCTCAGTTTGTTTATAAAAGTAGATCTTTGACCCTCACTATCAAAATATTCCTTCTGAAAGGAATCTATTATTCCAGATAGAAAAGTGATAATAGGCAAAATCATTCTCTGCTCTCAGTTCCGTGGACTCTCCTTGCCCTTCTCAGGTAGTGTTTCTGGTAGACATTCCATAGAAAAATGACAGTGCGCTGCTTGCTTTGGGTTGGGCTGTAGTCCAGAAATGTAAAATAAAATTATTAGGTGAATATTAGGTGAATTAGGTCTTAGATGAAACCCAGCCATTACCTGTAGTGGTCTGTAGCTCTTCTCTTTGAGGTATGACCACAAGTGTTAGATACTTCACTGAAATGTACCCATCCAACACAGAAACAAGTTTGAGAGGAGGGGAAAATAGGAATCCTCCATTCAAAACACGTTTTCTAGGTGTGGAATTGATTTCATTAATTTTACATTTCTTTGCAATTTGTTAGTTAAAAACCATAAAACTTTCTTTAGATATTCTAGAATGCTCTTATTCAAATAAAAGAAAGGGTTCTGTAGTACTGAATGCAGTTTAAATGTTTGCTGTTCATGTTTGGTTTCTTCTACTTCTGTTCAAATTTTATCATCTTTGAATTATAATGGTAGCATGGTCTCGTTGTACAAGATACCTGAAACAGCTTTATAGAGAAATTTGGATATTTTTATGGCAGCGAATACATGTTGGCCTTTTAAGGTAATGTGGTGCAGTTTTGCACTCAAATCTCTTTATTTGGTTTTAACTCTTTCATGTCTTGCTACTGGCACCTGACCCCTGAAATGAAAACACTTGTATTCAGCTTTCTCCCATCTTTTCAGAGATGCAAATAAATTCTGCTTTCTTTTTATTAAATTCATTTCAGTGTGTAGGTATTGAATGTAGGATCTGAAACAGGAAAAGTGTAAGAGCTAGAAGACAGAAAGCAGGAGGGATTACAACTTTTTATGTGAATCTCTAGTAGAATTGCTGTGAAGTGCATCTGTAAATTTTAGTTCAGGTTTATATACCAATCATGAACTAGTTTGGCTTTTGCCCTCCACTATTCATAAGACTTGAAACTCAACATTTTTCCTCAATTGTTTGAGATGCTTAATATAAAATATGGACAAAAAATTTCTGTTTCACTTTATTTTTTGTATGCTTGTTTAATAGAAGAAGAAGCAAGCTTAGTCTATAGAAGTTGTCTGTAGACCTGTCAACTGAGTCTTAAAATATGTTTGATTAAGAATTATTGATTAGTATTTATCATAGGAGGTGTTTTTAAGACTTGAAACATGGGAAGGAAAATTACAATTACTTGTTTTATTTTAAATAAATCAACCAGCTGGTATGTTTTCTTATGAATCACACAGTAACAACATTTTTATCTTCTTTGTTTTACTCCTTATACCTTTCCCCAGTGTTAGGTTACCATACCTGAGATCCTGGATTACGCTAAATTTTGGTATAGTTATATTTAAAATATACATGAAGGCAAAATATAAGTGATATTTTATGTCAATATGAGGTTCAGAATACCAGAAATATGTTATTTATTTTTTTAGGCTTGTATCCCTAAACATAAATATGTATCGAAGACATATATAAATATAGGGGGTGGGGAGGGGAATCAAAAATCAAAGACATAGGTAGACAGAGCTGAAAAACTTCAGTTGTCCAAAACTGTCATTTGAGGGAGGGAGAAAAGAGAGGCAGGAGGAATTAATGTTAGAATATTTGTGCTGAAAAATGGTATCCCTACTGGCAAATTACATTTTGATTAAAAAGTTGATTTTTCAGTGAAGAAACATATTTAATCTGCTGGTTTTCCCAGAAAAAAAATACTTGAATTTATGCAAGTGAATAACTTGAATGTA
The DNA here is from genome assembly GCF_015832195.1 of Motacilla alba alba. Classification (NCBI taxonomy): domain Eukaryota; kingdom Metazoa; phylum Chordata; class Aves; order Passeriformes; family Motacillidae; genus Motacilla; species Motacilla alba. The sequence continues at coordinate 42,877,735 of NC_052016.1, forward strand.
AATATTGAAGTCAGTCACTGAATTTGGTAATGCAAACTGCAAAGGTGTAAGCACTAAAAACCTGTAACTCAAAGACCAGCCTGAGAACACAAACGTAATTAATGTGTGTCTTAACCTCGGGTTAACATCTGTGAGACCTGACTCAGCCTTTCATCTTCTGGTGGATATGTCTCCTGCTGACTGTGACTCCAGCTATCTGTAGGTCTTTCAGACAAAGTTGTGGTTAAATTAATCTGCTCAGCCTGAAGGTCAAGCATGATTTCTCTTTAGCCACTGTTTTGTCCTCTGATTTACTTGCAGCACATCTGTAATTGTGACTGACAGCCTTGAGGTGGATACCATAGAGATATGGAGTTTGTGCTGAGGTCTGTGAAACACATCAGGATTCTTTTGGATAATTGTAAATTATGTTAACATGTGATTTGTAAGATCCATCCTCTTTCAGATGAATTACATAAACTGACACATAAAAAAAATCTAACCTATCATCTTGGGACATCTGTTTTGTTGTGAAGGTCCTTCTCAGAGACACATTTCAGACATTATGACTCTAACTCCTTGAATTTTTGTTTCAACTTCCTTTTTTTTTGTGAAGTTGGTTAATGCAGAAAGCAAAGACCACTTGCATGCTGTCAAACTGCATTTGAGTGTATGAGATACATACACGTATGAGTGACATCGCCACTGAAGATTATGCCTCAGGGAATTCCCTAAACATTATTTCTGAAATCTGAAATGCAACCACCTCTGCTAATGAAAGGGTAGGAAGATGAATGCCAAACATGGCAATATTCTGCCTTAGAAAAACCAAATCAAAGCAATACTTATTTTGTATGGTAACCAAATATGTTTGTGGTGTGTGTGTGTGTGAATAAATATGGTTTTAAGCAATCGCCTAAAAGTTCTACAAGCTGCACACATTTCAGTGTATTTAATTCACAAACATGTAGTGCTTAGTTGATTTTCCCTAGGATTTGTATTTGGACTCCACCAACTCCAGGTATTTCAAATATAGATTCTTAGTCATCATCACTGGTGCTAAATGCCAGCAATTATAAGTACTGGTTGACTCATTTCTATACTCCATGAGTTTTCATGGCTGTTATAAAACTTTGAAAATGCTGACAGACCTGTAGCCATCGTAGGCACTGCCTGTTTCAGAGTTCAATATTAAATGTAGCCAGACATTAAACCTTTATATTGCTGTACCCAGTTGTTCAATAGCACTGTCACCAGGGAGAATAATGCCAGCCAGGGGACATTAATACAGCTAAGTGTAATATTTTATTTATTCTAATAATCTTTGCATTCTAAAGGGCTGAAATTGTTAACCATACATTATCCTGCCAGTGGGTTTTACTAGCTCTGTTTTTCTAAGCATAAGAGGAGAAGGAGCTTTGCTTATATGTTACATTTGCATAAGTACAGAGAATTAGAGCTATTGTATCAGACCCACAGAATAATAAAGGCTGGAAGATAACTGGATAATCTGTTCCAACAGCAGTCACTCCAGTAGGGTCAACAAGGGTAGGTTGCTCAGGGTCATGTAGAATCAAGTTTTCAATATCTCTGCAACTCTGGAAAACCTGTTCATTTATCCACTTATCCTTTGAATAAAAAAAGTTTGTTCTAATGTTTAAACAGAACTTTCTGTATTTCAGTTTGTGCCCAGTGCCTCTTGTCCTACTGCTGGGAAGTGCTGAGAACCATCTTCTTTACATCCCTCCATCAGGAATGTAAACTGGCTAAAATCCTTTACGTATGGCACTACTGTCCTCACCTGACCAAACCATTCTCTAGTATTTGAGACCTCCAATATGCCTTAGATGTGGCAAGGAGGAGCCAGACTTCTCAAAAGACACGTGAATCCTTCTCAGAATTCTGAGACTACTCTCAGGCTCTTCTCAGATTTGAGGTGCTGGACATTACAAAATATCATTCTTGCTGTTAAGAATTTAAATTTGACACCAGTACTTTCATCCAATACCTTTTCCCTTTTGTTCAGACCTGCCAAATGCTTGCCTAGAAGTTAAATTCACTTTGAAATTCTGGTGGGTAATGAGAATTCTAGGTTTGACTGCTATTCATCCCTCTATATAGATGGTAATTATTTCTGAATCTGCCTGCCGGAAATTAAACAGAATCTCATGCAAACAAAAGAAACCTTTTCTTAATTGGGAGACTTGCCTACATGGCACAGAGTGTGAAAACAAAAGCGTGCCTGCATAATCTTGTAGCTGGCTTCAACATTGAGTTGACTGATTAAAGAAAAATCCTCTATGAACAGGGTATGGCCTATATAAAAGAAGTTAAAACCTCAAATTTGCTTGCATTTGTCAGCGTCCTCTTTAGCAGCCTTTCTACTCCAGAGATTTCCTTTCTTTCCTTTCAGTGTAAGTTGTTCTCATTAAGTTTTGTGATTACAAACAAGGCTTAGCAGTATTAAATGACTAGATATTTTTATGGCCAAATGGGATTACTTTGATAATTGGCTCTGATCTGTTGCAGAACTTGTTCTCCTGTACTTCCTGCAGTGTGTCTTGTAACATGACAGAAGTACCATCCTGCTGACATTTACCATGTCCTTTGATCCTGGACCTCTTCAGAAGTTTGGTTTCTTTTCAGCTGTAGGCCTCTTATCACATCCCTTCCAGAATTTTTTATTTCTTTTGACATTGTCCATGCTGGTGACTTCAAAACTCTGCCACAAAATTATGATGAAAAATGACAAGGCTTAAAATAGGGACATCACCAAAGCATTCCGTGTGGTCATTTCTTTCCCAGCTCCTCAATCTCAGCCATCATGTAGCCAGGCCAGTTTATGCTCTTAGGTCAGCCCTCTTTACTCAGGGGTAAGTATTTGTAGCAGATCGAGCTTAAGAGAGGTTGACAGAAACCTCCAGCTCTGAAATTACAGATTGATGGTATGGTTTCATCCACCAGCAATTATGGCATTTTGGATCCATATTCCTTGATGTGACATGGTTTAACCCCAGCTGCAAATTAGTCTAATACAACTGCTCACTCACTTCCCCTATTCCTTCTTCGTCCCCCAGCTTTACATGCTGAGTGTGATGTGGGGTAGCCTGGGATATTTCTTAGGTCAGGTGGGTCAGCTGTCCTAGCTGTGTCCCCTCCTGATTCCTTGTGCACACCCAGCCTCCTCACCGGCCGAGTCAGGTGAGAAGCAGCAAAGGATTTGACACTGTGCAAGCCCTGCTCAGCAGAAATGAAAACATTCCTGCATTATCAATGCTGCTCCCAACCAGAATTCAAACCACAGTCCCATACCAGCCACCATGAAGAAAATTACCTCTACCCCTGATAAAACGAGCCTAGCTTGCAATGACAGATCCATGTGATATCTAGGGTATCTGGCCTGGGATAAGTAGACCAGTCAAGCAATCAGAGCAGTCAAAAACAAATAAAAACTAAATAGCTTCTTTTCTCTTGTGGCCACATGCTGTCTTACAGAACGGAAAGGACCAATGCCAATACAGTTTGCATCTACACGCTTGAGGAGATGCAGAATTCAGAATTATCTTGGACAGGATTTTCATGTGCCTTGAAGTGAAAAAAATATTTCTGTCCACATTTGTCCACACAAATATGTAATGTATTAACCTTCTTCTCCACTGTTTTGATAAGGCTGCACCACTGACAGCAGAACACTTCAAATTAACTCTTGAACTGTGAAAGTTCAGATGTTGCCCTGATGATCCTTCCATTTATTTCTTTAGAAAAGCTAGCTAACACCAACTTGGGATTGGTGCTGTTTATGTAGTTAGGGATTCTGTGATGATGCATTGAAGTGGATACTCAAAAGAAAGGGAAATTGGGTTCCTTGTGATACTGTGAAACAGTAAATAAAACTCAGAGATAGTCCCAGAAAGCAGATACATAACAAAAAGCCAGTGTTACTGTGCCTGCAATCTGACTTAGGGAAAAAAACATCCTCCTTCACCCCAGATATGGTATTTCATTTCACCCTGAGCAGTACAGTCCACCTTGGCATCGTTCCTACAATGTCTGTTCATAATCACAGGATACAAAAAAAATTTTTATAAGTAAATATTTATCAAAATTAATCAGAAATATAGAAGTTATGGAATCTGAAATTATTTATGATAACCATATCCCGAGAAGTGTTCTCTGTAGCTCTGAGAAGAGGATGTTTCTGCATTTGGAAATCCTGAAGTGGTGAATTTGTCAGAAAGTCAGGATTAGCTTGTAACAACAAAACCACCACTCTCTATGCCAGGGGTACTTCAGTGGCTTTGAAAGCTTTACCTGAGTAAAATACATTCAGTAAAGTCTTTTCTGTAATGACTGAAAAGTGTCACAGATGCTTATAAAACCTTGAATAATCTGTGTACGTTTTCAACTGGCATTATTTTGAGTAAGAAAAACCATGCATTTTTGTAGCAGCTTGACAGGCTGGGGGCTAATGCATGCACAATGCTTCTGTGCCCGTGCTCTGATTTATTTGGAGCAGGGCATGTTTATGGCAGTGCTTCTCTTAACTAGCCAGGAGCATAATCCTGCCAAGTTCTGTTGTCAGTCTGATGGTAAAAGTAATGTCAATAGTAATCAGTCACTGCCCAATTTCATCCCTCCTGGCTTCTTTGCTCCCAAGGATAGCCACTGTCAGGTGATACACATAACCAGTTTTGCTCCAGTCTTACAGGAAAGGGATTTTCCCTCACCACTCCCCTTTAGCAGGATGTGACCATTGCCCACGCTGCTCTTTAATCTCCTACAGAAAATACTATATTTTTTTTAAAAAGTAAGAAAAGTCTACCTTACAAGCAGCCAACTGTTTGGATAAATGTCATGCTTAGCCTGACATTTCTTGCTGCTAGTCCCTGGATAGCCCAGCAAGCAGGGACTGCAGCCCAGAGGGTAATGGGGAAAGACATGTAAAGGTCGTGGTGATTATAGTCAAGGAGATACTTTAAAGCAGAATATGAATATAAAACCTTGTAGAGGCTGGCATGCAAATTAAAATGTAAATAAGGTTGACAAGCTTTCCAGCAAGACATCAAACTGCCAAAGGGCAAATCTGTCTTCTCCAGGCTTTTTCTGCCCTTCCTCAGCACACTACAGCTGTTTCCTCAGCCAGCAACAATAGTAACCTCTAGGGGAAGGAGGAATAGGAAAGTCATAGTGATTCTTAGCAGCTGTCACATTTGCAATGGTTTCTCTTCAGAGTATTTCATAACCCTTTTTTCAGGTTACTTGCCTTGGAAATTTAGGTTACGCAAGCACTAGAAATGAATAAACAAAAAGATGTGTATATACATGAACAAGCTTTGACCGCAGTCTTAGAGCTATGAAATTCTTACAAGCTTCATGAAAACAGGGTAATTGTGAGAGGTTATTCCACTTTGTTGGCATAAGCAAAGAAATGGAGAAAGATGAGGGGAGAAGAGAGAAATAGAGTATCTGATATAGGTCCTCACTGAATTGTATTTAAACTGTAGCAGAAAGTAGAAAAGGTTTACAAGGGTAAGAGAGGCTTTTGAAGATGAAGAAGCTGAGGTAGAAGTCACAAGATAAGAAGTCTTACAATTCTCAGAATAGATTCACCTTCAGTGTCCCGGTATCAGAGAGAGATGTAAGTTCTTATTGTTATTATTTTTATTAAAATTGCTTTGAGAATTCTTCTTTAATTCAGTTTTGTTTTGTTTTCAACTAGAGGTTTAATTCTTTCTGTTTTAGCATCTGGCAGAAATTCACATGTGTATATTTAAAAACAGATGTGCATTTAACCAGCACTTCCCTCAGCATCCGTTCCCACCCTTTGAATGGTGCTGCCCTCCTTTGCCTTCAGAGCAGCCACTTGGCATGTCCTGCACAGCAATGCCAGCTGCATGGCAGACCTCTCCAAAGCTGATTTTTGTTTCCCTTTGTCAGTGCATGATACTTGCTCCCCGTTGGGATGCTTTTAGAGGCCTCATGTGCCAGCCATCTCCAAACAGGAATGGTTTGCTGCAGTCGTAGTGTCTGCAAATGTCTAATTACAATCAATTTAAATGCTTCAGTTCCACTGAGAGCTAATAACACATGAAAGTCAAACTAGGCTCGTAATTTCAAAGCCACATATTTTTTTTGTAATGAACAGAACTATTATGCCCCGTTGAAAGTTGCCTATAACAGATTTTAAAGCTGTATTTGCAGTGTCATTCGTACTTCTTCATATGTGTCTTCTAAGCTTGAAGTGCAAGATAATCTCATTTTTCTGTTTACCTTTCAGAAAATAAAAAAACTTTATTTTTGTTTACACATTTACAATTCCTTTTTTAACAGCATTAAAAAATTGATTTATAGAAACCAATGTGATATACTTAGCTTCTAGAGAGCTTGGCATCACATTTTAGAGAAAAAAGAGGTGGTTTCACTGCCCTGTATTCCTTTATTGTTTTCTCTCCCAGATTAGCTTGTCCTCACTTGATTTTTAACTAAGTGACCTTGTGAAAAGGAAATTAAAATAATGGTAGGAAAATGCACCTAAAATCGTCATGGGCCACTCTTCAGATGGATATCTGATGTAAGAATGGACACAAATTGGATCAAACAAGCTCAATGCCTGGCAGAAGTTAAGGAAACAAATAAACAAAGCAAACAAACAAACAAAAATATTCATATGTATAAAAATGAGAATGAAATTTACATGGTTCTTAAACCATTCATGATCCTGCCAGATCTGCAGCGGGTAGGACACTGAGGGCTTAGAAAAACAGACAAAAGAGAAGTGATGCTGAAGAGAAGGAGGAGAAAGCAGGCTTATGTGTTCTTTAAAAACTATTTTACAGGTAATTTATGAGGAATGGTGGAGAGGTGAGGCAGAGGACTGAAAGGAAAGAAATGGGGAGATTAACCCCTCTGGCAGGCAAAGAACGAGGCACAGGGCACACTGACTTATGCTGGGCAGCTTGCAAGTGGAGGAGAACTGTTGCTCACCAGCCCCTGTGTACTGAGGGTTGTAGGAGGTGCAGAGAGGATGCTCAGCTTTTGGTGAGGTTATAAGGACTGGAAAACCTGAAGCTTTGCTGCCTTTCTTGCTACGCAGGAGCTGGGAAAGCTGTGAAGGAAAGCTCTACTCATTTGTGTCCATCTCCTTGTCAGAGCTGGAGAGCATTTCCTATCATCTGCCCACCTCAAGGTAGTGGGTGAGGCCAGAGAGCAAGAAGGGGTCCAGGAATGTGCTGAGATTGTGGGGTTATCCTCTGTTGCCCTCACATTATTGTGGTAGCACATGTCCTCTGCAGGAGGATGACCAAAGACAGCAGATTTGAGCTGAAGGAGTGATGGTTCTGGATGCTCATAGCAACCACTCATATGAGACTGCATCCCTTTGAAAGAAGGCAAGGTGCAAAAGTTCATTTGACACCAACCCCAACTGCAGAAAAGAGATCAAGGAAGCCCTAATTAGCCACTCCTAGCATAGCCGGTCACTGTCCAGAAAGTGCAACAATAGTCACAGCTATAAGACAGTTTAGTTCAAGCTGTGAGGCTTAATTTTCTCTATTGCACTGACAGGTGATGACAGTGTTTCTCCAGCCTAAAGCTAACAGGGAACAGAAATTGTCTGTCCAATGCAAGATGTTTTATTTTAGTGGAAGAATAAAAAGCAAAAAGCACAAAAACAAGTTATCTTCTCTCTTCTGTCCCTTAACACTGAACCACTCTCTGATTTTGCTTGACTTCAACTATGTTCTCTCTCAGTCCTCCAGGTAGTTGTTTCTTATTATTTTCCTATCTTGCTCAGGACTAAGTTGAGAAGAATTCAAGTCCCTCTGAATTATCCTACAGTCTCTTCGACTTAAGGTTTTGTGCACAAAAGAATTTTATCTTCTTTCTTGTGTGCAAGCAGCAGTATCTTTTGCCCTGGAAGTCAAACGAGATGAAAAGGTAACTCATCCTGCAGAACAGTCTGTTCTGAGATCAGCCAGCCCCTTGACCAGGCTAAAGAACCTGCCTAAATCTTTTATCCTGTTAATTTATATGTCAGGAGCTAGTACATCACTTATCCACTTAGGAGTGAGTCTCACAGTCCATTTATCCCAAGAAGATGGAAAATTATCACAATAGTTTTATCACAAGTGAAAGCTGAGATGGGTTTATGTGACATTCTTGAAGCTACAGTGCCTTGTGCAAGCCAACAGGAAAATACTGTTATTTCACAAATTGCCACTGCAGCCAGGTTGGTTTGGGTGTCACTGATCTTGTGTAAATTAGCACAAATTAAATTTCACATTAACCTCCTTAAAGCCATGAACATTGCAGTAGGTACTAGGGGATTCAGTTAATTACAATAATAGTACTTTTGTGCTAATTACAGGGACACACCAAAAAGGTTTCTGTAGCAATACTAACCCATTTTATAGCATGTAGGGCACAGGCAGTAATGAGCTTCATCTGTCCCAATTCATACACGGTAATTTTCTTTAAGGTCTCATTTCTGACACTTGCAGACTTTTTCAAAAGGTTTACCTTTGCAAAACCATCCCTGCTTGCCTGTTTAGCTGCGTTCCTCTTTTTCATCACTTTCTGTAATTTTACTGTCGTGTTTAAATATTTCAGTTTGCTGTATTGTTTTCTTGTATTCATTGCGAATTAGAACGAACAGTCTTAAAAAGCACCAAAAAAGCTTAAGATGAGACATTAGGGAAATAATGCAGCTGCAGAAAGGAGAGTGAACCATGAAAATAGACTGTTTGGGGTGGTTGATATATCTCCATCTCTGAAGATCTTTAATAACAAATTAGCAAACATCTGTAAAAAGACCTAATTGTGACTTAGGGCCTCCCCAAAGACTTTCTGCTCACTCACTGGCAACGTTTTCATCCCTATTACTTCTGGGAAATCAGGCCCATGCTCCAGTTGAAACTTTCTGGTGCCTGGCATCCATGTAATAGAGTCCTGTTTGTCCTTGGAAAATGCTTGGCACTGCAATTTGATACAACCCTTTAGCACTGCAGTCTAAGCAAAATCCTCTCAATTTGCTTCAGAAGGTGCAGTCAATTGTCCCAGTACAGATAACACTTAGGAACTTGATCACAAATCCCAGACCATAATACACTCCCAGACGATCTTGCCTGATTCTCTCATTTCATTTGAGTACATCTCTTTCTTGGAAGAGTGTGCATAGGAAACTTAAATCATTCATCATTGTCAAAAAAAATTCTGAAGTGTTTATAGGTTTTGATCATTCCTGTCCAAACTGTCTCCGAAAGCTGCATGGATGTGACATTTTTTAGTGCTAAAAGCTGTTTAATCATAAACTTCATAAGCATCATCATCTTGGATCATCTTGATCCACTGCTTTTCCCTACCTGGATCATCCTAAATAGTTACAAGCAGTGTAGCAGAAAGTCAGAGAGCTTTGGAGAAGCCAGCTTGAGATAGATTAGATAGATAGATAGATAGATAGATAGATAGATAGATAGATAGATAGATAGATATGCATTAAACTGACTTTCTTTAAGGAAACCTCTGATAAATGAATAACATAAGGATAACAAAGTATTTACTCACTCCAGAGAACAATCAGCTGGTCCTTGGAAAAAGCTGTAGAGGTCGCCATCCTTATTCTGAGATGTTTTTAAGAATCATGACAAAATATAAGAAGCCTGGATATCAGGTGGGAAGTTTTCAGCACTTCCATTTTCTATTGATCTATAAGCCTTGTCTGTAACATGGCTCACCAGCACAGCAGGGAGACAGCAGAGACCTGCTTCCTGAAGGACTGACTCTGACATTTTCTTTGTTAACTAAGATTGGCTTGTTTATTTAGCAAAACGGAAATGGGTGGGTGAAGTTGCGTTTTCTCTCTCAATCTGCCTTGAGGATCGATGTTCAACGGAAAAGAGCAATTTACACAGAGGACCTGTGCTGGGGTAAAAGCCAATTAAGTCAGCTTCAGCCGTGTTCAGCTAGAAGAATGAGTCTACCTATTTGAGAAGTGGGTGCTCTGAGTGGCCTTCCAACAGCTGTGAAATGCCAAAATGGGACTTATTGTGGGAAAGTATTTGAACAGTTTGTTCACAGTATTTTAGGGTTTGCTTTTCTGTAAAAGCAGGACTTTGACTTGATAAAGGAAACCTTTTCCAGCTGTTTTATGCCATAATGGTGGGGTTTGGTGGTTCTGTGAATGATGAGATCAATGATATCAGCAGTAATTGCAAGGCATTTACTGGTATTAAAGTGCTTTTTCAGACATCAGTCCAATTTTGCATGATCTGATGCTCAAGTTAAACAACATTTCTGAGCATCCAGGCCATAGCTATACCCTCCATTTCTAATTAGTGGACCAATGCACAACATACTGCAAAGGACTCAAAATATTCCCTATAATAAGCTAAGAAGGATGCAGGAAGCATGACTTACCCTAAGGTAATATATGTATTTGTCTTGTTTAAACTCATTCAAGCTTGTAATGTGCTGAACCATTCCCTATTACCTGTTTATATGAGAAACAGTAATTCCCCCTTAATCAGGAAGCTCTAGCAAGCTAATATGATTCTGCAGCTGCTCTCAATACTGCCTCTTAGAAAAGATCAATACACAAGTAGGAATGTTTTTATCCATTTTCTTCTTTTCTTTTTTCTTTAGGTTATTTGGGATTGTTTTAAGAGTTTTGGTTTTGGTTGTTTGGGGGGTTTTTTATGGTAAAAACTGATAGTTTTGTTTCCAGTCTTTGTTGAATTCATCTTTTTAATTCAATAGAGTGGTCCAGACAACCTTAGGAGATGGCTGCAGATATCCTTGACTGGAAGAGCAGCACAGCTGAATGTAGGAAAGTGGCAGTTACAGGGGGAGGTAGTTTTTTACCTGGCAGATACTGAATAAAGGAGTGAATCATTTATTCATGGCATTTCCAATGTTAGGAAATTGTACTAATCATAAATGCAAAACAGTTCAGCCTAAAGTATATCCATGTTTATTTTCATAACACTTTTGCCAAGATTCTGTTTCTGTTACTGATGGCCCTTCTAATCTCCGTATTTTTGGTAGTCTGTAAGGCTGTCCTGTTCTATGAATAATTAATTTTGGTACTATTGGTATTCTTTCTACTGTTTGATTTTCTGCTTTGGCTTATGATGATTTTAAATGATTTGTGGGTGGGGTTTTTTTACTGTAAGCTACAACTTTCATGCTGATTTATGGAATTAATAAAATCACATTAACTTCCAGATCACTATTTTCAGTAAGAAACTTTTTTTTTCCCTGAAGTCTCTCCTCAGAACCTCTTTTTCATCTCTTCCCACATTGAGTATATCAGAATTTCATGGAGTATAAGTACAAAGCTGGCATATAATGTCTTAGTTTTGGAAGTTTTGTGTAAGTTTTCATAGTTCACTTGGGAGTTTTGAGCCCTGATTAAGGAATGTCTCCTTGTTTTCATTTTTGTCTGAACATCAGGCCGGTCAGACCAATCTACATTTCCAGTTTTATTTCAAAAAGTTTCACATGTAATTCCTAGATGGGTCCTGTGCCTCCTTAGTCGCATAAAGTTGCTGTTGTTTCTGGAGATGGTGAAGTAGGGTTGTACTCTTTTTCTCTTTTCCCAGCATAGTGTAGTACAAGGTGGCATCTTCTGCATACAGCAGTGTTGGGGCAGGTGCCATCTGCACCAGTGTGCTCCCAGCTCTGTATCCATATATTTGTGTCAGAGTGCTTTCCATTCTGCATCAGTCACACTCAGCCAGGTTAGTGTAAATAGAGTACACAGGCTAACCCCATCCATTGTTATTGAAAGGGATTTGGGAACACTCACATGAGCCCTGTTGCTGACAGGTGGGACACTCAGGAGGAAATTTATAAACAGCTGAAGGCATGTAGGAATAATTTGCCATCATTTACAAGTCTGGAAAAGAGGAATATGTACCCATTGTAGTTACAGGGTTAGCTGAGACTATCAGGCTGCCTTCCCAGTATTGCCAGGCCTAGGAAACTCCCCAGTCAGTCACCTCCATGTTGTTTCTTCGTGCCAGCTGATGTCTTAAGCAAGCTAAGCCAGCATCTTTATTAAGATATCACTGTAATATGCTCAGCTCCCAAGAAATGGAACTACACTTGGTAAAAAGCAGAAGCAAGGAAAGCACAATGAAGCAAAAATAATAAGCAACAAATGCCCCAGGGCAATGATTTTGGATGGGGAATTGTGGAAATTGAATAAATGTCTGAAAATATGGTCTTCCACCACTAGCCTGAAGTGACAAAATAGCTAAATGAATTAGCTTAGCTATTAATAGCAAGTAGGTTTTGTTCCTTTGCAACATCTCACACAAATATATGGTGAAAAAAAGAGGATTCCGAGGCAGGGAAGTGCTTTTTTTTTTTTTTCTTTCTTTTCTTTTTTTTCCTCCACCTTGACAGAGTCACTTTGTGCCTAAAACACCAGAGATATCTTGAAATGTGTCTGCACTGTACAAAACATTAATTCCTCCAGAGCAATCAAGGTTAATGAGACATAAGCTGCTCTGCTGGGTGAGCATGGTTGTGCAAATTGGATGCCAGGGCTGAGGAGATGTATCCAACTTTTCCAAGATTTTACACTGTGCTGCCAAGGCAGACCATGTGAAATTCTGCAAGCACATGCCTTGCTCCTCCTTGGACATGTGTACATACGTTATCCAAAGTGTTAGCTCAGTCTGGGCCTCAGGGAACTTGAAAAAGTGCCACTATCTTGAAAAGATAGTCCTGTTTAGTTCAGGGTACATCAGTTAAAATAACAGGGAGGTAATCTAGTGCAGGATAAAGCTCCTCAAAGTCTTGTGAGGGGTTATTTTTAAAAGGTGTTGAATTGCTTGGAGTTTTCTTCAGTGGTTAGAAGAAGTTGCAGAAGTTTTCATCGGAGAAGGTCCAAGATGACACTTCCTGAACCAAGGATAGGCTTTAAGGGAGTAGGTAGAATTACATCTCAGTGGGATAAATAGTCCTTCTTGCTCACTAATAGCTTAATTTGTTTGAGAACATCTCTTTCAATAGGAGGAAGATATTCTTTGAATCTAAAAACTGTAGAGACCTCTTTGGCTTGGAATTGTATTCCCTGTGACTGGAAGCAGAATATGTTATTAGTCACCTGAAGGTATCATGGAAGGAAGATGTATTTTATGGGGTATTTCTATTTACAAGTAACACAAAATGAGGGCTGCATCTAATGGTGCAACACATGGAGAAAGAGTTATACTCAGTAATAAACAAAAGAAAATAATTTCAGTGGTGATATTAAGGGAATGAATCCAGCTGCAGATCAAATCTATAGGGTGAACTTTTAATTAGAAGACAGGCTGAAATGTAAATACCTGTATATTGGTAAAGGAAGACAACCAGCCAATGTCAAAGAATAAAGGCATTAACAGCCCTACCGTGCTGAAGTTTTAAAGGGAAAAGCAATCAGTAAAATCAGTAAAAATGCCTGTTTCATTAATTTTGAAAGGTTCCTGGAAAGGGATATGGAAAATATTTCAATAAAAGCAGGTAGATATAGTCAAAGTAATAAAATCTAATAAAATGTAAATGTATCTTCCTTTCCCCAGTATTGAAATCTGTGTTTTTCATTTCCTTTGAGAGAACTCAAGGGAACTATATGACTGATAAGAAATAGCAGCATCACTTGTTCTGTTGCGCAGTGCACCATGAATGGAGCAAGGCTTTTTGAACAGCACTTTCTCCAGTCAATAAGGCCAGTGCTGCATCAAAATTGTGTGCAGTTTTTTTTTCCTGTTGAGTCGTGAATTTAGCTGATAGTATATCTAACTGGGGTTTTTTTTTACTTATTAAAAGCATAGCATTGACAATAAAATATAAAATCCAAAGCCAGCCTTGTACAGAGCTTTGTCCCTGGCAGTGGCCAACATCAGACATGGCAGAGGCAGATAAAAGAACCAAATATACAGTGAACTGTAATGCTTGTTTGTGTGTTTGTTTTTCTTACAAAATTACCACAGATTACCACAATGACTTTTCAACATCATTAACCTGCTGTGTGAATGCTTGCAACATCAGGCAGTTATAGAATTTAACCCCTAATCATTTAAAAAGGATACTTTCAGCCAAAAAATTGACTCAAATATTTAAAAAAAAAAATCCAAAGAGAAGACATAAAATACTAGCATTATCAGTTCACACCTTTTGCACACACTTTCACTTTCCATGTGTATTATAGTAGTTGCAAAGGCTTCCAGGGCTGTGGGATGCTGGGCCCTTGGCAGGCACAGCCAAAGACACCGTGTTAATCTAGCAGCCATATCTCTGCCGTAGCTGTCATCGTATGATGAGAGTTACTCCTTCTGACTCACACAGCTTCACACTGGAAATCTGTGGAAAAGCAGAACCAGACCCTTAGTACCTGGAAGTCTTGATCCCAGTCTGCTCATCTTTCTCTCACCTCCTAGAATAAAACCAGTGGTGACTGGGCAAAACTGTGGGCAAAGGGCAGAAATGGAAGAATACTCACTCTAGGAAAAAATCTGTCCTATTATTTTAAATTTTATACTATTAAGCCCGGACACTTACTAAGAGGAGGCCAAGGAAAAAAACTACTTACATAAATAGCATAAATAATAGTATCATAATCGTAGTGTTATGCACATTGCTGTCTCAGATGTCCAAGGCAATAAGTCCACAACACCATACAGTTTGTGTTCCCATAAACAGAACAGAAGCTGGCCTGAATCTACTGAAATTATGCTCCATTGATATTGATAGAGAAACTGGTCTGGCAGCTGTTCCTTCATTATAGTTTTTAGAGCTATTCAACATACCTTTTTTGAGGTCTCTAATTAATGCCTTCCTGGTTTGCTTGTGTTTTGTGGTTTGGTGGGGGTTTTTTGGTGGTTTTTTTTTTTTTTTGAAATTGGACAATTCAAGTTTTACCTTCCATTTTTGAATTTCTACTTTTTAGTAAACCTCTTATCATCTAGAAGCAGACAGTGATTATCCTGACTTACACAGAAAAGCAAACTCTGCTACCTGCTGGCAGAAAAAATTGCTATCTCTCTAAAGGAGCCAGCACTAAAAGTGTTCAAATGATAAAGACATGGACTGGGCTGCTGAACTGTTATTTTCACTATTGTATCAGATGTCAGCATTTCAGTTTCTTAACTATGCTTTACTCATAGGATGAGGGGTTGTTGTTATCATGTTCTCTAAATTCAATCAATACCACAATCTTTGTTATAAACATAAAAGTGAAAAATAACAGTGGTGTAGCTTTGTAAAATTCTGCAACTTTTCTCATAGAAAAGCTGCAGAATATTTATTCATTTAACATAGCTAGTTTTTATTTTTATGACCAAAAAGTAGCATCAAGCCATCAGATATAATATCTCCATCTTTGCTATTTTTATATTCAGAAATTAATTGATTTTGAGGTTTACTTCCTTGCATTCCTTTTTTTGTCTCCCAAAAGCATCTAAGACTTCCAGGAGCTGTCTTGTGTTCTCAAGTATTTTTGTATCCTCAGTCTTTTAGGCTGTTTATGAACTCATTTTAAATTTTTTTAAACTAGAATTTCAATATACTGCTTATATTAATAGGAGACGTTCTTGCTCCATGTATATGAAAGGACATCCCAGCAAAACTCATCCCAAACTGTCTTTCTTGTCTTTGCATCCATCACAAATCTCACAAACTCATGATATTGGAAAGACTCATGATACTTGGAGAGACTTATGTGTTAAGTGATCAGACTCTCATACCAGGTCTGACCATGGACCACCAAAGAGAGTCAACAGGAAGCTCAAAAGGTAGGGGTGTCTGTGTGTTAAAACAATTCCTTCCCACTATGTAAGACCCCACTTGCACAGTGGGTAGATGAGTTGGCAGAATTTTAGGTATCAAAATCACTTCAGCAGTAAAAACTTTAGTATCTGCATTGCCTGAGATACCAAAGTGGATTAGTCAAAATTTTGTAGATCACAGTTTCTTTGATCTTGGCCAGCTAAACATGAAGTATGTCACTCTTTGGATTTGAGGTTTTAGATGTTTTTTTTAACAGGCCTGGCCATTTGCCTTGCTTTGATTTCTCAGTATGTGAGCTAAGGAGAGGCTTCAAGGTGTTTGAAGTTTACTCCCAAAGATCTATCCAGACCTTTCAACATGTCCAAGTGCTTTGGAAAGGAAAGGATTGCATCGATATTTGAAGGTTAGAATACGTATGAGTGCCAGATACAGTACTTGGTAGGGTGTTGGTATGAGATGGAAGGGAAATCACCAGCTCCTTGTCCATTTATTCAGTCTATTTGCCTGCACAAAGCTGGCAAACATTAGTTACTCAAACTGGTGTCTTTATTTGATAAATGTGCTGGTTTGGCCTTGGTTGGCTTGGGGGCACTTCACATTGTAGCCATTCAAGCTGACTCTGTCTCCTCACTGAACAGAGAGCTGAGTGAAGCCAACATTAGAAAACAGACTCGGCCAGATGGGGATTTTGCAATGCTGTGGCAGCATTGCAAGAGCCCTGAAAGTTGGTCTTGCTCTTGCTGTAACTGGACCATTCCTTACAGCAGCAATCTCCTCTCACATATTCAGTGCCGCAAGCTCCATCTCTCCAGGGGCAATGAGCCCTATCAGTGTCTTTGGGACAGCCAAATTCAGGTCTGCCTACACTGCCATGAGCCCTGGACCTGCTCTAAACTGGTGTATGAACAAACTCTTCCCTCCACCCAATTTCCCCTGGTTTTTACAGCAGCAATCCCAGAGCCACAGGCCAGCACAAATCATTTTATCATTAGTTCTGATCCCAGAAATAATATAGGTTACAGTCTGCTCACCCATTTGCTTTTCTTGCCTAATGTTTGGCTTTATTAGTTTCTTAAGCTACCAGAGTTGTTAAATCATTACTACATCAGGCCACGGGTAGGAACTTTGCAGATGGATTGTAGTAAATTTGGGAAATTTTGCTAATGAAGCATTCCAGTAGCAACATGTTCTTTGTTCTCCCTTTCTTCAAAGAGCATGAAGTTGGTGAATGGGCTTTGACTGTATATTTTGTTAGTATGTCACAACCTCAGTGTCCTTTTTATTGTGTAGGAGGCTTGAAAAGTGTGTTATTTAGATGCAGTGCTGAATTTGAAGGAAACATGAAGTGCTTTTCTGGACTTTAGGACTGTCCTTTTTCACACCTAACAAATGCAAAACTATTAGGAGATAGCTCTCCTGGAATGACCCAAGTACAAAGATGGGTTAAGAAAAAAGGACTCTTTCCCAGTAGGCAGGACTATCACAGCAGTTCTGATGGCAGAGCATCACTGTTTCTTTTTCTGTTCACCTTTCAAATGCATCTGTCACTGTAGTATCTAGGAATCAGCAGGAGAACTAGGAGGACTGAGATTAAAGAAACTGATCTGAGCTGAGTTAAAGACTGCCTGCATTGATGGTTGTGCAATTTTGGCCCAGGTGTTTGCCAGGAAGAAGGGACAATTTCAGTATTTTTTACCAAAAAAATGCGAAGAAGGTACAGTAGGAAAATAAAGTCCCATGAATGTGGGGTTTTTTTTCAAATTATCTATGTATTTAAATCCATAGCTAAAAACATCTCGAGAAACAAAGTAACAGAATATCATTAGTACTTCAGTAATTTTTGGTATCAAGCAGGGAGGAGGACCTTGAACCTTGAGTTTTCATCACACACTTATTAGACAAGTTTAATATATCTTGTGGTTTCAAGATGTCTCCCAGAGAGAGATTCTTGAACTCAGAATAAGTTAACAGGCAGTTAAAGCTGTTAAATTACAAGTGTGCTGTAAAGTCAGAACACAAGCAATATCATCATCTGACCAAGCTGTAGTCATTTGAGTATCTGCTGTTCAAGTTTGCTGGATGCTGTGCTAGAGAAAATCAGATTTTCAGTCTTCTCACTCTCCAGATTGGTGTCTAAATCTGGGAGTTACTCCCACACCTTACATACGGAGTCAGCCTGGGATGGGGATGCTTATTAAAGGGAAAGTTGCTCTGCTGTAGATCATTCATATCCTTGGTGCTGCCCAGATGTAAAACATTAAAGAAGCTGAATTACACTATGTGTTTACTGTCTTCTTCAGTGTATCCACCATAAATGAAAGAGAGCTAGTAACAATCCTTAGAATTGTAATATTCTGTCTATTTGTGTAGGGCTGATACTGTATGGGGAAGAGAAATGCAAGTCTTGGTCCTTAAGATCCCCTTTCCTATTTGCCAAGAAGAAATGTTAGATTTGTTTTAATGAAATATAAGCTAAACAAAGCTTTGCTCAGAAGATGATTATTTACTAAATAAATTCTAAAGCAGGAGATCAGAACAAATATGACTCACATGGAGCAAACTTAAATCCTACACAGGGGTAAACACTTCAAAACTAAACTCCATTTCAAAAAAAAAACAATGTGAGTTTATAGGAGCCTCAGTTCCACTGAGAATTTGTGCTTTTAAGTCTCTAAGAAGTTTAAAGGTGTACTCTGGGTGAAAGAAGTGAGCAAGAAACAAGCTACAGAATAAATCTAAAATACAGTCTGCATGTAGGAGTTTCTCTTCTCCTGACACACAGAATTTCAGTTGCAGTCAGTGAAGTCATAGGTATGTGGGAAGACAGAAGAGTCTTATACCACAGCAGTGGTTCCCAAGTGACAAGCAAAATAGCCACTGTCACTTCACAGACTGAGTAGGTAGGTAATGCCAAGGAAGCTCAGTGGAAAGGGAGGCAAAATGTGTCAAGAGAGAAGGAGGGGAAAAAACCCTATCACAAAACCCCAAATCAAACCATTCTGCTAAGCCAGCTTGAAAGTGGCTAGTAGTCTATACAAAATGTGGGATCTTGGAAAGGTTAGGTGTTATTATCCTATGAAAATGTAGAGTGCATGGAATAAAATGAATTAGTAGTTGCAAAGCATCTAGACATTCTGGGAACTGAGCCAGTAGGAACAGCAAATGATCAAACAAAAATAATGCTGAGGTCTAGGAGAAAAATGTGAATGTTGCTGTCTTACAGCATTTTCATGTAGCTCAGACAGCAACAAACAAGATGCAGAGCAATGGGTTATAAATGCACTGTAAAGATTTATTTGCTTAAGCTGGAAGGTAGTGGGATCTGGTGGAGTGTACCTCTGTCCTTTGAGGGAAGAAACCTTGTGTGCTGGTTTCACTTCTGCTTTAGCCCTGCTGTGGGGAAAGGGACCCTTCTTTTGAAGGCGTCAGTGAAATAAAATGTTGAGGTGCAGGGAACATCATCTTCTCTTTGCTGGCATCAGTCTGCAAAATCCTACTCTTTAAAGTGTCACTGACTCACTGAAATGTATTTTGTACACCCCCTCAGCTTAGTCTTATAGCTCACATCAGTAGATTTCCTGGGTTTAGATTGAATTATGGCTCTCTGAGCTGCTGGAGGTCCTCATTTTCAAGGTATTAGAGCTTGTCTCCAAAAACTCAGTCTTTCTTCTTGCAAACCAGAGCTCAGCCCATTGAGTCACACAATGAGCAGGGGGAGCATGGGAGCTGGAGGGACCATTGATGAGGCTGTGTCCTGTCAGAGAGGAGTCTCACCAAATAAAACGCCTCCAGCTGATCCCCTGTTGCTGGGCAGCTGGTCACAACATTTGGCAGAGCCACCAGTATAACTATGGAGGTGAACGAGGTGGGTGGGAGCAGTACTGTGCCATTGTTATGCAGCTTAGGTTTGGTGTTTCTGGGGTCACCCACCCTAAGAATGAGATAATGGCTCCACCCATTTAAAAGAAACAGAGTCCAAGCCTCAGTGAGCAGTGTGAAAAAGGTGGCTGATTGCTCATATAATGATTTTCCAGCTGCTTTGGGGATAATTAGACATAGAAATATTGCCTTCATTTTGATGGGATTTTACAATAACTGCTTCACTCGTTAATAACTTGAGTCCCACTGACCCTACCAAGGTATCACATTGTTTGGAAGGAGGAAAGATACAGTGGAAAACTGCTTTCAACATCCTTTCCACAGACTGGAAGATATTTGTTAACACACTTTAAACCTCCTTTCCTTTCCTGAAACTGCAGGACCATGAGTCTAGATATCTGATTCCTCATCTAGCCAGTGTTGAAATGTTCAGGTACTGCAATTTAAAGGGCATATATTTACCTAAGATAATACATTTATTCAAGGTTCTATTAAACCTCCATTTTCAAGACATGCCTTATACTCATTAATTTAATGTTAATTTTCATTTAGCAGCCCTAATGATTATATAGGTCAAGAAAACTAAAATATCTTTGTTCTCTGGGGTTCTCTTATCTCCTTAGAGTACGCTCGATTTGAGGCAAAAATCCATGACCTGCGTGAGCAGATGATGAATCACAGCATGAGTTCTGGGTCTGGCTCCCTGAGGACTAATCAGAAGAGATCACTGTATGTCAGGTAAGCAGGAAGAGCCTTCTCCTGGGAATATGTCGGCAGCTACCTTGCCCGTGTCTGACGTGTTGTTGGTTTGGCACAGTGGGAAAGAAGTCTGAGGAACTGCCTTGAAATGAACTGAGAAATGCATCCATCTCACAAGCACAGCATCATTAATGAGAAAATTGGATAAAAGCCCTATTTGCCCTATTTGACCATTTCAAGTAATGTGCAAAGAGCATTACACTTTCATAGTGATTTGGATTTATGAGATGAACATTTCTTAGCTCTGTCAATATCTGAGATGGATATTGTGGAGTAACGACAGGATGAATCTCTGTGTGAGGTCTTGCCCAGACATGGAACGAGTGTTCTCAGAAAGAGCAGCTTTTTGCCAAAACCTTTTCCTTGCAAAACAAACTCTTGTATGCTACTCTAAATGCATGACAATCTGCTACTGTCCCTTCGCTACATTTACCCTTCTATCAGTCTATGCTGCAAAGAATTTGCCATCTACATAGCAAGATCAAATGTGCAGATGAGATGGTAAACAAGCTGCTATCCATAGCTTAAATGGGGTGGTGAATAACAAAGGAATTACCTTTGTCACTTTTTGGGAGCAATGGTTGTAGTTGCACCTTGACTGTGCAAGTCTGTTGCCAGACTGGGTGTTGCCCAATTGCCCCAGCAAAATTCTTGCTGTCACTCTCCCCTTTTGGGACTCACGGAGACTGTGGCAATCTGTCAAGTATTTTAATAATCTTAATAATTATGCTTCTCTAGGCTTTCATTTTCATTCTCCCCTTTGTCCCCTCTATCCTCCCCATGCTCAGCATATAATTTGAAATTCCTGACAATCATGAAGCAGAGGGAAGCAATTTGTCAGCCTCTAGGCAGTGATAATTATTCACAGGGGAGCTAATTCAGGTGATAACATTGCACAGATCCAATTAAGGCTAAATTCTACATTTTGTCATTATGCTCTCAGCGTGAAGGAGTAAGGTAGCAGACAAGGAAGGGAAAACTTTAATGTTAGCATGATGGGTCTTGTTCTAATGGGCAACAACCACATGAAACACTAATTGGTACTGCTGTCAGAGAGAGCAATGACTGAAGGGAGATGGATCACTCTTACCAGTGATGTTGCTCTTGGGCAAGGTCAGATAAGAAATATTGAAGTTTTCAAGGCATCTCTAACTTTCTCTGACCTGAAGCAAGTTCTTTCCGGACCAGAGTGACTTTGTTGTCAAGAGCTTTGTTCAGCTCCCTGAATTTGCATTTTATGTGTGTGTAAGGATAGATAGATCCAAGCATCTTTTCTTGAGATAAGCCAGGAACACAAAATGTAGGGAGTAATGGTGTGAGAAGCCCAAGCCAGCAACTGCAGGTTAATTGAGGTGTACACATAAAGGGCTGAACACCTTATTGCAGTTTGAACAGCAACAAAGCTTGATCTCCCCTGTATGAGCATTGACCTGGGAAACTCTGCTGAGAACTGAGGCTTATTAACTTGCACTCTGAGCCAAGCTGAGATATCTGTGCTGCATCTGGACTAGCCTAGCTCTTCTGTGCAGTATTGCTCTGTGTGCACTGTTGAGCCTGGTTTTCTGCTAGTTCATGAATTCTGGCTGTGATCTGTCTCACTAAGCTGCTATGCCCTGCTGCTTCACTGCAGGAGCCTTTGATGTCTTAGCTGCTTATCTAAATGGCTCTTCCCAAACCACAAATGCAAAACCTGTTCTTTTATTCCACAGTTGATCCAACAAATGCCCCAAACCTCTGAAGCAGAAAGCCACAAAAGCCTCAGTCACTATTGTTAGTGTTTACTTTTTTCTCTCAAACCCACACAATTGGCTGTGTCCATGTCTGAGCATCCTGTTTGAGAGGCTCTGTATCTCACATATAACCACAACGTGTTTGTAGTGCAGTAGCACCTGCAGCCTGTCACTGTCAGTTCAATTCACATGCACTAATTACAAAAGTAGTTTGTGTCTATGTTAGGCACTCAGGAAAAATAAATGTGGGCTCAAAAATGTACTTGTTTTCAGAGATGAAAATTTTCTCATTATGGATACTCTTTACAAGTAGGGCCCATGTAAAAAGCTAGAATCTAGCATTTGGTTTCTATTCTTACAATTCAGGACATTTCTGTTTCAATGGATTATTTTAGTCAGCATGTGCAAGAGAGCTAGAGGCAAATGACCATATGCTGTTGTAAATCTCTAGCTGTAATGCCAAGTTTATGATTCAAGTTTGCTGTTTTCCTTTCTTTGGGATGTAGTGATTTTGCTGTCCTTCACTGAGTGTGGCAAGCATGGTTATTTTTTTAACCAGAAAGCTTAATTGAGACAAGTCACTATATTCTAGGCAACACAAGGAAATAAATTAAGCTGCAGATAGGTTGTAATAGTTGAAAATAAGTGTCATTACCTGTTCATAGAAAAGCCAGCAAAAGAGGGTGAGAAAAAGTAAAGCTACAGTTATGCCAATGGATGTGGGGTTTATTGGATGTAGGGATTCCTTCTTTACCTTACAGTCTGTGATTTCCCCATCCAGCCCTTACAAAAAAAGCATAGCACTGAGATATGCAAAAGAAGCTATATTCAGTTAAGTGAGACAAAATGTAATATAGAGGTAAAGGGTTGAATGTAGGACCACAAGTAGGTGGCTAAAAGTCTCACTTCAGGAGTGTAAACAACACAGGAAGGAAATCAAGAATTACTTGTTCAGATAAATTGTGTAGC
The DNA here is from genome assembly GCF_015832195.1 of Motacilla alba alba. Classification (NCBI taxonomy): domain Eukaryota; kingdom Metazoa; phylum Chordata; class Aves; order Passeriformes; family Motacillidae; genus Motacilla; species Motacilla alba. The sequence continues at coordinate 42,900,825 of NC_052016.1, forward strand.
TCGTTGACATGATCTTTTATCTCTGCATACTCTGGTGTTTCAGATTTGTATTATTTTTTTTCTTTCTTTTTTTTTTTTTCTGTCTGTCTCTCTGACACTTCCTGGATTATTTCCTGTGAATTTCCTGAATTCTTTTTTTTCAGTACTGCCTGTTGCTTTTTAATTGCAGACCCTGTAGGTCTGTTTGGGATGTCATCAGAGAGTCCAAAACACTAAAGGCAAAATATGAGTCTCCAGGCGAGGATGGAGCAGTAGGAAATACTTCTAGTCCATTTGGGAGTTTAAAACTTCTTTGTCACTAAATCTGTTGAGGAAAAGAAATACAGAAAGAAATGCAGAAAGTGAGAATGGATAGGAAACATAGAAAATGTTATTATTCATGCTTTGTTTGTTGGTGAAAGTGAAAGAATTTAAATCTAGTTCACTAACTGCAATGATAGGCTAAAAAATCTGATATTATAATTTTTAAGTCATTGGAATTCAGTCATCAGCTCGTGATCAACCAGGAGAATAAACAAACCCATCACCAGCTAAACATTGTACTATATACATGCATAGCAGGGTCTTATGCAAATTTATGTCTTCCTTTTTGTCTTTTTACCTCAAGGTTTTAAAATCTGTTCTTGTAAGATTATATATTTCTCTGTCTTTAAATAAATAACATGCTTTGCATTGTCCTTCTAGGTCCATATCAGTAGTCAAATTTCTAGGTTACATATGGTTACTATTGCTACTCCTAGGAAATGCCAGATCATGTTATTTAACTCACAGGCTACGGAACATGACAGCCTTTTGAACAGTTAAGCATCAGAGAAATACAGTTCTTTAAAAAGTTTGGTGAATTGGAGTCACTGAAACTTTAACTTCCAAACTTTGGAGGAAACAGAGCTTAAGCAGTTTTCATGTTGTTGTACTAGATTATTCCTGAGCTTAAAGTACTTGTGTTAGATTTCTGAGGATAAGAGTAGATGCTTCAGTAATTGCTACTGCACATGCAAAGAAAAGGTTTTCAGGAATTATCTGGCACCCAAAACTGCCGTCTTAATGTCTGGTTTTGGTTTACAGATGAAAAGTAATGAGATAGGCTTAGCATAAACAGTCACTGCACCATTTAAGCTTTATTCAAACCAGACAGCTTCTGAAATAATGCTTATATTTAAAATTCCAGTTGTCCAAAGCCACAAGCAGACCCCGTGGAGGTGTATTGATCTGCAGAAATAACTCTAAAGCTTCACAGCCCCCAGCCCTTTCACTGCCACTTCTCTGTTTAAAGTCTGTTCAGTACTGTCAGTGACCAAACCTGATTTCACCTCATCAGGGCTCCTTGTTGCTATGTATGAAGGGTTGAGTTTACTGAAATGCAGCTGTTTCAGCTTCTGCACTACTTTCAAATATATCAGTACAAAGTGAATGGTACAGTTGGCTGTAAAGGTGAGGATGGAAATCAGGGCTGGGACAGGACTGGATCCAGCTGCAATGTCTGAAGAAGTGATTCTGCAGCTGCCTCTCCACTGTGCCTGGAAAAGCACTGCAGTGGGAAGTGAGCCCAAGGCTCTTCCCAATTAGATGAAGACGCTTATGATCAACCTTTTTATTTCCAGTCCATGTTGCACTATTTATGAAAAAGTGCACGGTGCAAAGAGGTGCCTCTTCGTCCACTACATTTTTGTCTTCTTCTAACTGGAATTATTGCTAAGCATTTCATAGCTGTGATAGATATGGGCCATACAAACATGTAGTATTATGTGTCAAAAATGTGTGTGTTCTGGTTCACTTCTTATTGAGTCGTGAGGAAGTATCTGGAGATTTGCCATCACAACTTAGCTCAGCAAAAGGGAAGTCAAAGCTGAGGTACTTTGGGTGGTTTACTCTCACTGTCAGCACAATGGATTCTCCATTAGGTATTAGACACCTTTACACAAATTTCCTGAACTTAGAAATTAGCATGTTGCCGTATCATAGAATCACAGATGGTTTGGGTTAGAAGACACTTTAAAGATCATCTGGTTTCAAACCGCTGCCATGGGCAGGGACATCTTCCAGTAGTGAGACTTTGGTTTTCTACAGATCAGAGAAATTCTCAGTTTTGAACTTTTCAGAGCTTCAACTGACATTCATTTGGGGCAGTTTGTGAAGATTGAGTCTGATATCCAGGGCTTGTTCCATGCAATGTCTGTTATAACAGCTTCAGTCTCCTTGTCTTCTTTGAGGCAGTGAACCCCCTCAGGCAAGTGAACATCAGGTCAAGGCTGCATGGGCAGAATTCTCCTGTGAATCTGCACAGCTGGTTGCAGTGCAGTCTGAAATCCTGAGAAATGCAATTCTTGGAGAATGGTAGTGAAACCTGAACACATGATGGTAGTGAAACCTGAACACATGATAAGATCAGACTGGGTGATGAAAAGCTCTAGTATGTAGGTCTGGAAGCAGAAATGTAATGAAGAGATCACTGGTGTTTTCAGAAGGAGGTACTGAGGAAACCAGAGAGAGATATGAAAATGGCCATGATTAAATACTCACAGAATCACAGACTCACTGAATTTCTAGGTTGGAAGAGATGTTTAAGATCATCGAGTCCAACCCATGTTCTAACACCTCAACTAGATCATGGCACCAAGTGCCACATCCAGTCTTTTTTTAAACACATCCAGGGATGGTGACTCCACCACCTCCCTGGGCAGATGATTCCAGTATTTGACCACTCTTTCTGTGAAAAACTTTCTCCTTAATTCTAGCCTGAATCTCCCTTGGCACAGCTTGAGACTGTGTCCTCTTGTTCTGTCTGTTGTTGCCCGGAGAAAGAGACCGACCCCCAGCTCACCACAGCCACCCTTCAGGAAGCTGAAGAGAGTGATAAGGTCACCTCTGAGTCTCCTTTTCTCCAGGCTAAACACTCCCAGCTCCCTCAGTCGTTCTCATACGGCTTGTGTTCCAACCCCCTCACCAGCCTCGTTGCTCTCCTTTGGACACACTCAAGTATCTCAATGTCCCTCCTAAACTGAGGGGCCCAGAACTGGACACAGCACTCAGGGTGCGGCCTCACCAGTGCCGAGTACAGGGGAAGAATGACCTCCCTGCTCCTGCTGGCCACACTATTCCTGATAGAGGCCAGGATGCCATTGGCCTTCTTGGCCACCAGGGCACACTGCTGGCTCATGTTCAGCCGGCTGTCAACCAGCACCCCCAGGTCCCTTTCCACCTGAGCACTGTCCAGCCACACCGTCCCCGGCCTATAATGCTGCAGGGGGTTATTGTGGCCAAAGTGCAGGACTCAGCACTTGTACTTACTGAACTTCATCCCATTAGATTCTGCCCATCCATCCAACCGTTCCAAGTCCCTCTGCAAAGCCCTCCGTCCCTCTAACAGATCGACACACGCTCCCAGCTTAGTGTCATCTGCAAATTTACTAATGAAAGACTCTAAACCCTCATCCATGTCATCAATGAAAATATTAAACAGGACTTGCCTCAGCACAGACCCCTGAGGGACACCACTGGTGACTGGCCGCCAGCTGGATGCAGCACCATTCACCACCACTCTCTGGGCTCAGCCATGTAGCCAGTTCCTAACCCAGCACAGAGTGTCCAAGGCACAGGCTGCCAGCTTATCTAGGAGTATGCTGTGGGAGACAGTGTCAAAGGCCTTGCTGAAATCCAAATAAACAATGTCTACAGCCTTCCCTGCATCCACTAGGCAGGTTACCTGGTCATAAAAGGTGACCAGGTTGATTAAACATGACCTACCCCTCCTAAACCCATGCTGACTGTGTCTGATACCCTGGCCATCCTGTAAATTCTTTGTGATGGCACTTAATATAAACTGTTCCATTATTTGGCCCGGTACTGAGGTCAATTATTCATTACAAGGAGGAGGGAGAATATTTTTTGTGAGATATATGTGTATGTGTGTGTATATATATATATATATATATATATATATATATATATATATATATATATATAAAGAAAATCCAAATAGATATTTTAGTGTTAATTACATGCTATATCTACATACATATTGCAAAAATCTTCACTTCAGCAAGTTGCCTAGTATCTCTCTTGAGTCAGTGGAGTGCACTTGGCACTTTCAGAGTACAATTCATGTCATCCAGAAGTAGACATCTAAAATTGCTCAGGCGAATCATGTCCTAAAAATGTCTCTTTCTCACAGTTGAGTGGAAGGAGCCTCAGGTGATTAGCTGAGATGTAAACATCAATATTAGAGACACTTCATGTTGTGTGACCTGAATCCCATGCTCACTCAAAATCTTTCTCTTTTGCTCTCTCACGAACACATGTGTGTGTTCATATGCATATCTAAAAGCTATAACATCAAGCTTCTGACTGTTATCTGTGCATTCTTCTGTAACATAGGTTGGAAACACCAACAGTCTTTTTTAATTGGGCCGGGTTTTTTGCCCATATTCTTATTCTCCAGGATTCTTTCTGAATTCATTTGTCACTTTAGTTAGCACTATTGAGGATCCATATACACTCGGTACATGGTCATCACAGCATCTGGGAGCATCCAAGCTGAAGGTTCTTTCAGGTTCTGCAGAACTGAAACTCTCTGAAATTCAGATTTTTGCAGAGCAAATGTGAGCGAGCTTGGCACCTAGACATTATTTTTTTTGTTTTAATGAGGAAATAGCTTACATAACCATGCCTGTACTTTAATGGCATTATAGAACTATTAGAATTCCCTTTACTGAACAGTAAGTGGAGGAAAATGGAACTTTTACCTCAGATTCCTGGGTGATTGAATGGTCCCAATTGTAGCACAGAATGGAAACATGCATTCAGAAAATGTGTCATAAATGGCATAATGCAGATAAGTTTGGAAATGGCCAGATAGGTACACACAAAAACTAAATTTATTAAATGGCTTATTGGACTTGAAGTTCCTTTTCAGACTGGAATTGTTGGAATCTCACTCATTTCACATGTCCTGGCTAAGTAAGTGTTTCTGAATATTCTAGTACTACTTTTTAATGGTTCTTTCTCTGAAAATAAGAATCTTTTTTACATCCTCCTGGCACAAATATTCTCCCTTGCTTCAGTGAGAGCTGCTCAGATTCAGAACCAAGGAAGTAGTGTAAATCTTTATTTTTCAAAGCAAGGAGTGTCACTGCGCATGCTTTAGAGACCTTTTCTCTAGGGAGACATTCAAGAGCTGAACCGTATCACTGAGTTCACCCAGGTCTTCATTAACTATCAGAAACACTGAGGAATTGAGGAGGATGAGGGATATGCCGGAATACATGAATCACCTAATACAGTGGGAAGTAAATCCAGTAGTTTTTATTTATTTCTTTGAATTTCATGTTTTGAGCAAAAGCATCTGGCTTGCAGAACATGTGATTATCTGTAAAATGAAAAAGGAAGATGAAACAACTCTTGTCTTTGGCAAAGCAAATCTAACATCTTCTTACAAAATTCAACCTCTTTATATGCTTAGAGGCATTTGCAAAAATTACCATGTTCATCATTCTGCTGCTAAGAACAGAGCAAATGAGAAATTAAAAGTTTCCACTGAAAATTGAAGAACAGAGAATATCTGGAGAGAAACTGTTTTGTTGGGATTTTTTTTTAAGTGGCTTCTCGCTGTCAGTGGAGCTGTGAGAATTTCACACTTCTTTGTATTATTTCTGTGAAATTTTCACAGGTCCTTAACTGAAGTGTACTAAGACTCATAATGCTGGTGCCACTCCCAGTTAAAAATGCATGTGAGGATTATTAATCTTGGACTACTCACAATTCAAAGGCCTTCACATTAATAGTTTGATGGCAGTCTGGTGCTAAAAAACCACCCTGAAATGTAATGCTGTAAATACAACAATATGTCTCACCAATAGCCTAGGCCTGTGAAAATTGATATATTTGATATATAGTCAGTTGAAACTATTAGCCATCTCATAAGCTATTACAGTTTTTCCTAACAGTTTCTGCATTTCTTACTCATCTGCTACTTTTTTGCAGTGTTGATACTAATGAACAGTTAAGGGAAAATTATGTTCGTTTGCAATTCTTCATAACATTTCACAGACAAAGACTAAGCAGTTAATGGAGAGTGAAAACTGAACATGTAAACACATCAGTCAAACAGTCTCATCTCTGCATCTGACACCAGCTCTTTCCTTCACATCTTCATGTTTATCATATCTGCTGCTCTTGGGTACCGGGCGTGTAATGAGTTCAACCCATCCCTCCCAGAGATGCATCGTTAGTTGCAGCATGAACCAACAGCCCAGCAAAGCTTTTATCGATGGGTGTTTCTCCAGCTGGGTCAAAAAGGGGGGAAAGTAGATTTATTTCTGTGTGGTTGTCACTTTGCAAATCATTGACTACTTTGTGTTCAAAATTACGAGCTGTCGGACGCAGTACTGAGCACCTGGAAGGACTGAGCCCTGTGTGAAACGAGCACAGCCTCCAGGAACCTGAGATTAAAAATCCTGCATAAAGTTTAAAACAGAAAACAGAATATAAAGAATCTTGCAGAATATCAAAGCCATTCTTGCCTAAGTCATCTTATCTTTATATTTTCAGTAAAACATGTATTTTAAATAACTGGGTGAGACAAGGAATCATGTCCTCAGTGCAGCATTATTAATGCCTGGTGTGAAACAGCTTTTCTATTAGCAACTTCAGTAGGCATAACTAGTACACAGTCGTGGCCATTTTCCATATTGTTCTGTTTCATAAGTTATTAAAATAATGGCCCAGAACAGGTAATGTGCTTGACGTGATGTCTGCTCTACAGAAGCAGCACACCTTCTTCTTTTCTTAGGAGATGCCTTAATAGCTTTTCATTGCACATATATTTTGCTTTTCTGTTCCCTAGAGGGACTGCCTGCTTTCTGCTTCGGAGAGTAGAAAGTGTCAGCTAGAATAATATCCAAGCCAGAAGATGATGAGGTTGAAGATCTTGGCCCCATGTGGGAATAGGATTTGTCTGAAATTTTTATAACCAATTTTTATAACCAAGATAGACACAGTTTCAGCCTCATTTCTAAGCAGAAACTCTGAACATGATCCATCAGTGAAGGGGAGGGGGACGTGAAAGGGAAGATAAACTGTCTGTGGCTTAAAATGGCTGAAAGTGAATCAGCAAAACATGCATTTAAGCTGTGTCTGTTCCCTGTGAAACAGCAGTCTTATCCAACAAATAGTTGCTTATGATGTTTCCATGTCAACAGCTATAATAGGACACCGACAGTTTGTGCAGCTTTCCACTGGAAAAGTACAAGACAGTAGCTTAGACCGTGAACATAGAGACAAAAGCCTATTGAAATAAAAGCTTGTGTGAATACAGTTGAAGTTGGAAATCTAAATATGCACATTTGCACACAACACAGTGGCCAATGTGAGAGAAAGAAGATGCTTGGCCCTATTGAAGAATTTTCCACCTGAAATCCTATACAGAAAAGTCATAAAGCCACTATAGAATAGACTCTCCAAATCAGCTGTGTTGAAACAAAGCTGAGAACAGAAACAGGACATAACACTGCTGGAAAGGGTAGTGGGAATATGCATTCAAAGTTCCTTCCAATAAAGACAAATGAGGAGGATCTTTAGTTTCACTGCAAGGAAGTCCATCTCTGAGGAGGGAACCCGGCCAAGTTAAGTGGTGAGGCTAAGTGGGACCAGTAGTCTTTACTGGCCCTTTTACTTCTCATTAGAAATAGAAATTACTGTAATAATGCTATGGTGAGCCTGGAAGGATTTGGGGAATTGCCTACCTAAATTGGGGCTCATAAGGAACTCCTCAGGAACTCAAGTTAGTCATTCCCTGCCACCCCACTCTTGTAACAGGAAAAAAAGTACTAATCAGGTCCTCTCCCAGGCTTCATTGACATGATGTTGAGTAAACCCTGGTTTAGATGCAGCTACTTTACTATTTCTGCTGTGAGTGGTGCCTATGTGGTGCTGATCAATACTTGAAGCTGGTGTCCAAGGGGAGCCAGCTCAGTGTGCCAGCCCCAGCAGGTCTTGCACTGCTAACCCTGTGTCTGTCCCTCTTGTATACCAATCTTGTCAAGTAGGATTTGATCCTCTCTGAATGTGCCTCATGTTCAAAACAAATGGAGTAAAAAATTATTTCAGAGATTAAGATATCCCTCTGTGTGTCTATATATATATGTATGTTTGTGTGTGTGTGTACATCTGCATTCTGCTGTGTCTCGAACTCCATCTCTCTTGTGAAGACTCTGATTATGTGTGGCTCATTCTCCCCTTGAAACTCCTTACTCTAAAATGTAGCAAATAAACAAAGACTGTCAGAGTTATTTGGTGAAGAGTTTGCCAGATATTCCTTGCCAAACAGGAATTATAATAATTAAACATTCACCCACTTTCCATAGATTTTACATCTTATACTTTTTAATTGACCATGAAGGCAACAACATTTCTTCACCCAATATATTGGGCTGCAATCTATTTGATGCAATTATCAAAACACCTGCTTAGCACAGCATATCTACTTCTACACAAACCCCTGCTTACAGAAAAGGCAGGAAAAAGAAAGCTTACAGAAAAAGACACGTTGCTATTTCTGCTCCTACATCATCTTTCTAGCTGTTTAAAAGGGTCCTGGCGTAGAGGGCAGCAGCTGAAAGCTTTGGAAAAAAATTAGGGCAGAAAAAGTTTCTTAACAACGTAGAAGGCTTTAGGTTTTTTATAACCTTATATTTCTAACCAATTAGATTTTAGTTATGTCAGATTGGAATAGTTCTTACCTTAGTGTGCTGCTAATAACCTGTCCTTCCCATTTCCAGAAAGTATCAATATTTATTTCACTCTGGGAGCTGGAAAGATCTGTAATCTTTTTCTTTTATAAGCACTATCTCTGCAGACAAGCTTTTTCCTCTTGATGTTCTTGAGACATTTTAGAGTCCAGGTAGAGGCCACAGATACCCACTGTAGTAATTACTCCTTTCTGCAGAGACTGTAAGACAATTTGGAGAGAAAGGGATCATAGGTGATGAGTGACAAAATGAAAGAATAGCCTAATGGCCATCAAGCAGTATTTTGCCACTCTCTTACAGACGATTCAAGATGCAAAGCTGTATTTCAGTCCTTTCTGCTGTTCCCATCTTTACCCAGCCAGCCAGACTTTGTCTGTCATGTTTCATTTTCCTGAGAATGCTTCAGGAACTACTCTTGTAAAAGTACAGCTTAGATTTGAAAAATATCTATGGTTTCTTCATAGATTTATGGACAAGGAAACAGGTATCTTTGTGAACCCATCTTGAAAACAGATTGAGACTAGACAGTATCAAAACCATTTTCAGAAACACTGCAGGAAACAAAGTAGAAGCAATGTTTCTAACAGGGTTTGCAGATTCCAAATGCAATTGCCCTTTCAGTGTAAGCACCAAAAGTTATTTTTCTTTTTCTATATTGCCTGGCAGAGCATTGCCACATGCATGGAGAGCTATTGTGACAAGAAGGCTCTGCTACAGGGAGAAGCTGTGTCCTGAGAGATATCCTGGAGAGTAGATATGGTCTCAGGGTTCTTCTGCCCAGTGTTTCCTCCAGACATGACATTACAGACACATTTTTATGACATCCACTTGTTACTAATTTGATAGCAAATTCATCCCATTATAATGTTTATGGCACTGGTGTCTGGTCCTGATTTCATACCTGGTCATCTTTACAGAAACGAGGATGAACTACAGGAACATTATCAAGGTCAGAACTAGGTTCCTAAAGCCTCTACTAGAGTTATGAGTTACAGCATGACTCCAGTGCATGGTGCTTCTTCAGACCTGATTTACACAGGTTTCAGTCTGCTTAAGTTAACCCTAACTAGACTGCAATTAGGGTCATCAGTCTTTTTTCTCATTTTAAGCCAGAATCATGAGATGTTCCAGGAGTAGTAATCAGAATTCCTCTTTCATCATTGATATTTATATGTGGATTCATCTTGAAAGCCTTGTGAACTTCAGCAGATCTTTCAGCAAAACTGGACGTAAATTTTCTTTCTAAGTCTTTGACAATCTCTTCATCTACTTATGCTTTAATAATTAATTAGAACATCAGTAAAAAAAGCAAAATATTAATTAATAGCAGTGGACCATGGGACACTTCCTATCAATGTCTGTGTTAGGCTTACTATCCGGCCAAATCTAATGGCTACTGCTAGAAGATGATGGCTCAATTTGCAGTCCACAGCTCACGACATCTCCTCCTGCAGGTGCAATAACCAGAGATTATTAACTCCCGTGCAAAACAGATATGAAACCCGGCAGCTGAGTGAGTTTCACTGGTTTAGTGGTAAATATCTATTCTTTCCTGTAAACTTGACCTCATTCATCACATGCCTGATAATTTCTTTCAATATCTGAATGATAAGCTGTCTTTTCACACAGGCCAAGAAGGATGACCTATTATTATAACTACTGTGTAAATGTAATCATCTTCCTTTAATTGATGATTTCAGGATTGTAGTTTACTTTAATTTGTATTATTGCTCGATGCTAAGATTCAGAATATGTTTAAACAGAACATGTTTAGAAATACAGGGTTTTGTTTTAAATGTCCTCAGTGATCAATTTATTTGTCTTTGTCTGTGTGCAGACACTACCAGCAGATAGTCATTCATTTAGAAATACTTACCTGTAAGTTTCCTTTGAGAATATAAAAAACAATTGAAAAATTTGGATAAAATTCAACAGATAATTTGGCCTTTAATGAGGATTGCAACAGCTTTGGCTGCAAGAAGTCTGGAGATGAAAAATTGTAAAAGAAATAATCAACAGACAGGATGTTTTTGTTTTTGAAAATATGAAAGAATAGGAAAATTGACTGAATTAATAACTTGAAAATTCTCTAGTGTAATGCAAGGATCATGGTGGAATTTAGCCTGTAGAAAATGGGGTTATTTTCCTCTCAACAGAGTATGAAAGTCCTGTATAGTAGATGGATTTCAGCTACTTTAGTTTTAATTTCTCTGTATTGCCATCCTAAAGACATCAGGCTTGGACAGACATAAGAATGTATTCCCTTCTAATGTAGACAGTGTGCAGAAGGATTAAAATTTCCTTTCTTCAGTGCAGCAGCTCCTAATTTGCATTAAGATGAGGAAAGTAAAATCCCTACTTTGTTTGTTGGCATTTGAGTTTTTAGGAAAGGACACTTCAATTATACTCAGATTTCAGTGCTGCTTTTATAGGAAATTTTATAAAATATTAAGCTGCTGCAGTTGTACTTTTGGTCTTCCATCTATGGAAGTGCACTACCCACCCCAGCGTGTTACACAAAATTTGCATTCATTTTTCTACTTGCCTTGAGTTCTAAATATACTCCAGAGCAACTGGGGACATCAATTTGAAAGGGAATTTTGTTGTCTTTTGAAAGAGCAGATAGATAAGTGTATGAAATATGGGAAATTCTCTAAATTTATTTATTAAACATTCCATAATAATTATGTTTTCTGCAAAATCAGTAAACCCCACCTGCATTCAATATAACCAGTGGTAACATGGAGTGAACTGAAGAGTCATGAACTGCTGTAGCTCAGACAAAACTCTTAGTGCTAGCAAGAATTTTACTCCAATTTACTGCTTAGAAGATCTCTGCCTGTTAAAAGCACACAAAGAATTTTCCATCCTGTCTGAGTTCTTTCTCCAGGAAGATAAGTGGTGCCATTCTGGAACTGAGCAGCTCAGATTCTGCCTTGATTTAGGACTAAAGATATACAGCTATATGGTTAGAGTGATACTGGGTGATGTTGGAGCACTACAATGAGCTGTTTGTTCATCGTAGGACACCCAATTGCAGTTATTGGAGATAAACAGATTTTGAATAAGTCATCTCAGACTATTTAAGTCATGAAACTCTGAAGAATCTGACATCAAATTGTATCTGAAATTTCTGAATTCGATGTGTGAAAAGAAGTTGGGGTTTTTTTATTGCAACCCAAATGGAAGTTTTTCTAATGGGATCAGAAGAGTACGTCTAATTCTTCAGTTTCGGGACAATATGACCAAGGATCTGGTTGTACTTGTGATGTGTCATAAACAAGAAAACCCCAAAAGGTCTAAGAAAAGGTTGATCAAGTCTCTCTCCCCCTCTTACTTCATACCTATTATTCAGATACTGGAACAAAAATTAATGAGGAAGATCTCATTGAAAACACATGAGTATATCAATTCCTTTGAAAGCATGACATGTACCTGGCCTTCCGTCCATTTCTGCATAGAGACAGAACAAAAGAAATAAATCTGGTGCTTTTAGTGCTGTTACCTCTCTGCAGAGCTGTAGCTTTCCAAGTCAAGGACTTCATCTTTTCAGTCAGCAGGAAGGGAAAATTTCATTTAATTGTGTCTTTATTACATACTAAAAAGACTACATCCACAAGAGAGGTTCAGGAAAACAAAATTTATGCTCTCTTAGAGTAGTGATAGAAATAGACCTGCTTACATTTAGGTCAAATACTTCAGTAAGATTCTCTCTGAGTGATCTTTATACCAGCAACTTTGCAACATTAAAAACATTCACTCAGAGTGAAACATTGGATATGTTTTCCATGTTGTGCTTTACCTCTGGTAATAGGACTACATGGGGTAAATTCCCTCTTCTGCAAGATAGTTTCCATCATGCCTTTTTTATGCTCTAATTGGTTAACATACATGAAATATACATGTAAGCCGAAAGTATTAACATCCCTCTGTCCTGTTCTTGCTCTATTCATCTCTTTAATGTTGTATGTGGATGGTTCCAGGTCTCCACATGCATCTCCAAAGTATACTGTAGGTACCTTGGGTAAATTTCCATTAGTCCTTTGAGGGACTACAGGCAACTTGCTAGTTAATCCATTATCTAAGATGTCACCAGTCACACTTTTCAACTCTATATTATTTCAGTTGCACAATTACAATCGTTACTTTTCACATTTTTCAACCCTTCACAGCCGTGCTTTGTGTCTGTCTGGAACTCTGAGTGAAGAGTATTGGATTTTGGCTGTCTAGGACACAGGCTGAAATTCCCAAACCTAGAGTATGTTTGTTGTGATTGTAGTCACAGACATCTATTATTTGGGAGGGGGTGAGTGAGAAGCAAATTAGTGAGTTGCCACTGCTCCCTAGTACTTGTTTCCTAGAGGAGAATTTTGAAATAATAGTCCCTCCCTTGATATACATTTCCACTCTTGCAGTCCAGTTGTGTACTTCAAATTAATTTTTCTAGATTAATTTAGATTTAGTTCTTTCTGCATTTCAGAGAGAATGGGGTTACGCTTCCCTAAAAGATTACTCTATTCAGGTTGTTGCATCAATATGCAAATAAATTTAAATTTTAAAAAATGCCTTTATCAATGATGGATTTTAGTGTTACAAGAATTCTGCAAAGTTGCATAACATCACAACTCATTTTGATATAACAAGAGCATCACAATGAATTTTCATCCATTCAGTGATCTGGCCGGTTCTTCAAATTTCATAAGACATCAGTTAAAGCATAATTATAACATCATGAATGTCTTCTGCTTCTGGTTTCTCTTCTCCAACAATTCAGCCCTCATAATTAATTAAGTGGAATGAGGAAACAGATTAACTTTAACTAGTTGAAAACATACTTTCTACAACTAATACAATATAAAAATAATGCTGTTTCCTCCAGATTCATCTTAACTAGAAATGAAATGCTTAAGTTGCAACAAGGCACAGTAGTAGGATAGTCCCCATGTTTTAATGTTCTGATATTTTCAGGCTCTCCCAGACCTTTTTAATAATAAATCTTGTCAATGCTGTCGCATCACTCCTACCTTATTTTAAATCCTCATCCCTGTCCTTATGCTCTGTGGGCAGGAGATAATCTCTTTTTATTTGGTAATCTCATTTTATTTGTAAACCTCTAGGTTTTGTTTCGTAAAACTCAGGGATGAGCTGCTTCTCTTAATGACAGAGAGCAAAATATGTGAGCTTTGAGATAATCCCATTTGGTGACAGTCTGTGAAAGAGGGTAATGCATTTTTTTTAGGATTTTCCCAGTATTTGGTTTATTGTGTTATTTGTGCAGCAAATACTGTTATTTACCTCTTTTTTTATCTCTTAAGGGAAAGAGTAAGAGACTTCTTTCCATGACACCATTTTTAAGTGAAGTATTGATTTATTTTCATTGATCTCACTGCGTAGTGTTTAGGGAATTAATGTTGCCATTCAGCAACATAGCACACTTTTGTTCTCCTTCAAGTCAATAGAGAACAGGTCAAACCTTGAACCACCACTTTCCATTCTGAATAGTTTTCAGTGTCACTCAAGGAGAATTCTTGGTCCAAGTAGAGAATTTGGCAGGGCAGCATGTATAAAAACATTGTTGCTGATTGATGGGGGGAGAAATTTGGAACTGACTTTGCTAAAATGCTAAAATTATTTTCCAAGGTGTCTGTAGGAAGAAGCAACCATCAGGGTGAGGATGCATGAGGAGTCAGAACTGACTCAAATATTACCTGTAGAACTGATAGAAGTGCATTCAACTTCCAAGCCATTTTACAAGCTACAAGAGCCCAGCATCTCATAATGGTCGATAGAGGGTGATCCAAGGCACTTTACTTAGTTACATAAATTCTGTGTACAGTAAATGGAAGTGTTGAGTAAGGAATTCAGTTTTGCTGTGCTAAGCAGGGACGTTGGCCAAATGCATTCCTAATGGAGTTCCCTTACAGAGCACAGCAACACCTTAGTGATGGGCTGAGTTCAAACACCTTGACCTAGATTTAGTTTATTTAAAATACTAAATGCTGGAATATATCTGAATTCTCACTCTTGCTGAAAGCCTGGCTTTCATCTATATATTAGGTACCAACTCTTCAGGAATTTGAGACCAAAGTTCCACAAATGAGGATAGGCACTTTATTGAGCAGCAGTGTTGTTTAAAATGTAAGAGGAAGAAATGGTGGTGATGATGATGTTCCTCACATTTAGCAAAACAATCTGGCTAGAGCATATCCCTTTTCTCTTTATTATTGCTGTTTCAGTCAAAGCCAACCTGGAATCACTGATGGCAGTCAGGACAACTCAATCACCACTGCATTCCTCAGACTCCAGCCTAGGGGTCACCACCAAATTCTTTCTCCCAAGCTTTCACCATCCTGACCCCTCAGTCACTGTGCTTTTTCAAGGGAAGATATAAAAAATATCCTTTCCAAAAATGGCTACCTGGTGGTTAAGACAGAGAGAGAGTTATGGAGATGAGCGAGTTCTAGATTTGTATCCCGTCAGTGTGCTAAGGAAATTGCATTTATATCTCCCACTTCCTCGCTCAGTTGTGTGGCAAAATATTGAATTTCTCATGTTCAAGTATCTAACCACTAGACTACTAGAAAAAGGTAAATATCATGTCTGTGTTGAATGGGAATGATCTCTCCTGTTGAGGTCTTTCTGCATTCACTTTTGTATATGTTAGGTGTGTGTAAAGTACAGTAAGATTTGAATATAGAGTTAAATGCAGCCTGGATGTTTCACTGCCTTAATGTGAATTTCATTAAATGTTTAAGTGAGAGAAAGACACATCCAGCTTCTCATGAATTTGTGAGAGTAAATGTAGTCAAAAATACCTGGTCCACTAAAGGGAGTAGAAATGCTGAATTTTGTAGTAGGGCTGTGGTGCTTAAAATCCATCATGTTCATTTTAGGCATAAAAATGATCAGTCTGAATCTTACTTTCAGCTTTGAGTAACCTATCAGTGTCCAGTAAGTTTTATCATAGACTTTATTCAATACCTTTTGCCTTACTGTACTTCAAGTGACTATGATGACTATGAAAGAGGTGAGATTAGATATGGTCCTAATTTTCAGGATCATCTGAAGCTTTCTGAATAGCAACCATCAAGTAAGTCCAAAGCAATTACAATCCCAGTCACAGCTATAGCTAAAATAAATCACATGCAGGCCTGGAATTTCACATTGCTGGAACTGGCATTTTCTTTTTAAGAAGCCCTTAAACTAGGAGGCCATTTTAAAGATAATATCAATGATTAACAAAGAAAGTATCATAGTTAATTTGTGAGGCACATTCATGTGAATGAGTTCATTTCACTCCGAAAGAGGATTTCCACCTGCTGCAATATGATATGTTAGATATGGCTTTTCCTCACCAACAAAATGATCTTGTTTCTAAAAATGTTTCTGTGCCACAATTCTTTGGCTATGACTATGGAAGGCAGATAATCTTGCACACCACTTTGTACCCAGAGCCTTGATTGCTCACACTGCACTGCTTGCTTACTCCCAACCCCTCTTTTGGAGCAAACTAACTGGTTTCCTTAGAGGCTAAATCCCTTTTGACTGGATCCTTTTGTATGACACAATCTCACAGACTCTAGGAGATGCCTATACACCCTCATCCTGCTTGTTTAGGACATTAGCAACATTATTCTGCTGTCATGCTGTACATCATGGTTTGTGAGGCAGCCATGCATCCATTACTTCAGCCACTTTTCAAAAGAGGAACACTGTCACAGTGATATTTCACGAAAATCCCTTTGCCAGGATTTTTTCTCCTGAGGAGCCTCAGAAAAGAAATGTAAACAATAACTATCTGATGGCTGTGGAATGTGGTCTGGAGATAGGTGCATCTTTGATTGGTCTCTCATGAATTGTTTTTGCTTGATGACCAATTGGTCCAGCTGTGTCGAGGCTCTGAGCAGTCATGAGCTTTTGTTATCATTCTCTTCTATTCTTGTCTAGCCTTCTGTCCGTATCTTTCTCTCTACTCTTTTAGTATAGTTTTAGTATAGCATTTTAATATGATATATATAATAACATAATAAATCAGCCTTCTGAAACCTGGAGTCAAGGTTCTCATCTCTTCCCTCATCCTGGGGACCCTCGAACACAACCACAGAACACCACAGTCATTAACTGATCATTCCTCAGGGCCAAAGGTTGTGACGGGCTCAAGCAGCCCTGAGCCCAGTGCTAAGCTGGGTGGGTAGTATGTGCAAGAGGGCACTACCCTTGGACACGGAGGTTGCAAACTGATTGTCAATACTGAGCCCTCTCTGGTGCAGATATGTCTAGCTGTGCAAATGCAGTCTAGCAATAAGGCATCTGCACCCTTTCATAATTAACTTATTTTTACAAAGTGTCCTGATTCAAGAAGATCTTCAAGACAACTGTCTCAGTCTAGAGGAAATTTGGTAGACAGTGAAACCATACGTGTGTTATGTTGACTCAGAAACGTCAGGGTAATTTTACATAGATGTCAAGAGTTATGAGAGCTGCTTTTTTTCCCCTCCAATATAATTATTTCACATATGTCCAACACATTCTGTTCAATCTCTGTCTTGTGAGGATCAGTTTTGTGACATTTATAGTAAAGATGTACTGTTGTTTCTAATTTTGCTTCTCTTTAAAATTCTGCAGACATTGCAAAAGATCCAGCAGCTGTTGCTTTAAAATGCAGATAAGTAGGACACTATGCCACTCACAGGCGCCATCATTACAGACCCATGTTACTGTTTTCTGTCAGCTAGAAGTTAATTACTTCATTTTTCACCCTGTCAATCATTTATAGAGAGACAAGAACAAAGATATCTTTAGGGCATACATGGCATTTTTTCTCCAAGTCATTTTTTTGCATGAACATTATGATGATGTTTCTCTTATTTAGTTTATAATGAAGTGTAAGCAGAGGAAAATACTCCTTAGAACATTTCTTTAGATGTTGTTGCTGCAGCATTTATTAGCATCCAATTATAATGATTTCTTTTCCCTAGAAAAGAAACCTTTTTCATAAGGTTTGAAAAACAGTTTTTGGGAAATTTCTCTTTTGTTTGTATCTTTACCCAAAGGCAAAGGGACCTAGTTTTGTACTGTGAGAATTTCTCTAAAAATGAGGAATACTTGGATTAACTGCAAAAAGGAAGAAGGTACTGTATGAGGACATTAGATGTATTTAGCAATTCAGTTAAAATCCTAATGTTGCTGTGGTGGGTTAGAAAGATGTGCATACATCCACAATCTTGTAAACTGAGCCATATTTATGTAGGTTGTTTTAATTATTGTAGGCTCTAAGTCTTGTGCCAGTAAAATTCTATAACAAGCAAAATTCAGTTTTGCATTGAAACACTGAATTAGTCCATAACATTTGTGGTTTTAGCCCTCTTTCCAATTAAAACCATTATCCCTTGCCCTATTGCAACAGGCCCTGTTAAACATCTGTCCTCATCTTTCTTATAAGCCCCTTTCAAGTATTGAAAGGCCACAATGACAACTCCCTGAAGCCTTCTCTCTCCAGGCTGGGCAGCCACAACTGCCACAGCCTGTCCTCACAGGAGGGGTACCTCAATCTCTCCCCATCTTCATGGCCTCCTCTGGATTCACTGCAACAGCTCTTTGTTCTTCTCATGCTGAGGACCCCAAGTTGGATGCCGCACTCCAGGTGGGGTCTCATGAGAGCAGAGGGGCAGAGTCCCCTTCCTCAACTTTCTGGTCACACTTCCTGTGTTGCAGCCCAGGGCACAGTTGGCTTTCTGGGCTGTGAGTGCACATTGCCAGGTGTATCTTCAAGGGTTTTATCATCCAGTCACTGCAAATCTTCTGAGTCAATTTTTGGTTTTTCTACCCTTGATACTTCCATGTCTCTAGAAAATGTTATTGCCTCATTTTTCATCACCTTTTCTAGATTACTTACAAGATTTAGTCTCTTGTGAAAATTCTTTATTGAACCTTTGTATCCTTTAAACACTTACTAATCCTTCACTCACAGACCACTAGTTTATATTAGTCTATACATTTCATGACATTTTGGTGAGGAAGTCGGTTGTAAGTTTTCTGGAAATTCACATGCTATTTATGGTCAGTGAGTTCAGTGTTCCTAAGGAAGTTAAGTAGATCTATCTGTTTCTCATGTCAGATTTCATTTATTTGCTGTCTTTCTTTAAAAAACTGGCTCAGTATTTTCCATTTCCACGTTTGAGTCATTCATCTCATCCTGGTAATTTATTACTATTCATTTTATTGATTTGTTATTAAACTTTTTCTACTGACACATCAAGTGCAGATGGTTGCATTGATGTGACAGGTCTGAAAGGCTCTTCTGTGGGTTCATCCTTAAATACATTCTGTAGTTGATTGTAAATAATTCATTTAACTTTATTGGTATGGCCTTTTCTTTCCTCAGCTCTCTTATTACACCCCAATGCCCTGTGTAATTGGTATTTAGTTTCTGAATGCTGCACAAACCTTGCTGTAGTTATCATCAGGATTCTCCCTCATGGCAAGGAAATGCCATCTATCCTTGTTTTGTAAAGACAGAGGCAGGGCCCCAGAGAGACAGACACTTGGTAAAGGATGCTGAGCAATAAAACACTCAGGTTTGCAGCTCCTCAAAAATGTCTCCAGCTTTGAGCACAGAGCTCCCAAGGAGAGATCTCCCTGACTGATAGGTACCAGCTTGAAGGCAGGAGATTAATTTGGTGCCAGGGGCTGGATTCATGGCAGCAGGTACTCTGAGTGTTGGGATACCTACAGCAGCCAGTCAAAAAGGCTAAGGAGTGATGTGTGTGATGCTCTGCCTGCTGCTGGTCTCTGTGATTCAGAGCTGGAAGGTACTCCTTGCTGCCGGCCACTTCTGGCTCTAGCACTCCTTCAGGCTGATCATACAAGAGCTGCCAACAAGCATTTCAGGAGGTAAAAGAGTTTTCCAAAGATACTGACAATGATGTTGCAAGGCCAGGACATTTCTGTGGCCTGCTTTGCACCTTGGTGGTGACAGGATTTGTGGTGGCACATCCTCTCCTCAGCGTCCCTGCAGAGCACGGCAATGCAGGGCCAGGCCTGCCCCGGTGACTGCTGCTCTCTGAACTGAGAGAGGACCCACCCTGGGGCTTAGGCTCATACTGGAGACTGGCTGAAAGCACAGACATCCCCACTGCAGCAGGCTGGAGATCCCTCAGCCTTGAGTAAAAGGGAGAAACAATACAAAATAAAAACAAAGCAAAGAAATGAAAAATATCAACCCACCTCCTGAAAGACCAGTACTGCAATGGAACTGGTAATTAGTGGCAGTAAATTATTGCTACAGCTGTGGGAGATACAGAGATTTTCAAAATCAGTCCTGCTACAGGGAAGATTTTTTTTAATTTTCCCTCAGAGGCAGTTGCATGCTGCAATGAGGCTTTGCTTAATAAAGACCTCTCTGATAAAGAAGAGAGTGCCTATATCTACCCTTTGAAAGAAGAGAGGCTCTTACTCTTTAGTTCAAAAAAGGGATTTTAAGATACACAGTTCTGAAATCATAAGATGTGTTTAAAAAAAGACTGGATGTGGCACTCAGTGCCATGGTTTAGTTGAGGTGTTAGGGCATGAGTTGGACTTGATGACCTTGAAGGTCTCTTCCAACCTAGCCATTCTGTGATTCTGTGAATTCTGTGTCACTTTGACTATAAATCGAGTTTCATACAGTCAGTTTTTAAGGTGTTTTAAAATTAATTTTTATTTCATCACACGGTACCTTGTACTGACTTGCTTGTTTATATTCTTTAAAAAATGAAAGTCGTTCATTGCAATATAAAATCACTCTCTTTAGTCTTTCCACTAGCTTGGTTCCTTTACAGAGCTTACTGACAGAACTGTAGGGGTACATCAGCTGTGGAAAAGAAACATTTCCGAATTTTCTGGAGAAACAGATATTTCCTTAGCTTAACATTTGACAGGAATTACTAGATTAATGAGACAGAGACAGAAGGAAGACCATTTAAAATACAGGATTTGCACTGCTAGTTGGATGATATGTTAAACAAACAAATGGAAGCTGACCCTGTAAGGCCAGAGTGGTGAACAGTAGAACTGGACATAGGGATAATGTTTGGATATTTATGTATTAAAATGAAATAAAGAATACACACTTGCAAACCAAGTGCTTTGGTCAATTTATAGAGTAAAGGCAGATTCATTTCAAAGGTGGTTTGAAACTCCTGTTTCCACTATTTCTGTTTGGTGCAACCCAGAACTTTATGTGCTGTAACAGCTTTCATGTTGCTGAAGTAATATTAATTAATCTTCACACACAGCCCTTGATAGAGGGACACAAGGGTCAAAATTTATTTGATATAACATTGACACATGCATGGAAACTCCACAGCTCCACAGTAATTGTCCCTCCCTAACTTCTTTGAGTTTCCCCAGCTCCCCGGGAAGTCTGGCAGTCTGTGGGTTGTCTGGGCAGCATTCTTGGTGCTGGGAATCAGTCTCCCCAACTAAATGATGGGTGAGAGTCATCACCTACATGCAGGGAAAACTGTCAGCAAACTGAAGAGTTCAACCCAATTCTCCTTAAGCCCCATTTTCATAATTTATCACACACAGATCGTTCTAGTATTTGAATTCTTTTTTCTAACTGGATTGCTTTATTTGTTTGGTTTTTCTTAACATTGAACATTTTCCACATCCTTTTACCTGTCAGTGTAATGCAAGTCATGCAGACAATTTCAGTTTCTCACCTTCTGTACCTATAACCATCTATAAAAGTAACATCCATTTTCTCTTGCAACTACCCTGGTTCAGAAGAAAGGTGCATCTAGCTGAGTGTCCTTCCTGTGACAAGTGTCCTTTCTGTGGTGATGGTTAACAGCAGATTTTTAGGGAACTTATAGGGAACAGGGCACATATGGTCTGATCCTCTCCCTGCTGTTCACCACAACCTTCTCCAAAGACAGCAACCTCGCCCAGCTCCTAAATAAATCACCACTAAAGTGCATTGCTGTTTCCATGTTAGAAGTGAAAAAGTGAAGTGAAAAGGAAGTTCCTACAGCTTGTAAATGAGGCTACAAAATACTAAAAATTCTAAGAATTGGTCCAGGCAAAAAAACTTGTTGATGTATATTTCAGTCTTGTACACATCAAGTAAAAGAAAAACATCTCTTCAGTCACAGACATTTGTTTGTTCACTTTCTTGCTTGTTTGTTTTTCCACAACTCCCTGGCATGTCAGAATAATAATTTTAAAAAAGAACTTCTTTTCAGTCCCTATTCTGTCATTCTGTAAGACTCAATTCATTTTAATGGCATGGGGTTTGTATAAGCAAACACTAAATGACAGTGTAATTTATACTTCAGGCTTTTCTGACAAAATGTGTAGCTTCAATTGATGCTTCTATTGAAATCAAAAACATTTCACTCTTGGTGTTCAATTTACCCATCACAGCCATCAATATGGCCACTTTAGCACATTTTCTGCATTTCACAATACCCTCTTTGTGTATGTATTCTTATTTTACCATTAGGAAACTGGACACCAAATCAGAGAAATATTCACACCATCTATATCAGCCCATTTTTCTGATCTAATGTAAATGCTTAGAATTATTCCTTTCCCAAAGGAACTCAGCTCTCTCCATTACTCTCCAGGGAGTTTAGATTTCGCTAAAAATATCTGCATTGCACCTAATTTGTCTTCCCAAAATACGAACATAAGAAAGCCCTCTCTACTGCAATTCCATGTCTATACCAGGAGTGCCCACACTGCCGAAGGATGGCTCAGCCACTCAGCACACTGGAGTTCCCAAACCACCCTGAAGTGATTCAAGATTTTTTGCAGTGTTGGTGCATGATTCTGAAGATTGCCTGAAATTGTACTCAGCTTGAGCATCTCTGTACCATCCTCAGTTACCTTCATCAAGGCATTTCTAAGCAAAGTGAAGTATATTTATCCACTACAGAAAATGCTCTCCAAAGTATAGACACCAAAGTGTAATTTTATGCAGAATATATATTAAAAATCATTGATATTCCCAAAAGTGATAAATATGGTCTAAACTCCGATGTCTGAATGTATTTTATACTTCGGTCCTTCTGTAGATATGATGGTAGGTAACTTAGTTTGAAGGAGATCATTCTGATGTTGCAAGTCTAACCCCTCTCTCAAAACATGGTCAGCTTCAAAATTACTTCAAGTTGCTCAGGACCTTGTCCAGGTGAGTTGCTAGTATCTCCCAAAATTTCAAAACTTCTGTGCTGCCTGCACCAAGGCTCACCATCCCCCGGTGAGATTCTGTCACATGTTCAGAGCAGCTCCACAGGCACTGATCCCCAAATAATGCAAATGTGAACGTGGTCCAGTGCAGTCCCTTATTCCTACATGGTTTTATCAAGGGCTGTTTTTTTTCAGAAAAGTTCTTGTGTTTTCTCTGTTGGGAGCGTAGGATTTGCTCCTGCCTCCTACAGTGGAAACAAGACTTGACCTCATGCATCTTCCTTGTTAAGCACAAGGTTTGTTGTTCTTTTTGGAGGCTTTTCTTCCACTGAAGTGGAATGGAGTGAAAGGAAGAGAGTATTTTAGTTGGAAAGGACCTGAAAGGATCATCTAGTCCAAAAGCCTGACCAGTTCAGGGCTGAACACAAATTAAAGTGTGTTGTTGAGGGCATTGCACAAATGTTCCTTAAACACTGACATTGACCAGCTGTCAAGGAAGCCTCATCAAATACCTCAGCAGGGCCAGCAAGCAAAATAATATGTGGAAATTTTTGGATCAGCTTATGGTGAACATGACACATAAAGATATGCTTATAAATTGATCTCTTCTACAACTTTCCCAGCTAGAAAACCTTTTTGTAGAGGGCACTATTCAATGTCTTTAAAATAGAAAGATGCCAGCATAACCTATAAGCCAGTGAAGGAGTTACTGTTCATTTATAGCTGTCAGAGACATAAAATGGGATTTTTTACCATTCTTGCCTCAGTCTAGTGTTTCCTGCACACACATATCTAACATTACCTGGCTTGACACATTCATTTGACTCAGGCTTAGGAAATGGTAGTGGTTTATGGTGTTCCAAACTGAGTTTTACATCCTGAAATGTGCACTTAATTTCCTTAAAACAAATTCATAGAAATTATTTACTTAGGAGCAGTATTAGAAAAGCAACTGCACCTGTGAATTATTTTCTAGTGCATGGAGTGTGCCATGGCACAGTTAGGTCTAAGTACATGTCATCTGTTTGAAATTGGTCAGATTACTCAAATGCTAAACAAAATTTGGCTTGGGAGCCTGACTCAAAAGATGGCAAGCTTCACTTTGCCTAAACTTAAGCTTTTAAACATAGCTTTTAATGAATATTTCCCATGTAAAATTAATTGCTGAGTGGAAGTAGGGGTTCGTGGTTGTTCTTTTTTTCCCTGCAGGACAGAGGAATGTCTTAAAATTTGGGTAAACTTAAGCCAGTATAGATAGAAATTTGTAATGGCGGGGGAGGGAAAAGAACAATCTGGTTCTCCTGGAAGATTTGGTTTTAGGCTTTTTATTGCCACAAGACTCAATTCAAATGCAGATAATAAAAGGTGAGGTCCCAGTTTTGTTGCTTAAGTCAGGAATGAAATACAGAATGAGGAGTATCATTATAGACAACACCATCAAAACTCTGAGCTTCATGGCAGCAGGAACTTATCCTAGTTCCTGGTTTCTCCTAGCTCCTAGCACCATCCAGGAGCAAGCAACCAAAGCACTTCTGTTACTGCACCAGGCCTTCATCTTGTCAGCCTCAGGGCAGCTTAAGGCAAATTCTGTCAATCTTAAAGCTGCTTAGAGTAATGTTTTCAAAGTGACTTAGCAAATCAAAGTCTAATCTTCATTGAAAGTCTACAAAACCCTGTCTCAGATGTGCTAAATTTACCTTTAAAAATGGGATGCAGGAACTTCTGATGTTACCTTTAATCCTGCTTTAGAGCACATGTGAGCCTGGGCCCCCGGGGGGAGGGTGTGGATAATGCAATGGAGTGGATGAGGAATTGCAAGGAGCTCAGTGCTGTGTGCAGGGAGTTGTGGGAAAACAAACCTAATTTATTGTTTCACAGAGAGGAGATAAGAATTTTAGTGTCATCCTCTTGCAGCTTTGTTTCAAAAATATTAAAATAGATAGTGCTGCTGTTAAATGTTTTGGGTAATGGTGGTCAATCAGCACTTTTATAGTCAAAGTGCATTTCTGAAGAAAATTGACAACCAGCCACACAGTGAGACCAACAAATCTCATCATTAAGAAGAAGTAACAGTCACATTGTTTTGACACTGATGAGGTGACACCAAAGACCATTATTTTAATTTTTAATTTTTGTTTGTTTGTTTCTGCTTTTGAATATTCTGGCATCTTATTTTCAAGCTTTTTTTCTGTGAAGAGCATACACTAGTGAAAACCAGTGTTGAATTACTCATTTGAGTCAAGAAGATGGAGATTTATAGAAAATATCATCTACTAGGAAACATTCTACCCAATCACAGAATAAAATTTAACCAGATAAATGTATTTGTGATATGTGCTGACAGATAGGAGTTCAAGGAATCCACAGAGCTGGTTGACCAAATCGAACATCTCATAGCTGCTGCTCTTCCAGGCAAACTTTCTCTATTATTTCTGTTACAGTTTAGACAATTTCAGTTGTGGCATTGATTTTTCTAGAGTTCCACCTCAAAAATCTGACATCTTTAGAGATTTCATGTTTGAAATCTCTAAACCTCATGAAGGAGAGGTTATGTAGAGACATCTGACCTTTGTACCATAAAAATTCATCTTTTGATTTCCATTGCTTTGGACTTCTGCAAAATTACTCTTCTTCAAAAGTAATCCTTTAAAAGAGACAAAGTCAAACCCAGAAATTAATTGCAATGCTTCCAATTGAAGTCTGTGCTAAAACCCAAAGAAAGGACTCATTCTATAGGCAACCTCCTCCTGCTGATTGATTAAACTCCTAATGACTTCCTCAAGTTTTGACCTAGACATGAAAGGTTTTCCTGATTTCTTAAACAGTTGCACTCAGCAGAGTTTATGGATTTAGTACATTTTTCCACATTAGGCAGGATAATTAATTTCCATCATAATTTTCAGTGGTTTTCTACAGTATAGCTCCTCTTTGAATGGAGCTTCTCATTATTTCAGCAGAACCTACTCAGTCGACACAATAACAATGGAAATCCAAATTGTGACTCTTTCACTGTCAAAGGACAGCATTCAAGGCCAAGCAGAAACCATTACTGTGAAAAAACTGTTGCAAATAAATATCTTGACTTTTACTTCCATAATGCCCTCTCTCCTCAGAGCAGCCAATGTTCTATCTCATTAATACTTTCTCTGAGTTTTGCTTGTCTACGCTTTTTCACAGCTAGAGAACAATCTTTTTTCTAATAGTAGTTTCTAAAGGCTGGAGTGTATAAATGGATTAATTATGATATTAACAAATTATTATTATTATATGATTCATTATGTTACGATCACCTCCATGATAGGAAAGTCTGTAGAGTTCCTCACCTCTTACAACTGAAGTAAGTCAGAATATTCATATAGACAAGGCTTTTCAATGTTTATTTCTCATGAGAAAATAAAAAAAATTCTCCATTTTGCTGACAAAATTGTCTGAATTTTGGCTGGTGGGATGTTTTCTAGTAGTAGAGGCATTGTGCTTAGTCCATCTCTTACAAGTCTTTCCATCATCATTATGTTCAAATCGTACAAATCATAAATGTGGATCATTTTTCATAGGAAGGCTTTGTCTTGCTTAAGCTCTGCAGATGTCTAATATCCTTGTCCAAAAAAAAAAAAAATGAAACCATCATATATCTGGCTGGTAGTAATAATTGTGTTACCAGGGGGGTTATTTTTGTGTGCTGAAAATTTCCTTTTGAGTATAAACCAGTGGAAGCACAATGAATTCTGTGGGCAGCCTGGCCGCAATGGAATTTTAAAAGCTGCCAACACACTCGGGTCATGATTAGGTCTAAGAAAAAGCAATTGCAAGCTACAGGGTATCTGAGAAAACAACCTAAAAACACCCAACTACCCAAAGCAGATCTTCGAGTTCTCTTGCAATAGTTAGAACTACTGCCGACCAATTACTAAAAAATATCTAAATCCAGTGCTTTTTTGCAGTGTATTCTCTAGTGGTAGGAAGACACATTTGGGTGCAGGCAGATATGGGGGTAGCTACAGGCTGTGCTAACAGGGTCATAATTTTCCCTTTCAGTTTCATAGTCGTTGAAAGAAATACCTGATTTTATTTTATGGTTTGTTTTGTTTTGTTTTGTTTTATTTTTCCTTGTGGGAAAAAAAAATCCCTAAATTAATATTCTCAGACAGCAAATAAGTTACTATGAGAGAGAATGACTTTTTGGCTCCTGTGTCAATCCATACAACCCACAGGTTGCAATTTCAGGTGAATTACCCAGTAGTTTAGAGTATCCCTGATTTGACATCTAGTCACATATCCTTTCTGGATATGGACAATCTTAAATGTCACAACACAAAAATCTGTGTTGAGCAACTGCACTTGATGCCTCAGAGAGAAACCAGAGATGCAGTCAAGTGGCAGCTTCACTTAGTCTGTATGGGGAGGGAAAAGTCAAACCAAATAATAAAACAGATTTTGTATCATTTTGGTGCATAATGCACAGGCCAGGTCAAGGTCAGTCAAAAAATATCCCATTTCTTTAGAAGAAACAGCTAAGTGCAAACCTGGCATAAGTTTTGAGTTCACGGTGAAATCTGCATCTCATGCACAAGTTTGGAAGTTTATTCTGAAATTTCAGCCACAAACTCAGGGATGCTGAAGAAACCTTCCAGAATCAACCACAGATCTCGTCTGGAGTTTGTCAAAATGCCTAAGGCTAAATTTAATCTATTCAGACCCAAGGTGATCTCCCCATTTTTAAAGCAAACCTCAAAGCTGAGGATCTGGACCACGCCGAGTCCATTGCAGATGTATTTAAAAGCTTCTGTTTACCACAGATGAAACTGGCTGCCAGATTTTCCTAGTCAGTAAATTATGGTAAGGTAAGCATATGGTCACAGCTTGGTTTCAGATGTTTGCAAGCAGAAGGGGGATTCTATTTGGGTCTTCTATGCCCTGTAAAATGCCAAAGAAGCAAAAAAGCATGTTTTTTGAAAGGAATTCCCCTTGTGCCAGCAGAAGAGAAAGAATGAAGAAATTTCACTTTCTCAAGCCACCTTACAATTCCTGCTGGGAGGGGTTAAAGCCAGGCAAACCTGGGTAATATTAGCTCTGTCCATGTCCACAACTAAAAGACTGAAGTGTCAGTCCTTGCTCACTTTGAGATATTTTGCCTCTTAACATAGTACACTGTATGCTGTTGCATAGCAAGACCATGAAAGTGCAACGTGTTGGTTTGATACTTCTGAAAATGTTAACTTATATTTTTCTGTACAAATTTTGCAGAACCCATTTCCTGCACAGAATATGAGCGCTTGCTAAAAACTAAAAAAAAAAAGCCCATTGGCAACACAGAGATTGGCTCATAAGACCTGACATTAAGCATCATGCTTGGATCTCCAAAGTGAGCAGAATATTTCCCAAGGACAAATGGCAGCTCTCTTTTCTGATAAACATCATAAAGAAAATATATCCCTCTTCTTCATTAAATTTTTCTGGAACTAACTGCTGCTGTCTCCAATCCTCTTTTTCATTGAGATCCGTAACATAACTCTCTGCCAAATTCCCACTAGGAGGAAAAGAACAAGGAATTACTTGGACTGAATGGAGAAATTGCTGAATGAAGTAAAGTCATATGATAGCAAATGGAAAAGGCTTGGATGCAAATGTGCAATGGGATTTGTTGCAGTGGAGGTGCCTTAGGAGCAGCTATGCTAACACCCTCAACTGCACATTGACTGGGAGCATGGCCCATGGCTCCCTAAACCTACCCTCTTACTAACTTAAAGGCATTTCTCCTTATCCTGTTACTACATGCCCTTGTAAAAAATCATTCTCCAGCTTACTCGTAGTCTGTAAGGTGGTGGAAGATCATAATAGTCTCCTTGGAGCCTTCTCCAGGCTGAACAACCACAATTCTCTCAGCCTGTGTTCATAGCAGAGGTGCCCCAGATCTCTGATTATTTTTGTGGCTTCCTCTGGACTCACTCCAGCAGGTCTACGTCCTTCTGCTGGGGGCCCACAGCCCTCCTGTCCAACTTAGGTGCATCCAAACTGTTGCTGGTAATGGGCCCTGATCAGTGCTAACTTCCAAAGGGAACCTGGCAACCACACTTTACTGCTGTGCTGTCACGACTGATTTTGGTAACCCAAAGTGCCAATACTGTCCCTCTCAGCTTGACATGGTTGAGGGGATGGGCTTCATGAAGAGTCATAGTCACATCATTAACATAAGGGAAAAAAAAGAAGAAAGCAAAAAAAAAAAAAAAATAAATAAAGGCAGGGGGAGGGGAATGAATGAAAGTAAAAAAGTAAAAGAAAAATAATGCAAAGAAAAGGAAAAAGCAGGAATCATGGTATCTATGAGTGACAGGTCAAACATTCAGACATGTTTTGTTAAAACTACATTGTAGTAGTATACTCCTAATAAAAGCTGTTCTTCCCAACAGTCCCCCCTTCCACCCTCTCAGCAGAGGTGACAGTGTATGACAGAAGCATCTCTTGCACGGGGGCTATTGCAGCAGCCTGCAGTCTCAGCAAGCAGCATCTCAGAGCTTCCCAAACCTCCCAAGGAGGGAGAAACCTTTTTTGTATGCTGTCCACAGAGGATTTACCAGTTCAGCTTCTCCAGATGGAAACAGACTTGGGAGGAGAAGTTGAAAGTCTTTATTGGATAGCCAGTATGTGAAAATTTAACCCTTTTAATAGCATCTTAATTTCCTTGCAATGGCTGCTTCGATCAGAGAGCTGCTGTGCTCTCTGTTGTAGCTATAGCAATGAATTACATTAGCGTTTCTTTCATCTTCTTCTAATTTTTTCTTCAAGCTGAGCCTGCAAGTGGGTGGAAATGTATTTATTACTAAGTGCAGAAAAGACAGCTATGAAGCTTGGGGTCTGATTCTGACCATGATGCTGAGTTGCTGTCTAAAACCAGGCAAATTATTACACCTCTCTGCACTGGATTTCCCCATCTGTAAAAGAATAATAGGGCAGGGGGTAGGATAGATATGGTGAATGAGGAGAACAACATATATCTCCCTTAGGATGATGCTAGGAAATCTGTTGTCTGAGAATCCCTGTTCAATAAATTTTCAGAGAAGAGAGAAATATCCTTTAGTGGTGCATATGTAGACAAGCTGGCAGATCACAGGAGAGTTAGGACTATTTACAGCAGCTGAAAATCTCTCCTAAATGTTGTTGTCGTTTCATAATCAAGCGAATAGCAAAGAGCAGTCTGTACATTTATGTGCAAACTCCCATCTGTGCCAGAAGAAGAATAAGAATTTCAGAGATGCAAATAAAGCTGCCACACAGCACCTGTACTGTATGAAAATACTGGCCATTGATACAGGAGTGGAAGATTTTGGGGCTTTGCACCGAACATATAGAAGCATTCAGTAAAATATATTCCTGTGTTGTAAATGCAGGTATATCCCTTGCTTTGTCAGGAAGATTGTGAAGACCATTAACAGCAGTGTTTACAGCATTAGCTGAGGAAGCTAAGAGGTTTCTCTGTTAAATTCCCTTTTCTGCTAAGGGCTTAGCAAGATCACTTAGCCTTTCTATCCCCTATTTTTTCATGTTACAAATGCTGGTAACAATATAACATCGTGGATGTCAGTAGT
Source organism: Motacilla alba alba (assembly GCF_015832195.1). Taxonomy (NCBI): domain Eukaryota; kingdom Metazoa; phylum Chordata; class Aves; order Passeriformes; family Motacillidae; genus Motacilla; species Motacilla alba. The sequence continues at coordinate 42,931,327 of NC_052016.1, forward strand.
TTATAATACATGGGATTGCACGAGGAATTTATTTTCTATTTTTTTACGGCTAATATATTTTCTTTGTCAAATATTTATTGCTCTAGCTGCAAGAATAGGTGTCATTAGGAATACAAATTTACTGCACAAGGCAGCTTAGCTTTTGAAAATGCCTCAAATAATGAAGTATTTATGCTAAGTGGAAGAAAAAAAGATACTCCAGTTTTGGTGGCCTTCATTCCATGTAGACACCTCACTGCCTGTTAGGCAGTATATTACAGCTTGGTGAAGTCAGTATTTTAATTTCAAACAGTTTTTGAGCAATGAATTTGAATGCTGTTATGAAATGCTTGTCTCATGTTTTACGGTGATGTGGCTGCCTAAAAATGATTAAGAAGCGCCCAAGCACAAAAATAAAACCTGTTAGGTTCTGTCCAAATTGCTGCTGGGATTAGTCTAGTGTAATGATCACTTCTGAAGTCTGGAATAATATAAGGGAAGCAAGCCTCACGTATTCCTAAATATTTGTGATAGCCAGCTTCTTCTAAATGTTTGCACCTCCTGCTTTACTTCTCAGGACTTTCTTTATTTTCCATAAGCATGAAGCTTTCACCAAGCCTTTCATGACAGTACTTGGCATTTGAATGAACCTTTTACTTTCAAGATATTAAACAGTTTTCTTTAAACTAAAGCAAGAACTAAGAAAAAAATAATTTAGTGCATAATGAAACTCTGTTAATGGAACTTTGGTGCATATACTTTATGCTTTTGATAATCACACCAATTCCTGTTGCTGTTTTTCCAATAAGGGAACTAAGCTGACCAAATCATGATTTCACCACATCTGTTAAACTGGTCAGTAGCAAGTTCTGTTCCCTTTTCCAATATTTTATCCACATCTCATAGTAGTCACTGGGTTTAGTGTATTTGTAACTTCAAAATGCATTCTTTATCCTGTGTAACCCAAGGTCCTGTTTGTGAAATGCACTGTCTAGAAGATACTGAACAGAGTTTTCTGATTCTGATGTGATCACAACATTGATGACAGCTCTAAAGTGGAAGTTAAATAATTCAAACTGATTTCCTTCGTTATAAAATATTGACTACCCCAATTCAAAAGTAGACCAAGTCAGCTGACATAGAAAAAAAAGCCTTAATGGCACAGAGAAAGCTCTTGGTTTTGTCCTATAGGATGCAAAAAAGGCTTAAGAGTGGATGTGAGCAGCTAACTGAGCATATAAAACACCTGAAAGAACAGTGCTTTAAGATGCACTTTTGTAAGTTGTGAAGAAAAAAAAGAAGCTGTTAGTGTTCAAGACTGTTAGATAAATGTCATTAAAATGTTGTAAGGTTATTGAGATTATTATTCTTTAATACCGCAGTAAAAGATACTAAAAATTATTTACAGCTCAGTGCTGCGAAGAACTGCCCAAGCAACCCATGAATAAGCAACCTCAGCCAGAAGAAAGCATATGGTCATATTAGCAAGTTCAGAAAGCTCACTAGCTCTGCTGAGCAGTCCCTCCACTGTCTGCAATATTGTGCTTGTGTTTTGGGCAGATACCTCTAATTCATCACAGAGAGAGATTGTGACATGTCTTCTTGTTTAGACCCTCTGGATGATTTGAATAACCCTGTTTCTATTAAACAGCTCATTTTGGAAGAGTACTTATCTGGTCCTGATCATGCTGATCCTTCTCTAGCTGAAATGATGATGCTCATCTCTCAGAGTGGGCTGTTAGGTGCTCTGTGCAAAAGTGGGTTTCTTGTTGGACGTGTTGCTTATGTCTTCCTCTCAACTCATAATATTCTGTAAAGGTGCTACTATTTTTTTAACTTTTCTTCTGATATTCTCCCTGGCATGGCAGAACCTATTTAAGGTGTCTAACATACCCTGTAGTGTGTTATCCTGGTGAAAAAGCTTGCACGAAACAACTAGACTTCGCTAACAACTCACCTTGACTCTGATGAAAGTTTCAGTGCTTGCAGATGGTATCCTGTAAGACTTGGTTGTCTAAAAACATGAAAGGGCAAAGAAAAAAGGCATCTTTTTCTGTCTGTTCTGCCCAGTTCCTTTACCGAACAAGAGGTCTGGCTGCATTCATTTTTTGTCACTTCAGTTGACACTCAACAGATGCAGAGGTGTTATTTTTATATACATCTTCAAAACCAAGCACAAACAGTGCAGAACTGTGTGGTGTTCATCAGGTAGAAAATTAGAAATGACATGTCAGTCTCTTAAAGGGACTAGATTTTGCATTCCAAATATCTCTTGCAGCCTGGGGTGGGGGGTATGAGTGTGCCCAGGTCTCTCTATAGGCCAAAGTAGTCAACAATGCCTGGAGTGAAGATCTCCACATGCTTTACAGCTGGGCCAGCAGCCAACCAGCAAAAGTATGTTTTACAGAGCCAGAAATGTTATCAAAGGTGTAAGCTCAAATACAGCTGTTACTAAGACCTGGCTCTTAATTTGAAATGTTTAGGAAAGATCACTGAAGTCAGCTTTCATGTCATTTTCATTTGCTAATGGAGTAATCAACATCTGTAGAGCATCAGCCACAAAATCTTTCATTCAATGAAAAGTGTGCTCAAAAATTCTCTTGTCTGAGATCTGTAATCTCATTTTAATTAGCAATGCACATGATTACTCCAATCAAAGCAAGTCAGTGGCAAACTTTGCCATCTGCATTCATCGTTAACATCAGCCAGCACGATGACAAACTCATTTTCAGTCAATATGTGGGCTCTGAGGTGCAAATGTCTGTTCAAGGACAAAGAATATAGTCCTGCTTTCTACTCCTTAACTTTTGAAAGACAACTTTCATCTTAGAAGTTGCTGAATATGGAGCATTTCCAGTTGGGCATCAGGGGATGTTTTGCATCAGAGTCATGTTTATTCTCTGTAACAGAAGATATTGTCCCTTGTTTTGAGTGACTTCATTATGCCTGGAATCAGGATTGTATGATGTCTGCCCAGTATCCAGCATGGCCAACTGTCTGGTTAGGGGGTTTTGAGCTGCAGAACAGCTTCCATGGCAAGGTGCACCATTAATCAGTGAATTTTTAAGACTGTTCAATACGGTGGTAAAACTCTGACCACTGCCTGCTGCCAAGGGCAGTGCCCACAGGATGATGTGCTGTGTGCCTGCTTGTATGTGCACTGCCATCTTCCAGGGATCTGGTGTCATCAGTTGGTTCAGAAGAGGTGTCTAATGACACTTAACTGCTTCTGGATTTATGAGCTTCTTCATCCGATGTCCTCACAGGAGGCTGTACTTGAGAAGCAGCAGATGACCTAGTACCAGTAAGAGTCCTTTATGAATGTAAATATTTAATAAGATATAGTCAGGTTTTTAAAGTAACTTTTCCACTGCTAAGCCATTAATTTTTTCCAAAGGGTACTTGCATTCCAAGAACACTTACCAAAAAAGGAACAAGCATAAGTAAGCTTATGGATTATGTAAAATTCAGCAGTCTTCATCCTCAAAGGGAATTATATGGGCATTTCTGAAGATATTAGTACAAGACTTTAAACTCTTTAAAAGAAGACATATTTCAAGTAGCATTTTTCCTCCTCCTGAACCAGATTTGCCATGCACATGTTGGTGCATATGAGAGCTTTAAATTATTTTGGTTGCATAGTCACAGTTTTGATAACTTATTTTAAAGTTCTCCACCTTATGACAAGTAGCTTTGAGTGCTTTGTATCTACCCATAAAACTGCTACAATCATTCTTTGCAATTACACTAGAATGCACAGCAATTAATTACATCAAATCCTTCTCACAGAAGTGTTTACCAGTGAAAAGATTGCCATGGCTTTCTTTCTGACATTGAAAGAGTAGGAATTATTAGACACTTCTTGGGATTTGACTGATGTGACATTTTTGCAGCCAGGATTATGAGAATATTTTCCCTATAGGAAATACAAGGACATTGTTTCTCAACATAAGTTCTTGACAGGTATGATCTTTAAACAATATTTTACATGTGAAAAATACTCCCAAGTATTTTTTCATGTAAGAAACCAAGATTTGGATTTTTAGCTAGGTAGCTCCAGTGAGTGACCTGCAGTCGCTGGGATTCATGTGCATGGTCTTACTTTTAGAAAGAGGGATACATCTGCCCTGGTGTAGGTGCCAGGCATAGGACTGGAAGGCATAGGCTGAAAATTGGTATCAGATTTTACCATTCACTTTCTCTTAGAGAAAAAAAAAAATGAAAAGGCTTCTGTAAAGACTAACTTCACAGTGGAAAGAGTTTTCCTCTAAGTAGGACCTTTCCCCTTGGAAAAGGTTACCTGTGACATAAGATATGATTAATTGCTCAGAAGTAAATGTACCCAGACTGATATAATCACCTGCCTTCATATCTTTGTTTCCTTTCACAGAGCCATGTTTGACTATGACAAGAGCAAAGACAGTGGCCTCCCAAGCCAAGGACTGAGTTTCAAGTATGGAGACATCCTTCACGTCATCAACGCCTCAGATGATGAATGGTGGCAGGCGAGGAGGGTCACTCTGGAGGGGGACAGTGAGGAGATGGGAGTTATACCCAGCAAGAGGAGGTGAGTGCTGCCTCCTCCTTCTTACGTCCTTGGCTGTTTTCTTAAATTTTTTTTTTTTGGAAAGATGGGGTGCATCAATCTACTGAAAAGCTGAGGGCAGTAAAGGAAAATCCGACAGGCATTTCAAGAGTTGAAAGACACAGATTTTGCTGTGAGATTTAAAGCATTCAGGCTGTTTATAACTGCACTGAAAGGAAACTCAGAAGGCGACTCAATTACTAGTAACTTTGTAAAGAAAGGGGAAAAGAAGGAGAGATCGCCATCTACTAAAGAGCTTCAGCAAAAAAAAAAAAGGAATAACCAGAACCTGAGTCTGGGAATTCATTTTGAATTTGAAGTGGAGCACATGTTTTAATGTCAGGGTGATTAGCCATTGCATCAAACTGCTGAAGGATGTAATGAATGGCTTGACATTTTCAAATCAAGACTGTATGTCTTTCTTTTGAGAGGGTAATAGCATTAAACTTCTAAGCCTGTGTGATGTAAAATATGGTGCTAAATTATATAATGGTCATCTTTGGCTTCAAAATCTGTTAATTTAATCTCTGCCTGCCTGGAAACTGATGGATAATCAATATCATAGTAAATTTTTCATATAATGTAAATGAAGGCACTTTCATCTACTCTCCAAACTAAATCTGAATCTTTTGTGTCTGTGATGGATTCATGGTGACTGTCGGAGAGAGAACAGATATCTGAGTCTCCCTCATTGTTTGTATCGTTTATTCTGCCTAGATGCTTTTGTAAAATTGGCCAGAAGTCTCTGATAGTATCAGAACTAGCACACAAAGCAGTATTACCTCCTGGCTCTGTTGATAGTTGCTATAAAAAGGTCAAGAACTGAAAGGGTAGGAGGAAAATGAAATCCGTCAAAACATATTACATTTCTCTTTTGCAGCAATGCCGTCATACTAAGTATAAACTTTCTATTCCTAGCTATTTAACTTTAGCACTAGTGTAAAAATGATCATGACCATTTTTTTATAGAGGGGGAATGGGATGCTTGGTGCTCCCTTGAGCATCTGCTGCTGTTTGAAGAGAATTGGCCAAGGTGCTAATAGAGCTTATGGTACTCATTGTTCTAAATCATGTAAAAGTAAACTAAAAGGCCATCAAACACCTTGTTGACATGAGCCCTGAAAAAACATTAATTTCTCTAATGATCATATTTGAATAGTATCCACACCTGGCTTTTTCAGTGAAGAGCCATTTTGGTTTTGTGTAATAGACAGAAATAAAAGGTTAGGTTGCAAGGTTAGGTTATAAGTTTCAAGATGGAAAATGTGCCCATAACCCAGACTTAGTCTCTAGATATGGAAAAAGGAATACTTGCCTGCTATGCTATTCATGGCTACAGTAAATACTGCTGTAATTACATGATTGGAGCGTACATGGGGAGAGAGAAGAGTTTATTTAATGCTATGGTAAGTAAGTGCACAAAGCTCACTCCTGTGTGATGCCTACTATGAAAAGGTGCAAAAAGCTGTCATACATATTAAAACAAGTACAGAGGGGAAAAAAAGAGAAATCTAATTAAGATGTGGAATTGCATATCCTGTAAAGTAGAAAGGTGGTGTGTGCCTAAAGCTTATTGGGCTACCCACACTGTGGTGTTTTCAAGGACAAAAGATAGGGGTTCTCTAATCAAGGTCAGACATAGAAGAGAGCCTAGGAATAAGATGTGGCTTAGGAAACACTGGGAGAAAACAGAATTTTAAAAAAAAACAACACTGTATGAAAATAGGTTGGTTAAAAGCTAAAAATAAGAGTCTTGAATTTTAAAAGATTCAGGTACAGTTACCATGCTCTCCACTTGTCATCCTTATTCTTCACTCGTGAAGCTGAGTGGCCTGGAAAAATCAATGACATGTGATTTTCTGTCTGCATGAATGTAATGATACACCTGAGCTGGAGTGGGAGGAGGTTGCTGTTATTTCATAAAAGGTTTCAGTTGTACAACATTTTTTTCCAATGCACTGAAAAGTGAGTACTGTTTCCTTTCTGAGGGTCCTGCATGATTCCTTAGCGCCTGAGGCTGATGTGCTCTTGCCAGCATCTTCTGCGGTCATTTACACCACCCAAGGGGAGGATGAGCAATCAGTGCACACAGGGCTGAGTTACAGAGAGTAAAGCTAATCATACTCACCAGATTGTGCTAATTCAGAGTTCAATTTCCTCTGCAGGTGTGGGTTATTGACTGTAAGAGGATTAATCTAAAACAGAGTACTCCTCGAATTCATTTGACCAAATATAGGCAGTTACAGCATGGAAATCCTCATTTAAACTGTTGGCTCCAGGATGCCATGTCTCCTGTAGTTTATATGGGATTATTTCTATAAGCAATGCTTTTTACATAATACAGCATATGTTATATTTAGCAGTAAAATATTGTGATAGAAAGAAAGAAAGAAAGAAAGGAAGAAAGAAAGGAAGAAAAATAAGAACATCTGTAGGTGTTGATTTGGCTTGTCCTGCAAATTAAATTGGCCATGATGTTGTAAATTGAAGAATTTTATATTTGTCTTATATTTTTCAATCCCAAATTCATTTCTGTTCTTTTTTTTTAGGGTCTTGGGGGCTTCAGGGGGTAATGCTTAGAAGGGCTTTCTTTTGTGTTTAGATTCCTTTTTCTGCTTGTGGAATGCTATCCTGTGGTACCGTAACTTTATTTTTTGCACTTTGGGTCAGTGAGAGGCTATACAGACCCAGCAATGATTAGCACCAGGTTAAGTCTTTTAGCTGTCTGCTTTACTTCTTTCTTACTTCTACTTCCCTTGACTTCTGTTCAGCAACAGCTAAGATACAATTCCTGCATTTCCCATAAGTGAAATCATTATGGACTAGCTCTGAAAATCAGTGTCCACTTCAGTCCACTTCAATTTTTTATATATATATGTGTGTGTGTGTGTGTATATATGTATATATATATATATATGTACATGTATACAAATATATATCTATCCATATGTGTGTACAAATATATATGTATATAAACAGACATATTTCTTCTTTGAGATGCAGTGTAATGGTAATTGCTGTAATTGCTTTCCATGTGTTTAGGTCTTTTGTTTTTTTACAGGAGAGCCCATCCTGTATCCATGTCCCTAATGACATTTTAGCATGAGCTAATTAGAGAAATTGGGAATGATTACTCAAGACTCCTTACTCTTTTTCCCCTCTATGACTTATGTGCTATAACAGCAAAAAAACCCATAATTTAGAGTTATACAGGAGCTGCCTCTCATTAATCTCCAGGTTTTTGGATACATTACCTCTTAGTGATTTGATAGAGTTTGAAAGCTTTTTTGTCATTAGATTTCAGTGCTTCTGCCAACATGTGGATTTGTTGCCTTATTTATAGTTAAATTGCCAAGTCAGGCTTTAAGAGAGAGTTTTGGAGGGCAGCACTGCAGCTGGAAGGGTGTTACTGATAGAAGCAGCACAAAGAAGTGAGGGTGGCCCCAAGTTTCTCCACTGATATGTGCAAGGACCAAGTCTCATGGAGCAGTGAGCCAATGACCTCTGTGGAGTTTAAAGAAAATTAAATTTTAAGTATCCTGCGGTTCTTAAATATAATTGCAACCATTTCTACACCTGAAAACAACATTTTGTTCATTTGTCAGTGTGTATTTATTGTCTGACTATAGCTGTGGTTCTCCACCACAAGACTGTGTAGCTAGTTGGGTACAAAACAAATACAGTGATGTACAGTTGGTGTGGTATTGTATCATGTTGGTGTTGGGAAGCACAGGACTTCAGCATGACAGGCTGCAAACCACTTCAGTTGTGGTTTAATCATCACCAAATAGTTATTATAGAGCATTAATTAATCAACATTTTTGGCCAAATTTCTCTTGGTTCCACATCTGCCCAAAAGATTTATCCAAGCTATGTTTAAGGTGGCAGCACAATTATATCAGGCAGGGTCTCCCAGGTGAGGGGACATAACCACCAGCCCTGTCCCAATGTCTCAGGCAGCCTGCAGTATTGCCTGGGCACTATGGCTACATGTGTGAAGTGCTCCTTAATCATCAAAAATTGCTATTTATACTAGAATGACCAACAGAATTAGATTTACACTGCAATTTTTGCATTTAGATAGATAGATAGATAGATAGATAGATAGATTTTGATTCGAGTTTCCACATAATGTGTTGTTTTGATCATGAGAATTTTTTTTTTGCCTGATTGCCCTTCTTATTATCCATTTAGAAAAAAAATTCAGCTTCCTATAAAAGAGCAGCAGCAAGCTGAGCAGCCCATGTCCAAGATTCCCTCCCTATGGAAACACTCACATTAGTTAAAGGGAATTTAAAAAGTGCATTAAACCAATATGCATATATAACAGTGTATTTCATTTCTAGACAGATGCACTAATTCAACAGTAAATAGATTTTATTTTGCTGTAGCATTGATTTTACACCTCTAGTTCTTTTCACTTTTTCCTTGCTGAGTCTCTGCACAGGGACAAGCTCCTACATTGCAAGCCCTCCATAACAGCAACCTCCCACCTCATGAATGTCAAGCCTCAGTATTTTCTGTGGTGTGTGTATATCTGCCTGACTCGAGTCTGTGAGTCTGGAATGCAGCATAAGATTTCGCACAGATTGCCCCAGAGTGGCTGAGCATAAATCCTCACTATTTTACTACTGCTCCCTCTGCAGCCAACAAGGATTTGGCCTTAAAACACTGAAATAATTACACTAATCTTTCTGTTGTCCTTCAGATGTGCAGTCATAAAACTGCTGTCAGACTGGACATCATTCTAAGACACCCACTTTCAGGTAGTTTAAGTACCTCTGACTGCCAAATGTTATGCAACTTCTATCTCTGTTATAACCAGCTGTAATAATACCAGCCTGATACTTGTGTTCTCAAATAGACAACATTCTCCCCACAAGTGCATGTAGCCATGCTCTCCTTTCAGAGCAAAGTGGGGGGGAAAGTACATAAAACTCAATGTTTCACAAACATTTAAGGACAAAGAACAAGAGGTTTTCCCAGCACAGAAGTCCCTGTGGGTGAAAAGCCAACTTAAATTTGTTGTTCTGCTCAGCTTGGCAGAAGGGCATGTTTATCCACTCAAATGATTTTTATTTTTAATGGTTTCCTATAAATCATCTACCTTTCTAAATAACATTTAACATTTTAATGCTTAGATGATAAAACTTTTTAACATCAGCTAAGCTTTGTCTAAAATAATTTGTCTGTCTATACTCAGTAATCTAATTGGAAAAATTTAATATGGAATGAAATTTGTATGTATAAGTATAAACTTCTTCCTTTGCTCTTGCAATGATGTAAAACTTCTGTGCTGAAGGAAAGCAGCTGTTAGATTTTAAACAGAATAAGATTGTGCTACAATTTTATGAGAAGTCACTTCCTAATGTCATTAGGTCTCCTCTTCATAAGTATTGACAAGGTGCTGAGCTGCTTTCTGTAAGCAAGCCACTGCAGATGCAGAGCTGAACCAGAGCACATTCTCTCCTGCTGAAAAATGCATGTTTGGTGCAAAAATGCCACTTCAGGAATGCTCCAAAATAATTTTGAGAATGGGAATCTCTTGGTAAGCTCAGATCTCACATCTTGCACAGGATGGAAGCAATAAAAAGCTATGAACTGAGACCACATATTTGATTTATAAATAGTGCATACATATTTTCACTTATCTTCCACTTGATAGGCAGGCAAAACAAATGTAGTGCAGGTGACCTGGAAATAGTGAAGCAAGACAAGAGACATAGCAAGGTTTTTCAAGTATCCATTTTACATTGCTTTCTTGTATTTCCTAACTCTCCTCACTACAGCACTCATGCTGGATTTGGAAACAACTTTCATCCTGCAAAACACCTCAGTGCCAAATATGTGCAAATTAGGCTACTGTTACCATTTTATTTCATTGCAGAAACAAGTTTGCAATTTGCATCTGTGTTCTACATCAATGATGAACACTTATTGAAGATTAAAGCATTTCTCACTTGGTATTCTACCTCACCACTGTGAAGGCTGATTAGTGCTTTGAGGAAGGCACTGACAAAACTCCCAGTGGTCCAGCACTGTGTGATCACAGTTCATGTCTTGTTGAGTTATACTTGATTTTTTCTTGTTTGCAGCACTTATGAAGAACTGAAAGTTTCATTTTGAAAAATCCTACAGGCCCTTTTTCAACAGCTGTGTGTGCCCAGAAACACAAAAGTACATAGACAGTGTAGTGAACGTTTCATCCCATTAATAAGTTCCTTAGAAGAGTTAGAAGAGAACAGTATCCTAAAGAACTCAAATCTTGAACTTACTAGTGAGGGAACACAGAAGGTTGAAGTATATTTCCAATGTACTGCTCCACTTCTTTAGCTTTGCATGAGAAGAGAGTGAATCCAGACAATTTCTGAAATAAAAAGGGCCAAGAGGTATCTACCACCAGGAATGTTTTTAAGACAAAGTGAGTATATAGAGTATACTCCAACTGTCCCAGATCTCAGATGATCTTAGATAATTTCCCTGTACACAGCAGTGTTTCTGTACACAGCTATACTTGGAGAGTGGGTGGGAAAATGGAGGTGAAATCCCCATAAGTTGTGCTAGGGTGATACTGTCTCCATATGGAACTCAGAGCTTTTCAGCTCCAGTCATGTTTGAATGTTGGACGTAGGTTTCTTTGAACATTTCTTGAAACCTCTTTGAGTTTCAGTGACCCCTCAGGCACTTTTGAAAATGGGGCTGAGCCATTAAGTTGTTCTGGAAATCATAGCCATGCGTTCCTTATCCCTTAGATATAACTCTGTCAGGCAAATAATTAATTAGCAAGGGTCATGACAGCAATGTGTACATCAGGCAAGTCAGAGTTGCAAGTCTGGGCCCTGCAAAAGTGGGAGATGGAAGTCCTCCCTGTCACTTCATGCTTTTGCACAGCTCCCCATAATCCTGCTTTGTCCAGCAGTGGTTATAGAAAACTGCTTACCGTGTAAAGTGAAACGTTTCTTTCTTAAAAGCAATTTCTTCAGCCAATGGATCAAAATGTTCAAATGATGTTGAGCTGCTGTCAGCTAAACCAGTGTAAGGAATTTACACCCTTATGCTGTTCAGACATTCACAGCGTCAGGTGCTGCCAATAACCCTTTGGACCCAAACTCCTTTCTTCTCAGGGAAAAAAAAGACAGTCTATTTTATTTTTCCTTAAATAAAATAATTACAGACCTGCAAAAAAGTGACAAAAGTGTTTGAATTAGTGTTCCTTTAACAAGTGCCTTTTCTAAGAGTTAGATCAACAAATCTAAAAGAACACAGATTCAAAACTTTGTGTCTTCACCAGTTTAGTTCCCTTTTTAGCTCTGTCTATGGCAAAAATGTCCCAGTAGCTCAGATGAGAAATTCAAAAACATCTTAGTTCAGTGAAGTCCTGCACCCTGACCATTTCAACAAAGACTAAATCTTTGGAGAACCAAAGCTAAATTCCAAGAGTTCTCCAGAGCATGCAAAACTAAAGCTTTTCAGAAATTTAGGTTCATTCCTTCAGGAAAAAGAGAGGTAAATTCCTAGCACCAGAGCAACCCACTTCCACAATACAAATTCCAGACCAAAGACATAAAGGCAATAGGGCACCTGAGCTGAAGAACTTTACGCTATAAATTGGGCAAACCCATTCATTTTGTCCTTACCTTTTTCTAACAGCTGACAGTTCAGGCAGCAACAGTAATGTAGTCAGCCTGAGACATAGAACATTTCATCTTGTAATTTTACATTTCAGCCAAATTATAAGTAACTGAGAACAGTTTTATTGTGGAAGGTGTCATGCAAATTGTAATGGGAGGCAACATTGTGTGCCACCCTTAATACAGTGCCAGATGATAAAATGTTTGGAACATTCAGTAGGCATAGTGAGCATATATGAACATTGTTGTTATGTTTGCCTGAAGGACTAATGGCACTTAATGGCATTACTTAAATACTTCTCAGAGCAATGCAGAAGGTTTCTGCAGCTCCTCATCTGTCTGCTATGCCTCTAGAAAGCAGCGATGCCTCCACGTTGCTAAAGCAATTATGACAAACTTCATAAATAAGATTCACTCTTCAGGATTCATTTCCAAATTTTTTTTATGCAGTGAATAAGAAATTAAGTTAAAAGCAGATGTTTTAGGAAGTTAGGCAGGGCTGGAATGAGTTTAAATGCCAACGCAGATTAATAAGTAGAATATTGTGTTCATTTGTGCTAATTATTTCCTCAGAAGGCATCCATCCTATTTAGGCAATTACACAGCCTCAAGTCTTCATTTCTTACCAGTACTACCAAGGGACTTCATCTGCTAGCTCAAGTTTGAGACTGTTCATGTGTTTTTAATAACATAGATTTAGTTTGAAAGATGCACTTGAGCTGTTTCCATGTGAATATTCCACACTTACAGAGAAATGCATTTAATCTAAATTTAAACTGTAGCTATAGTAACCAACATTCACTGTGTTTCAGGAGGGCATATATAAGCCTACTCAGACAGAAGGAAACATGTTGTGTTAATTATCATTCTATCAAAACTCTAGAGTTTATATTTTGGAAAATAATTATCAGAAATTATGAATTCCTACTACCCAGGCTTAGAAAGCAAGAGATTTGCAGGCATGTATTCTAATGTCTCATAAGCTAGCTTTGCGGGATTCGATGGAGATTTCCTTGAGCAATCCCCCGTTGTAACAAATAGGGTTAGTGTTTCACTTTCAGGTAGATGATCAGATTTTTTTACTTGAGCCGGTCAATGATAGATTCTGTAGATGATTTTGCAAAGGTAGGTAACATCACTTTTACAGTTATGTCCATATTAATCAAGGTGAATAAGGACATGTCCTCATTTCATTTCTCTGACCATAGAACTCTAAATGTTGCCTGATTTTCAAACAGCTTAAATCAGAGGGAGTAAATCTGTCCCCAGCATGCTTTTCTGGATTCCCATGTCTGTTGAGAGGCAATGCTGTTTTGCTGGTGTAGGGCAGCCAAGACTCCTCAAACCCAGTCCTGTATTTGCCAGAAAACTGCTGCCGGGCTGAGGAAGTCACCTCTCCTTTTCAATGTATGAAATTCGCTTTAAATGTTTACTTTAGGTATAGTAAGCTGCCAATGGTCTTGGGAGAGCAGGTTCAAGTATTTCATCCAAAATGCTGCTAGAATCAACGTGTGTTTCTTCATTTGTGTTTTCTTTCCCCCAGAGTTGAAAGAAAGGAGCGTGCACGTTTGAAGACGGTGAAATTCAACGCGAAACCCGGTGTAATTGATGCAAAAGGGGTATGTAAATACGGAAACCTTTTGAAATTGCACTTTACAATTGTTTTATCCAGAATAGAAAAAATTTTAGCAACATAAGGAATATTTAGGTTATTGCAGCCAAAACCTGCTGTATAGTGAAATGTAGATCAGAGATTAGTATGATACAATCTTTGAAATTATTAAATATTCTTTTTATAATAATACTGAATGACAGTGCCTCCTCAGGGGAAGACACTAAGAAAACAAAGAGCATTCTGTAATAGCTGTGATTTTAGTCAAATGATGGATAGAGAAGAAAAGACTTTTAAAATTAATGCAGATGGATAAGAGTTTAATGAAATAGGACCAGAAGTGAAAATTCCCTGGCTTCAAAAGCTGTTAAATCACAAACCAAAGGTTGTAAGTTAAGGTGTCCTGGATAGAAAAAAATAGGTTTTGGGTGTTCTGCTTTGACAGTTGTGACAGACATTGAACACGGGTGTGTTTCACACCAGACACAATGGCCAAACAACACAAAATGTGCAAATTCCGTTCCAGCAGCACTGCCTGGACAGAACAGGGTTCCTGCTGCTGCCACTTCACAGAGCTGTTTTATTGTGCTCCAGTCAGCAGTTCTCCTTAGCCTGATGCCTATTATCCTGTCTGGTGCCATCTGGCTGGCAAGCAGGAGAAATGCCCACAGCCCTGGCTGTTAAGGTATATTTTTCTGCTTAATTGTAGCTTGCAGTTGTAGCACTAGTGAATACTTGACATTTACAGGGATTTATTTTTGAAACCTGTCCAGTTGGCATGTTTGGGATTTACAACTGAGGGCGTCTGTGAGCAAACTAGGAGACAGAGATTCAGCAGCCATGAGGGAAAAGTCCTGCTTGGCTGCAGAAAACAGAGCGGGGCCAAAACTGTGTGATGAGTGAACACGACCGTAGGTAGGTGCTAGCAAGGGAAATAACCAAGTGGTTCAGCAGGTCCCTTCCAGACCTGCTGTTCCTGTTGTCTTCTGCCTAGTTTGAAATTCTCATTCTTAAAATCTTCTTCCTTCAGTTTCCCTCCATAATGGTAATACTAATAATTCCCTTATTCTATCTTTTCAGACAGATTAGCAGGGTAAGAAATTCCTCTTCCCGTGGACACAGAGTTCCTAGCACAGGGGTTCCTAAGTCTCTACATGCCAGCAAAATAGCATTTCACGCTCGCAAATACTTCCCTGGCACTGCTCAACAGAACAATTCCTGAATTCAATGCAAATGCAGAATAATTGCTTGAATATTGACTGAAACACGTTTTCCAGACTTAAAGGCATATGGAACTGTACATTATTTGCACTTGCAGATAACTCAGTAAAAAATACATAATAAAACACACTAAGAAAAGACTGAGTCATCGCATAGCATTTCCTTCGAAGTCAGAATTCCATTTTTTAGTTTGAAATTACCACTCTCTGCAACCTTATGTATTAATGTTGCCACTTTTATTTTGAGAGATAATAAGTTTTCTAGTGGCAACAAAATCACTTCTTAAATGTCTATTTCCCGTATATAATCAAAGCAGCAGAGGAATAATTCATTCATATAACTAATGATCCCTTTTCAAGTGATTCTGTCAAGAATTTAATTACTCTTGATTCCTCAATTTGTTTTTCCATTTTTGTCATCAGTGTAACATTAATCTTCCAGCCACTCAACATCAGTGTTTGATTCAGTGTTTAGGAAATTGTGTAATTACAGGGCAAGACCACTGTAGGCTTTTGGGACCAAACCTTCCACATGAAATGAGATATTCAAGTACACACATATGTATGTGGTTTGAAGGTGGCACTATTTCCATTTGGTCTTTCAGTGTCCAAAAAGAAATGCTGTAAAATGTCTAAGAGTGCACACTTAACATTTTTACTTTTTTTTCAAATTTGGAAGAAATTTAGCCCAGGTAAACAGGGCTGCAGTAGGCCTAGGAAAAATTATTTTATTTCAAAATCAAGCTAAAATTCCAATAGGAATAAGCTTATGTGGGTCTGTGGCTTCTTTGGCTCATACATTCATTACTGTGTGGGCAAGTGTAAATGTCTTAGTTTACTCTAAAGATGAAACTGAGAGAAATCTTTTCATGGAATATTTCTAAATTTGGTCAGGAGATGTGCATGGAAGCATTTAAAAATAATTTAAAAAAAAAAAAAAAACGAAAACAACAACAACAAAAAAAAAATCCAAAAAAAGCCTTAACTGAATACAGAGAATCCTTGGGGATTTTGAACAGGCAAAGGTGAACCTTACTTCAATTTTACCAGAATCATCTCACTAGCCCTTCCTCTGTACAAGCAATGCTGAAGAGCTAATAACCCACAGCAAAGGTTTCCTGAGATAATACCAAAATATCTTTGAGATAACTATGATTTTGAGGTGGAAACTGCCTAGTTATTCTATGGGTTTATTAAGTCTTATGCATTTTCATATGTTTGTGCCTCATTTTTAATCCCATATCTGGAGATTATTTGCAAAGTGTTACAGATAGGGTGACATTTGTAGTTGATCAGCTCCTTGTGTCTCACTAAAAAAGGTGTTTAAGAATGCTCAGCAATATAATTGACGAACCTGTTTGTAGGAGGAGCTAAAGGATAATCTTTCCAAAGGCCCAAAGTTCCTGTTTTTCAGGCCAATCTTGTATGTTACTTCATCTACAAAATTAATTCAACACTTTTTTAAAAATGTGATTTAGAATATTTATATGACTTTAGATTTGTTTCATTCAATCTATGCCTTTTGAAATTAAAGTCTACAAAATCAGGATGGATACAGAAACACGGAATGTGAATCAAAATTAGGGAGCTCTAGGGAAACCTTCTGGTCTCAAGTTTAAATAAGGCCACAGATAGTACCTTTATGCATGCAATGCATAATTAAATTCCCATGCTCATTATTACAGGGTATTGCATAAAAAATAAGTAAGTTGAAAAAGAATTAGGTAGGTTAGCAAGTAGCAAAACTAATGACAACTTTAAAACTTTTGTCATGTAACTCAGAATATATTAATTGTTGATTTCAAGAAGAGATGTTATAAAAGGGAAAGGATCATATTACTTCTACTTTTCCTTTTCAACATCTGTTATTGGACAGTGCCAAAAAGCTACTTGGCTAACTAGATCTCTGGCTTAACCTAATAGGGCTACTTTTCTTTCATGTTCTGTTTATTCTGATCCAAAGAAATTTATTTGTTCAGGCTCAGGGACATCACCAGGATCCAGGCCCCGTTAACACTTTAAAGATATCAGACCAGTTAGAGATGGTAACATCTATGTAGTAAAGAAAAGAATACAAAAACCAGTTATAAACAGTTTCATTTCACCAAGTGAAGAATATGCTTCTATTGTGTTGACCAAGTTCAGCCTCTGTCTTCATTCTTATAATTGTTGTCATGAACTTCAGCATTTTTTCTAATTGTTACTGAAGGTGGCTGGTGTATCAAATCCATGACTACACTGCTTTGCTTCCCTACAGCCACTCTCTGCTGCAGCAAAGGACAGGGTTTCCAGGACACTGGAAATGTTAGAAAGAAAATTATAAATGAAAAAAAGATAACACAGTTATGATTTCCCAAGCATTTGCTTTCTCAGTCTTTGGGGCTCACTGGTCTATGGATAATCAGTGGAAAATGGAGCATCCCAAAGGTCTATGTCTGATATTTTTGCTGGAGGAAGCCAAAGAAGTTATGTAAGCACAAACTTCATTAAAAAGTATGTTTTATGCTATGTTAAACTCAAGATCATATCTCAAGTTATCTTCTGATGCTCACCTTTGCACCAAAAGGAGCAGAGCATGTGAGGAGCTGTGAACAGGGCTATGTATCTACCAAAACAGCATGCTGAGTTCTTGGTAACTCTCCCTACCACAGGCTTCAGACTGAACAAAAATAGCCTTTCCTTTTCTAATCCTAAAACCCACAGTTGTGGAGGGCTTTTTGGATTATTTAGTGAATCAAACAGAGTGTCAAGTGGCAGAAATATTGCAGGGGGAAAGAGATTAGCCAGTAATCTGCTTTTTTCCTAACTGTTGTAATTACAACAGGTCTTTCAGGAGACCAAAATAGCACCTTTTGCTTTTCTCCCTGTCAAAATCATAGCTCTTGGAAAAACTTTTAGCAGCGCCTCAGTTTTACTAATATTTATGGGTGTTGCCTGTTTCCAGACATATGTTGAAATATCAGCAAAAATGTAGATAGAACTTAATTGTATGCAGAGAACTGTTTTTTCATACCACATGCCTTTTCATTTCACCTTATCTGGCCAGTGACTCCAGAAAATTTTCTTATGTACAAATACTCTACTTCATTTCCCAATGAAATGAAAGTGATGTCTCCCACAATTTCCATTTTTAATGTGTGTGTCAGAGTGTGGGGGGATATTCAGCCCATGTTTACTGGGAAGCAGTCCCAGATGGGTGTCTGCCCTAGTGAGGATGCTCAGCAGGGTGCTGAACAGGGATGAGGTGCCTGCCAAGAAAAGGATCTGCCGTATCCTTCCAAAACCCCTTCCAGCTCTGCTGCTCATCAGCAGTGCAGGTCCTGGGCTGTGACCCACACCACACTGCTCCATCACCACCCATTAGGGTTTTTTTCTATTGACTTAGCTTGTCATCCACATTTCTTTTCAAATTCCAGTCAGATCAGCTGCATCACACTCAGCCACCTCTTCAGTCGCCTCCGAATGAATTTATTACGACAGTCAGAAGTTTGATAGCATTTAATAATATTTCTTATGTGCAGATTCTGTTTACAGATCCCACAGATATCTCAAATGTAAGGTCATCTTCTTGCTTTATTGTCATTTTAGCAACACTGCACTGAGGCAGGAAAGGAGACAGTGAAACCTGACTGAGGTAGCAAATTTGGTATTGTGGGGTAAACAAAACCCTCTGCATATTTAATGCACCTCTCCTTCAAGTGTCAAAATCCAGTGACTAACAGAACTTGATACAGAGGACACCTTTTGACAGTTTTAAGTATTTAAGGGGGGGCAGGGGAGAAAGCCAAACAAATAAAACCACATATTTCCAAACCATTTATGCTCTATAAAATCATCATATTTTCAGCCCTAGTCATCCAAACAGAGCAAAACTGGTCTTTGGGAACCTCAGGTGGTCACCTCTGCCCTGGGAGTTTCTTCTGTAACTTCCTCCTATATTCCAGATTTGTCTAATCTCTGTTTAAAGCCCTGCCACAACAGATATTTCATATTCTTCACAAACAGCCCACTTCAGTGCCTCACTCTCTTCATTCTTAGAGAGGGCTGAACTGCTACAGTTTGACCCCGTTTTTATTTCTTCTTCTATGAGTGTTTATGGAAATTGGATTATTTGTCTGTGGTCACGAAGCAGAAGCTGCAGTCACACCTGCCCTGCTCTGAGGCACAGCATAAGTGCTAGTGGTTTACCAGGGCAGATCTGGGTGTATTAATGCAGAGAAAAAACAATTATCTCAATTTAATCCCTGACTGAAAAAAAGCATAACAGTATATTAGGCTGTCTATACCTTCTCTTGCCTACTGAATTTTTTTTTCTAACATTCATTCTTCACTAGGCTTCAGTTTTCTAAGTATAAAGATTCACCTTTAGGGAGAACCAGTTCTGTAGTCCATAATCTGAAAGTTTTCCACATACGCAGTGGATTTTGGCCAACTTTTCTTTGCACTTCTTTTCTAAAGATATTAGGCACAATGAACAGATTTCCTAAAGTGATTGGTACAAACATAAAAGTAGAGGAAAATCCACAATCTGAGTACCTTCAAAAAGCTGTTGATCTGGAGAGCTCGTTAGCACTCAGTCTGTAGTGTACAGGTTCATTATTCCTGAGAGGCAAAGG
The DNA here is from genome assembly GCF_015832195.1 of Motacilla alba alba. Lineage (NCBI taxonomy): Eukaryota > Metazoa > Chordata > Aves > Passeriformes > Motacillidae > Motacilla > Motacilla alba. The sequence continues at coordinate 42,950,970 of NC_052016.1, forward strand.
GGATTCCTCATTCCAGGCTACAACTTCCTCACAAGGGGGAACAGAGGGACAGGCACTGATCTCTTCTCTGTGGTGACCAGTGACAGAACTCAAGGGAATGGCCTGAACTTGAGTCAAGGGAGGTTTAGGTTGGATATTGGGGAAAGCTTCTTCACCCAGAGGGTGGCTGGGCACAGGCGCCCCAGGGAAGTGGTCACAGCACCAACCTGACAGAGTTCAAGAAGTGTTTGGACAATGCTCTCAGGCCCATGGTGTGACTCTTAGGGATGGTTTTGTGCAGGGCCAGGAGCTGGACTCAGTGATCCTTGTTGGTCCCTTCCAGCTCAGGATATTTTATGATTCTATGTTTTTTCTCTGTTGGATTTAAGTTCTGTCAAAAGTTTTAAGACCTCCAAAATGGGGTAACATTGGGTGTCATGGAAGAATCAGATCTCAGCATTGTTCTTGTTTGTGGAACAACTTGTTTCTGGGAGGCAATGACTTCTTCCCACATAGGAGTGTGCTGGTTTTAACACCAGCAGGAAATTAAACTACAAATAAGCCACTCCCACTGGATGACTGCCCATAAAAGGCACCCAGCTTTTCCTGCTGAATCCACACCACCCAGGGATGATGTGTGTGGTATAGAACAACAACTTGGTCACACACTCACAGCACTAAAATCCACCCCCCTCTCTGTAGCCAGGACAAGAAGGAAAATCTGAATCTCATTTGTCCAACTGCCCTTGCTCTTTCATGAGTTTTCACATCCTCCACAGCTCTGTCTTCACACTTCAAGATGGAGCTGGTGCCAGGCAGTGGATATTGGCTACACTTTTTGATTGACCTGAGCCTGCAATATTGGGCTGCCCTGACCATTCCCCTTGAGCTGAACACTTTTTGCTCAGCATTTCTCCAAGATGCATTAGAAATAGTGCTGTCATCAGCACCTGCTTCACTCATGTACTAGACTAATCAAATGAAATTCAATTGATAAATCAGCGCATAGCCAGAAAGATTTAACTGTACAGATTCTTGCTGTTCCAGGTTATCTTGAGGCACCCCACAAAGACATGCAGTAATGTAACAATAATGCATGTTGGGTCCAGGTACAGTCAAAAATAAAGAAAAACAAGTGAGTCTTCAGTTTTAATTTATGTCATGGTAGCAGTGCTGGCTCTGGCAGGGAACTGGTAAAAGAATCTTGGTTTTTAAGAAGGTGAATCAGTTCTAAAAATTGTGAAAAAATGACTGTCAGGTCAAATCTAAAGCTTTTACCCAGGTGAAGTGAAGAAATATGTTTCTGTGGCTCTCTTTGAAAAATCCGGTAGAGTATTTGAAAATATTTCTTTCAAATTGAAAGAAAATATTAAAGTAAAAAATCTTTGTGTCTGTTTTCCATATTTCATTTTGTTGAGAAGTTCAAATTCTAAATATCAGCCAGCAATTTGTAAGCAAAGTGGATTAGAGTAGAAAATTTGAGAAATAAAGGATTTGTCATTGAATTTATTGAGATGATGAAAAATATTTCTGCCTATTGGCATCTTGTCACTCAAAGAAAATACTAAAAGAGTAATTTTTCAGTTAATGAGCAATATAAGCACACATATTTTATAGATTTTACAGCTTTTCTGTAATTTTTCTGTAATTCTGATAACTGTGTAGAGTTTTATTTATAGGATAATATTGTTTCTTAGGTGGTCATAATATTAGGGACTATAGTATCTGTACTTCCTATCCCACAAGAAGTTTGTGCTATCCCTGCTTAGGTAAGAGAAATTTTTAGGAAAGTCACTGACAAAAAGATATGTAGTGCAATGTTTAAATCAGTCACAGATTAAATATAACGCAGTGAAAATTTGCTAGCACAGGTAAAACAGCAAAGTTTACAGCTGAGAGTTAATTGTTTTTCTTCTAAGCTGTTCCAGCAGAAATTTGTGCTGAGCTGAACTTCATGCGTGGTCTATTTTTATAACTTGCTGTCTAATATCCTGAATCAAATAATAGGAACTTTGTATGAATTTATAGATAACGCCATGGTTACTTGGGTTTTCTTCAAAAAAAATAGTTGAAAAGAAAAATTTATAGTATTGGCAGTAGACATTGTGAGAGAATTAGAAAGAGAACAACATTTTCTTCTAGTAAGATATCACAAAAAGATCCAGAAGTGTGGAGTTTAGCGTCAACACTCATCCGGAAGAGACATGCTCTATATTTCACATCTTTATTTCTGACTCAGTGAAAATAAAGCAGCTCAGTGATTGCCTCAGTGACTCAGAGACCATGTTTAGAAGGTTATAGGGACACAGAAACAGCCACAGTCCATCTAACTTGATACCCTGCTTGTGAGTTTGGTCATGTGAGATGCATTACTGCAAGATGTGGGAGCTTCACCTCCTAAACAAACCTCAAACCAGTCTCTTAGAGACTGACTTTGGGGTTGTTTGCCCATGCCTTTATTTATTACAACTGTAACTGTAAGGCCTAAATAAATCAATGTATTCAATTAAAACCAAGATCCTGGTATGACTTGTCTGCTGAGCCAGACCCTTGCCATAATTCAGCCTGCTATACCAGTCACTCTTGCTTTAACTCAAAAGGGAAGTTCAGAAGATTATCTTATCCAACTCTCTTTCCATAAGTACAGTTTGAAGGCATGTAGGTATTGTAGATCTTTCTCCACTGCTCCATAAGAAAATTAGAGTAATAAAGGTCTTGATGCAACTTATTTTGTGCAATGGTCCATTTAATGCAGTAGTTTGCAATTGCACAAGTGATTGCATGAATGTTTCCACAAAAAAACAGTTATAAATGAGCAAGTTGGTGGGTTTTTTACAGCACAGATAACCAACACCTTCTGCAGCTTTATTTATTAGTGAAATTAAGTCAAAAGATTGCATAGAGACCAAAATCCTCAATTTCATTTTAGAACCTAAAGAAGCACCAGCAGTCAACTGAGAATCAGAGTTCTAAAAAAGATTTAAGAAAATACCTTACCATGACTGAGGAGTGAAATTCAAGTGGATAAAGGTCCTACAGCGTGCTGTAGGAAAACCTGTGGGTCTGGGTGATCAGACAGTCCCAAATCTTTGCCAAGTGCACACTATGCTGCCTTTGATCTCTGGGGCTCTTCTGACATCATTGTTGCACCAAAAGTGCTGGGGCAGGTTCACACACACAAAGAGTTACCAGCAGGATCGCAGCTGATAAAATACATCAGCTTTAAGTAGGAAAGTTCCTTGTCAGGAAAAAAATATTGACCAGCATAGGGGAACATTTAGGACAACTTTGCCAAACATCAAATACACTTTCTGATTCCAGTTGGAGACTTGAGGAAGGAGAGGAAGACCTTCACACTGCCCATTTGGCTGCAGTGAGCTTGGCTAGGTCCAAGCCCACACTGGAGCACAGCACAAGTCTGAGATGCTGGGTCTGTGAGCATCTCATCACAGAAACACAGATGTTAGAGCTGAAAGAGGATTGCTGTTTAGCTCTTTTCCCTTCACCACCCCCTTCTCTCCAAGCACTGCAGTGTTATTCCCCACAGTACTTAAGATTAGCAGATTTGTTTTAAATGTGAAAAAATTATCTGGGCTTTTCCACTTCCCTTGGGGCAGATTATTCTACATCCAAATTGATTTCACTGTCAAGCAGCTTTGCCCTTTCTTATTTTCATGCTATCAATTCCAGTGCTGCTGTTTGAACAATTCCTTCCCACTTGCATCGTGGTGTACAACCTGCAGATAAGTGTAAATTACTTTGGCTGTCACGTAAGCAAGATTTTGTGTTGGTGTTTCATCTTGCTAAAATTGCTATAACCATGCAAATTAGCATAGAAAAGTACTCCCTTCATACCTTGCACCAAGTTAAATACAGGTTTGCAAAATTGGTAATACTGATTTTATGTGTTTTCTTCAAAGACTATTAGTCTTTCTTCTCCCCCAGTAGTTTATGTTGGTTATAACTGTTGTTTTTCAGGAATTAAAATTGAGTTGCTGGCAGACAAGCAATAATTCAGTCTTTAAAAAAAAAGTATTAAAATTTCATACTTATGAATACTAAGCCACCCTTCCCTGGTCTGGAGAAGCTAGACAGCATGGAGTTTTTAATCAGGCTTTTACTTTCTCATTTTGGATTGCCAACACCCAAATCTCCCTACAACTTCATGGGAAAACTAAGCAAGCACAGTTATTTTCATCTGAGCTTCTTCTCACTAGTTGGTTCTCACTTATCAAAACAGATTATGGCACAAGAATTCAATAAGGAATGACTGTAGCCCAGGCTTGAAGTATCTAAGAAAACTAAAGGCTGAACTTAACAGAGTAGGGATGTCCTTCCCCTTGAATCTCATAAAAATCATAGGGAAGTTCAGTAGTGCTTTTTGCCAGCATGTAATGCACGTGTGCGGAATGAGAATGGAAGATCAACATCCCAGAGAATATACTCTGTGATCCCTGGACAGCCAGGCTTACAGTTGGCACTGACAACTCCTCAGCTTATCTTCTGCATGTCTGCAGGGACACCATGAAGTGCTTTCTCTGTGTGTGAGCCCAGACCATGGCCAAGTTTGGGGTTACATCGGGAAAGCAAGAACATTGGCAATCCTCTAGACTTGGTCAGGTCATTTAACCTGAGATTTCAAATTCATCATGGCCAAGTTTGGGATTACATCGGGAAAGCAAGAACATTGGCAATCCTCTAGACTTGGTCAGGTCATTTAACCTGAGATTTCAAATTCATCATGGCTTGGGATTGCCAGGAGAGATACCCATTATAAAACCAGTGAAGTGATATATATGCTTCCAAGGAGAAATAACACTGAGTATATGTTACAGCCCAAAAATTATCTTTCCGGTGTCAGTGCAAATTGTTGGTATGATGGGAGAAATTTAAAATATATACTATAGAGATCTATAAAATTAAAATATTTAAATATAGGGATTTAACAGTGTTTGAGTGCCCAATCTGTTATTAAAGTCAGTGTTCAAATGAGTAAATTAATCTCTGTAATATAAAAAGTGTCAGTTAAATATCAAGAAAAGGATTGCAGGGGCATAATGTTGATAATAAATTCTGTAGAATTTTGTAGAAGGGTTAGTAAATGAGGGATTTTCATTTAGCTTAGGCCAAAATCAGGTATTAAATAAGAAGAATAAGAAAACCACATTGCAGATAAGAAGCAGTAAAATTAATTTCTCAGATACACTGCTAGACCAATCTGAGAACAAAACTGACATACATAATCATAGAATATAAAAACTAGGTTACAGCATAGCTCAAACCTGCCTAAAATTAGATGGTATATGAAATCCATCTACACCCTGTAAAAAATAATTTCACAGCCAGTGCTCTGGAACAGCTTTCTCTCAGGTGGTCCCTGTACACTGGTTCCCTACTCATGACTGAGGATTAGCATTTGTTGAATGAAATGGCAAAAGAAAGCATTCCTGAAGCAGTTGGGAGTTTATTGGCTTTGAGAAAGTAGATTTTTTTAGACCGCCATAAAAAAATCTTTCCCCAACATATTTAGGATCTTCTGCAAAGCCTAAAGAGGACAACCTGTGTCAAGATCACATCTGCACTAAATAGTAGGAGTTGAATGAGCTACACAATGAAAAAAAATGTGGGAAGAAGCTCAAAGTAAACAACAATATAGTTGCCTATTACAGTATGATAAAACTATCAAATTACTGGGTTTTGTGATGTTTGCGACTACAAAGAAAATTTTGAAATTGGATTGTTTATTTAATGCTACATAAAAATTTCCTTTAAAAAACATTATGCTATTTGCTGATGAGTAACATATTCATGGCTGCTGAGCCTAGGGAAAAACATTTAGAATACAAAACTGATATTGACACAAAAAAGTACCCAAGTGGGTTCTTGAGAAGCAGAAACACACAGTGGTTTAATGTCTGTCACAACCAGGGAAGGTTGGGATTTGTAACCCAGGCTTACGTAACCGGGGACATCTGGGGATACTTGGTCAAGCAACAGTGCACCATGCACATCACAATTATTTTTCTTGGCTTCTTCAAAACACAGTCTATGCTTAAGTAGTATCAAACAAGGATTCAGGGCATGAGTGAATGCTTTCCTCCACTATTTTTTTCTGAGAAGAGACTCTTTTCCATCACGGATCAAGTGCTGTGAATGATGTCACTGCTCTGTTGTCAAACAACTTGAAAATTTCATTTGCCTTTTAGTCTTAGGCACTTGTCTGTTTGAAGTGCCTCCTACTGCCGTTGCCTAGGTTAGTGGTGATCTGTGTGATGGCAGTGACATATACAAGAAATCTCTTGTACAGGTTTTTCACTGCAACTGAAATGCCTGAGTTATTTGCCATTACAGGTTTTTACATTATCATGGCAAAACCCCTGCAACTTACAAGGAATCCATTTTCAGGCACTTTCTCACTGACTTTCAGAAACTCTGCCTGCATAAATGAATCAAGCTAAGCTTGCTATCACAATTGCAATTCCAGTTGCACGCAACTTTTTTATCAGGTGGAGAGATGGAGGCAAATACCTCTGTCTTATTTATCTTACATCTATTTCACAGCTTTCCAGAAGCATATGGAGCCTATGGCTCCAGAGTATTTGACAGGTCCAAAGTTTCCATTCTACTGAAATAAAATTTCTCAAATATACATCTGAGTTTTGGAGTTTAACCTTGCCACAGATGCTCATACACGTGGTCTTTTCTTAAAAAAGAAAATACACACTCAGTGTTGGTCTCTACTCTTCCACCAACGGAGCAAAATCTGGAATTAACATGGTGTGTGCAATAGAAACATGGTTTTATTCTGTTTGAGTCTCCCTCTTCTTTCTTTGCCAAGCCCCTTCTTTCTATGCATTAGCTATAAATCATATAAATCATGATATCTGTAAGAAGACTTTTTGAGGTTGTCAGGAGGATTTCATATCCTTAAGGTGGAGACCATCAGCCTGACTTTAATACCATTTATATTGCATACAAAACCAAAATCAAGGCTCTTGTCTTTGATTCCTTGTGAAGAAACATGCACTTAATTTAAGAAAACAAACACTTGGTAAGCTCATTCAGTTAATACTAAGGATTAATTATTTCTATAAGTTTGCAGAGTCAGACCCACTTTAGTGTTTTATCGTATTTTACAGTTCCTTTGTTATTTTAAATATAAACCCTCTGACAACACTACTATACTATACTACTATGTATGGCCATTAGCATGAATATACATATTGGTTATTCTATAGAAATATTATCACATGCATAAATATATTTGGTTATAGATATTAATATAACTAGATCAGCTTTATTTTAGGAAGAAAGCTTTTTAGTGGTGTAAATACAGTGACATAGTCGCATATGATAGTCATCTGCTGTGAATTGCCAGATTTTGAACATCCAAATTGAAGTGGAACAATATCTTATTAAAAAAGCAACTCAGTACTTGAAACAGCAAAAGGAGAAAAAGTTTATTTAACGGTATAAAATATCTGTCTAATTTGATGTATACTGTTAGATCATGCTAAAGTGTGAAAATATATGCTTTTCTGGTGAAAATGTACTTTCTGAAGTTTTTGCTCTAGATTGTTGGGGGGAAAATTGAAACAATGTATATAAGTGTTATTTCTCATATATTTTCTGTGAAACACAGCAATTTATTTATTAATTTGATAATGTTCTCTTGAATTCCAAAGTTCTGTAATGAAGTGATTATCATTTTGAAACCCCCTTGCTTTTTGAGGTGTTATTGTTTGTATATATATTTTTTCCCTTTTAAAGTGTGTAATGCCAATTGCATTACTATGTCAAAATCAGATAAATCATGACAAACAACATTTTCACAAACAGAAATGTTAACATGCTACATTCCTTTCTTTGGAAAAGTAAAAGAAATTATCACAGAGAACACATTTTAATTTAATTATGTCCATTAGGTCATTAAAGTGATGTAATGCGCATGTCAGTCCTCCTTTCATCCATCAATTACTTTAATCCTTCATGTGCTTTTTTTTTTTCTTTATTCCTCTGGCTTTCTTTCATACTTGCTTTGTTTTGAATTTGCATGCTGTCTGGATTATTTGCGCATGACCTTCACTTTAATTTCACATTGAATGTTTACATACTCTGAGAGATTTTCATGGATCATTTATTCTACATGTGCATTTTTTCTTTGTTTTCAGTTACTAAACTTAAAATATGCTTGAAATGTAAAAGTGGTACGAAACTTTCGTGACATGAGTATGCAACTATTTCAACAGATTTTCAGTATCCATCTTTCAGAAATACATATTTTAAACCACATTTTATTTCATGATTTCAAAATGTAAGGAAAAAAATTGTGTTCTAAGAATCAAAATATATTCCATTGCAGAACTGGAGCCAAATACTGATTATATTCAATTTGAGCAATGACAAGCACATGAGATTGGTCCTTTAAATTATTTAAGAAGGTCTCTGCAGTCTTGGAGGTCATCACTTGCAAAGTCCTGTGTATATGTTCAGTATAAGAGACATTATAGGCCATTGTCTGACTGACAGCACAGATCACTTCAGACACACAGTCTGCAGCTCTGTGTGCCCTCAAGAATGCCAGCTTCTGTCAATTGACTCTGTAGGGACCCTATTTCCTTATTTAGTATCTGAAATAAGTGTCCCAAGTAGGCATATCCTGTTATTGCACAGGATAGTCCTGTAAGTCCTTGCAACTGTTTAAGAAGTCAAAGGTTTTATCATGTAAGAAACATCAATTTCTTCTATATTAATTTCTGATTTGAAGAATTACAGCAAAATATGTTGATCAACATGCAATGAAATCCTGCTTATCAGCAGAATTCCATTTGTAAATAACTTAGAACTAAAAGTATATCCAGAGAAACCTAATGCATAAATATACATCTATAGAATAAAACAAAGTTTGTTTTTTTTTTTCATTATGCCTGAAAGAAGCATTAAAACACACAAAAGAAATTGTCAATAAAGAGGCCAAATAAGACATTATGAAATCAACAGCACCTACCAGTGAATAATTTTTAATATTAAATAACACTGGGCTGAATTCACATACTATAAGCAAATCAAAGGCTTCTGCTTTCCACATTACAGCCTATTCTTTTCAGACAGTTAATTAATTCTGTGCACAGTCTGCTGTGATTAAAGATGGATGCCTTGATCTCAAAGCATGCTGAAGCATCTGTAGCCCTTCATCCAAACAAGCCAAACACTACAGTTTCCAAATAAGGAGCTGCACATTGTGACTTCTGACCTCTGGAGTCAAATTGATCCAGTCTTGAGGAGCTTTGCCTTCAAATTTCAGACCTCACCACACTTCTTATTCTTTGCAGCCACTTAGTTTGTGATGATTTGAGTCACTACAGTTCTCTCCACTTTTACAAACTAGTTGTTTTGTCAGCATGAGTGTGACAACAATTAGACGTCCCTGTTTTTGCCCCATGCCTTTTCTCCTTCACAGTCATTCAATGACAAGCGTAAAAAGAACTTCATCTTTTCACGAAAATTCCCATTCTACAAGAGCAAGGAGCAGAGTGAGCAGGAAACAAGTGATCCAGAACGTAAGTAACCTCTTGGAGACGATGTCACATGCAGCAGCACAACAAATGGGTGACACGCATGATGCCAGTATCCCACACATCTAGGCAAATATCTGTCATAGGCAGGCAGGAGAGGTATTACTACTGTGACCAATGTATGACTGCAGTTTGGATCCAGCTTCTCCTTCCATCTCTGGAAATACTATTTTCAGAAGAACAAAGCAGTGACCTTAACTTTTGGAAGCAGAAATACGGCTCCTCAAAGTTGTTGTGACACCTGTCATAAATCTAAAATTGTCTCTCAGAAATATTCCCAGACCAGAATTGGCTCAAAATAAGGCAAATGTGATTTCTTTCACAATAACTAATTCGTTTTTAAAATATCTGTTCTAATCTTTTTTTGCCTTTGACTTTCACCAAGTTGATTTCCATGGGAAGCTTCACTGGAAGTTTAACAATTAAGGGAAGCAACCATGTTAACAGCTTAACGAACTAAATTGGTTCTTGGAATGCGTACCACCACAAGCATTTATTGCTTGCTTAAATTATATGCGGAACCAGCATTGTTAAAAATATTTGCTAGTTCCAAGCCCAAATATTCACTTTTTTTTTCTTAATAATTCTGTCCTAAATTTATCCAGGATGGTTTCTGGAACTTTATTTATGTGGTTGTTCCTTCTTCCTCACAGCTCCAAAAGGCACATTTCTCAGTCACTGCCTCTTTCTTTGGCTGAATTTCTATAGAATAGGGGTCTAAATTCATTTCAGAAAGAAAAGGCAGGGATCCAGATTGCTCAATCAACATGGTCAGTCATGGTAGTATCCATTTCAACTCCACTGACTTCTTCCTTCCTCTTCTGCGGCTGTTCTTCCTTTCTCATTGCTCTCTCTGGGGACTTCCGTGCAGGACATCCCCGGATTAGGTGACGACGGTTATGGAACAAAGACTCTGAGTAAGTTCCCAGGAATGGTCACTGTAAACCCTTTTTTGTTTTGTTTTGTTTTGGCTTCTGTTTCTTCTCTGAGGACCCTCCACTCCTAGCATGCACAAGATAGAGTTTTATTTGTTACCCAGCTGTGAATGCATTACAAATGTTTCAATCGTTCTGTTCTGCATGACAGTATTAAATAACATACAGTGTATCAAGCAGACACTTTCACTTCTTTTGTAATAACACCTTTTGTTTCTGACAGTATATTATTGTTCCCATCATGGCAGTTCTGTAGAGTAGCATACCTAGAACGTGTTTTGCTGCCTAGACTGTTATTTTCAGCAACAACCCCTCCCTCTCCATCTAAAGGGAAAATTAAACTTTTTAACATGATCACATCCTGAGAAGATCAATAGAAAATTAGTTCATGCTGTTGCTTCTGCATTTTCAGCTTTTTGCATGGGAGTGTTTGTTACTTTGCTGAATTTTTAGATTAGTATTTGTTATTAATGGAAGAAGTCATTTGCAGGCTAGAGAGGATCATGCATTCTCCAAAGCTAATTTTGGACCAGTTTTCACCATTAGCAACCTATTCTCTGTCACACAACCTTAATGATTTTTTTTTCTGATGCAGCAATCCTGTCTCAAGACTTGGCATTGCAGAGTGTATAACGTGTCAGATAATTGCTCAGAAACAATTTTTCTTCCTCAAAATGTGAACCAGAAAAACTGTATAGAATGAAATATTTGCTGCTGACTTCTACATATATAGCTATATTAAATTCTGTATCCAGAGCTAAATAATGTAAAGAAAATGCCACTTGCATGTATTTGGCTACTTGTTCCTCAGTTGTTTTTCCTTTTCTTAAGCACCAAGTAATTGGAGCAAAATGTGTGTTAATGCTGCATCGCCTACTGTTTTGTGTGTGCTTTTTAATTGCAGGAATGCACATCCATGCACACAGTTTTGGAGATTCTTCTGTTTCTGGCTGAATTGTCAAAGGAACATTTTAATGGTTTAACTTAATGCCATGCAGTGGCTCACAATTTAAAGATGAAAGCTTTATCTCTTTTACCAGGAAGAACAGTTCTGCAAGACTGGTTTTGTCAGTGATAGACAGCAAATGTCACTGCTGCCTGAATTTAAACAATTCTGTGATCATTTAAGTGTCATAGCAGCTCATTAGCAACAAATGCAGATACTTCCCTGCTAGAGAAAAGTAAAATACTTCAGATGTGATAACTTTCCTGAATACGCGTCCTTACAAAGAGAATCATCCATAACATCCAACCATTTGGAAGTTACCTGAATTCTGCAAATTGATATGGAACAAAGTAGCACCGAGATGTTATATAGGTTGTAAAGCCTTTATTAATATTGCACCTAGTTTTAAATTACTGGTACACCTCTAGACATTCCCACCAATCCAAATTTTGTTAGTTTTCAACTCAGACATGCTTTTTAATGACAGTTCTTAATATAAAGAATATTTGTTATTTTTAAATGAAGTTGTTCAAGGTCCTGTATAGCACACCATTTTGAGATAACCCTTGTTAACTTGCTGCGAAATGTCAGAAAGTAATTATGCTGTTTTCTTCAAAATATGAGTTGAATTTTTAAAAGCTTCTTCTTAAGCCCAAGGTTTCCTAAGGTCAAGGTTTCCCATTACTGTTTTTATCAGATATGATCCCTTCTCATTTTTGCTGCTCCAGTAGCCCCATCATTTCCAATCTGTGAGCCCTATGCCCTTAGATTGGTACATGGACAAAAGGCAGCACCTTGCAGAGAACTTTGGCACTGTTCCTGTCTTTCTTATTAAGCCAGGGTGCTCCCAGATGTACAGCCATTATGCCATTGGCTTCTAAATGTCCTGGACCAGCTAAAAAGTTTCAACTGCCAGATGATCTTTCAGGTGCAAAGTAATCAGCATTTCTACCAGAAAAAAACACTGTTTAATGTGGTCCTGCAGACCTCCTGGAGAGCATATAGCATGATCTTAGTGTCCATAAATAGTCTGCTGATTACAGTTTTGGAATTATTTTCAGTAATATGATAATAGAATATTATTGAAGAATAGAAGAATAAGAATAATAGAAGAATAGAATTCTTCCTTTTTTTTTTTTTTTCCTTAGTTTTTTCATTGGCTTTGTATTCTTTTTTTTTTCCCCTTTTGGTCAGGATAGATTAGATACAGTTACAATATTTCATACCAAAATAACTGTCATGTTAATTTGTGAATTGCTGTGCACAGTCCTTTCGGATAGTGCACAGTGATTAAAGACAGACACAGGCTAGAAGTTTAGCAGGAATAGTTTCCATGCATTAATGATGCACATCACTGATAGTGCAGAATACGAGCAGACACTTGGATTTCAATAAATTGCTCAAGACATCAACTGAGATCCAAGCTGATCATAATATACATTGAAATGAAGTTATCAGAGATGTCATTTACTGTCTGTCACAAAAAGATATAGTTTTGCCATGGCACATATCAGTAGCTAATACATACAGTCTCTTTCTGAAACGCCACGAGAGAGAAAGCTTTCATTTTATCTCTGTAAAATATCTGAGGTTTTTCAGGTGATGTCACTGCACAGCTTTATTTCTGCTCTGCATAACTACCTTTGCATGACTGTGGCAGTTCTTTTAAGTTTCTGCAGCTCTGTGGTGCTTGGTTATGTTCTTTAATTTGCTGTACTGTTCTTGCAGAACATGTTTCTTCTAATGCCAGCGATAGTGAAAGTAGCTACAGTAAGTTACTGCTTTCATTAGAGTCCTTTTATTTTGCATTGCTTGTTTTGTTTCTTTTATTTTGTTTTTCTCCTTGCTACTCTTTTGTTAATCTTAAAGAAACCACTGGAGCAAATGGCTTGGAATTCAAATTTATGACCACGTCTTGAGTACAAAGCTATAAAAGAAAACTGGCACACTTTATAGGAGAATGGAGAAAGGTTGTTACTTATGATGTATTAGGGAATAAAACTAAACCTGGCTTTGGGTAGCCTATGCAAGCCAAGATTATTTCATTTTGTGACAAAAGTTTATTTCAGTGGGGGTGGGGGGAAGTTTCTTCATGATCTGTTAAGAGTAAAGTTACTGCACAACCACAGTCAAATCTGTAAGAGGCATCCTTTCTACAAGGTCACAATTTTTACTTGCATTTCTGCATGCCTGTATGGATGGCTAAGAAACAGTCACAGAAATTTTATTGAGCTCTTAGTTTTGACAGTACAGATTTCCTAATTCATATTGCTGTCTTAAAAAAAAGGTAAGATAGACCTTCACTGCTTAGGCACTGCAACTGAATGTCACTGATACCGTGTAGGTGGGGGTCCCAACCCTGCAATCTGATTTGCTGGGATTTACAGACTCCATGTGATCATGTAACCAAGAGGCAGATTGTATGTTCTGGGTAACTCTTAGTAATGCCCATAAATTTAACAAATATCACTATTTTTTGGATGTTCTGAAAAACAGAAAAAAAACCAAGGCATTAAATAAATGACTAGAAATGTAATAAAAGATAACTAAAATGACAGAGTGCTTGCTAGATCACCCAGTTGTTTCATTTATTCAAGCCATTTGCTTAACAAATTAAGTTTTCCACCAGTCACTCAGCACTTGTGCTAAGCACCCACACACATTCAGGTAATCAATGGTATCATACCTCATGTTTACTAGTCCTGATATAACGCATAGCAGTTGAACTCTGTTGGTAAATACTGGTTTGTTTCAGCAAAACAGCTAACCTTATCCTACTCAGAAATGGTAAATTAGTTTGTATTCTCTTGTATTGAAAAGGTTTTCTTGGAAAGCAATTGCCAGAGTCACAAGAAAATAGTAGGCACTCTTGAATTGCCAAGATCCAATTCTGAACTGTTTTATTTTTAATGTGCCCTCTACTTGGGAGGAAAGGCGGACTTTATTTTTTATTATATTTATATTGAGATATAAGATGCTCTTTCTTCCGACTGACTTTACAATCAGAAATTAATCAAAGGGCTTAATTTTCAAAAGTTTGCACACGTCAAATCTCATCCAGACCTGTATATTTCAGGGAGAGCTCAGGGTAAAAGCCCAGAGGAGAATGTAGATTGAGGAAGTGTCCCAAACAGCAGCCTTAATAAGAGTGCCCAGTTGCAGCCAAATATTTGGGGCATGTCCACAAAAGCCTGTTACCAAATTTGATCAGGTAGACAGTCCTTCATTGGCTGTGTAATAGCTGAAAATAAAGTGTGGTTTTTGAGGTGCAAGAAAGATAATAGAAACAATTTGGGAAAGTTAGCTGGAACATAAATACTTGGAAGAAAGTGTCCAGTAGCACTGGACCAACAGCTGCCCATGGAAGTCACCCTCCTTCTAGAGTGGTTTCCATCTGCACAAGCTCTGCTCTCACTCCAGCAGCATCCTGTTGGCTGGATTTTCCCACACATTACTGGCGTTTCAAACAACTTCTGCCTGGTGGAGAAGATGCTGGCAGGGATTTCTTCTCTGCCCGTAGCATAGCTACACCATTAAGAAGCAGAGAAAGCCCATCTTAGATTATGCCAAATGAAAGAGGCTTTAAAATACAGAGCCTGGTGTCCAAAGCACCTGATTTCATTTGCTAAGGATTCACTGGTGTGTCTAACATGATATTTGAAGGCATGACCTTGACAAATTAACAGCTGTGGTTCCCACATGGGAATTATTGTTTCAGGTGGCCATGGTGGCACCTGAAGTCTAACCTTACTGTGTTCCATTTCCACCTGGCCATGGTACATCAGCATATCTCCTGTGGGGAATTAAAGTCCTCCAAAGTCCAAATGATTAGTCTTTGAATCTTCTGGCAAAGAGATCTGAGATCTGGTGTGTTGACAGTGCATCCCATTGCACAGCTCATCACAGCAAATCTCCCCTAGAAAAATTATGTGTCAGGAACCAAGAAAAATCAGACGAGAGTGAGAGGCAGAGAGTGGTCAGAGAGTGAAATCAACAAATTGTGAGGGATGGAGAGAAAGGAAATGAGGCCTGTCAAAGGAAGTTCTCTTTTCACTACAAGTCTCACTTTGTGGGACTGTTGAGAAAGGTGCTACACTGTAAAAGCTTATCAACATCTCCAATGTGGGAAGAATAATTACCAGACATATTCCTCAAAGATTTCCTAAAGTATTCCTCACTGCCTCGTGATTTACCTATTCCTAATGAAAGGAAAAAAAAAAAAAAAAAAACTAAAAAAAGAAAAGGAAAAAAAATAATAAAATAATTAAAAAAAGAGTTCCCAAGGTAACATTCCTGGCAGAAGAAGTCAGCGTGCAGTTACTATTTCCGCTATTATTGTTTGTCTCTGGGAATGGAGCACACCATCAGCCACTGCCACAGAACCAAGTTTGTATTAACTCCATTTGAACCCAGCCGTGTTGCAGAGTTGTTTCTCAGTGTGATGTAGTGTCACTTTGAGGAGAATCTGTGTGTTCAAGGTGAGGCACTGCAAGTTATTTTTCAAGGACACCATGTGTTTGAATTGGAAACTCATCTAGCCCTCGATCTATGCACTAGTGACATAGAGCATACTGCTGACATGCGGAGGAGAAAAAAAGTAAAGCTGGAAAATTCATGGAGAGCAAATAGAAAACCACTGGAGGAATAAGAGGGTTTGCATGGGGTTCTGACCCTGTCCCTCTGCCTCTTTTCTCTTTCCCCAGAAAATTAGCAGGAAGAAAAGGGTTGCCTGTCCCACTGCTTTCTGAGCTGTGGCAAGCTGGGGCAGAGTGACTGGCTGAAAAGCTGCCTGCTGGAAAAGGATCTGGCAGTGCTGGTCAGCAGCAGGTGAACATGAGCCAGCAGTGCCCAGGTGGCCAAGAAGGCCAATGGTGTCCTGGCCTGGATCAGCAATAGTGTGGCCAGCAGGAGCAGGGCACTCAACACTGGTGAGGCCACACCTTGAATCCTGTGTTCAGTTCTGGGCCCCTCACTACAACAAAAAACACTGAGATGCTAGAGCGTGTCCAGAGAAGGGCAGTGGAGCTGGGGAAGGGTCTGGAGAACAAGTCTGATGAGGAGTAGATGAAAAGAGATTGTAGTGAGGTGGAGTTAGTCTCTTCTCCCAGGTAACAAGCAACAGGAAGAGGAAATTGCCTCGAGTTGCACCAGGGAAGATTTCGATTAGATAACAGACAGAATTTCTCCACTGAAAATGTAATCAGGCATTGGAGCAGGCTGTCCATGGACATGGTTAATTCACCGTTCCTAGAGGGATTTAAATGACATGCTCAGGGACATGGTTTAGTGTGACTTGGCAGAGTTGGACATTTTTTTTCCAACATAAATGATTCTTTGCTTCTATGATTCTATGAAATCATCAATTCACACCTTGGCCAGAACAAAGAAAATGTGTGTGGGCAAGAAATGACTGGCAAATGCAGGGTGTTCTCCTGCAGACCTTCCTATATATCCCTATAAAAACAGGCCAGTTGGAGTCCAGAGTGAGGTGTTCTGCATTTTTTCTAGTGGGTCTCTGGCAATTGTTTTAACATATTTCTCTAACTTTTGCTTCTCATGATGACCATTTAGTGAAAAGTAGCAAGTATCAAAACCTGTACTACTTGAGTATTCCTAGAACCATTCCAAACCAGCAATATTGAAAGATTCTGAGAAATGTTCAGGCTGTGACCTGGACAGTGAGGAATAGAGGGGTCACAAATCAAGTGGGCTTTTTCTAGGAAATAATCTGATGTGTTCACTGTTTTTTAGAAAAACACAATGCTTAAAATTTTGAGTATTTAGCTGAAGTATTGCTTATATCTCCAGGGTTAAAGAAATGGGAGCCAGATTTTTTTTTTACTTCAAAATGTAATTGAAAGTCCTCCAATGTGGTCTGAAGAGAAAATTCTTTGACCACTTCTAAGCAACAAGAAGTTGCAAAAAGTAAACCAGATTGCTTCTGCCAGTGCCATTAACACTTGTAGAATCTAACCCTTTATAAATAATAGTATTTTGGGGCCAGGAAAAAATGCTGGCTTGATCTTGAAGGGGATGAGTTGCTACACAGCTGCTGCTGAATCACAGACAGCCACACTCTTATGAAGTCTATATTAGTTTATTTGTTCCTGTTCTCAGCAGTAAAGCCAAGTTTGCAGAGTGGTGTATAAAGTCCTGGTCTAGCAGAAAATTATTCTTTTTGTGATAAGGACACATACAGCCAATTTTGATTTATCCCTGGACCAGTTAATCAAACCATGATTCAAAGTTTATTTTGAGCTCTGTAACTTAAAATGTTCTGATTTCTTTTTCAAATCAAGCTCGTAAGGACAGATTTTTTTACCATGGACTCATCAGTTTTTATTTTGTGAGACATGATTTTCATAATGGGCATGAATTTCAAGTCTCTCTCCTGCATATGTGTTGTAACACTCTTACACGTAGTTCAGTAAAGGTTTTTACAGCTGTCGTCAAAATTACACACACATTGTCACATCTGTTTAGTCTAATTGCATAACTGGTTGTGATTGCACCACTTACCCAGAGAGGCAACACATAACTAAAAGTTAAAAATAAGGAAAAGTGGTAGAAAAAAAACTTTTACCTTCTGTCAGCAAATCAGCAAGTCACTCTTCTAATGAGATTTGAAGATTCATAACAACGTTAAAGGAGTCTTGATTATTACAATAGGTTATTGATTTAAAAGGACACTTGCATTGGCTCCCAGAATTACTGTATTATTCAGGTATACTCAAACTGGCACAAGTATTAAAGTCTCATTTTATACCCACACAGCTGTATTGATCTTTGTCCATAGACAACTTCTGAGTCTTAGGTTCATGCTCAGACTACTGATGATCATTTTATGTTTTGGATTTCCAGCCTTTCATAGCTATCAATAAATTTCCAGAAATCATATGTTCACATAAACAGGGCCCCTGCAATTTTTAATGAACCCAAAAAGTCTCTTTGATTTTTTTTAAATCATAAATAACTTCTAGCTGTCTTCATTAGTACTACTTTCTTTTTTATTCATCTACTTAGATGTCTTTTCTGATTTTTTTATTCACAAGCATTAATAGGATGCCAAAATCTATCGATTTCCACTGCACAGGTTGCTGGATTAGGAAGGGTGTTTACATGGAGGCTGCCCCATGGTGGGTCACAGCAGCTCTCCCACCCCATTACCCACATGATGAGTGCAGGTACACCAGACCTGTGGAAGCCCTGGATGCTCTGGCAAGGCAGTAGCAAATGAAGCCTTTTTATGGCTTACATGAAAAATGCCTGATATCTACCAGTCTGCAATGAAACTGGGTTTGAGACTTTCACAGGCTCTCTGCCATCTAATCAAGAAGGAAAAACAGAGGCATTACACTAAGTCCATTTCAGAGCTACCCATCTGAAACCCTATAAAATCCCTTAAAAAGATTAAATTAATACTCCTTATGAAATTTATCTGGCAGAACAGGACCTCACTGCCCAGTTTATAGAGGTTATGAGTTATAACAAACTCCTGGTTACTCTTCTATTCCCAAGCATGAGAAAACACCAACAGGCAAACCAAGAGCAAAGGGAAGCAGGGAGTGGTCCAGAGAAAGTGAATGTTCTCCAATAATTTTACCTGTAAGTGTATTACATTTAGGAAACTTTCCCTTTTTTTTGTCTTCCATTTCCTTATTTTGTTTATTTTCTTCTCTTTTTGACTTGATGGGATTTTACTGAAGAACAGAGGAACATACCAAAATCCTACAGAAAGGTCTTTTTCTTTTTTTTCTCATTTTGTTTTATCTGTTAAATGTCACAAAGATTTTCCAGATCAAT
The DNA here is from genome assembly GCF_015832195.1 of Motacilla alba alba. NCBI lineage: Eukaryota > Metazoa > Chordata > Aves > Passeriformes > Motacillidae > Motacilla > Motacilla alba. Next base: position 42,970,208 of record NC_052016.1, read on the forward strand.
ACAGCTAACCTGTGCTAATTAAGCTGTTAATGTGGGTGTTAAATGAGGCTTAGGCAAATGATAAGAGCCTGTGTCCTGATGGATTTCACACTGTGTCTTACACCTCAAAGCCATCACAAGGTTATAGCAACCTGACTATTGATTGACTCTAGAGCTCTTCATTATACTTAATACTTTATGGACTACTTGCAGTACTGACTGAGCGGAGATCATTCAAGAGTACCATCTGGTATAGTTAACAAGCAAAACAGCCTCTGAGGACCTACAGGATTTTGTCCGGACAGTACATGGCAGGACTTTGTTCACTTAGAAATTTAAGCTTCCTTAGTCCTTTTTCCAGAAAAGAAAAATAGTGGAAGTGATGCAGCTTTTCCCCAGTCACACTCCCATGTTGAGTCTGGAACTGAGAGCTGAAGATCCTTACCTGAGGAAGATGTCTGTCCTTAAGTTCCTGTACATCACAGTCAGCCTCAAAGTTTCTCTGTACTTACTGCAACACTTTCCAATGTCTTAAACTTCAGCACAATTTTAGTGAGCTGGAGAATTTTTCTTTGCCTTCAGCCTGGCCAAAGATTCACAAGACGTCTGTAAAACAGACGTCATTTTTCTCCCTAGCCCATACCCTACAGAGAGTGTGGATGTACCAAAAGCTTTAGCATGGGAACGTGTCTACCAGAGACTGGACAAAAAAGAAAGTAAAATCTCTGCTGGCTTATCAGTGTTGGTTATAAATCTATGCCAAAGCCAAGTATTAGTCCACAGAAAGAAAAAAAAAAAAAGAAAAAAAAAAAAAAAAAAAAAGACACAAAAAAACCAAAACCAAAAAAAAAAAAATCACCTATAGTTTCAGTATTATTGTCTATTTGCCTCCAATTGCTCTTGATACTGTCTCTCCCATGAGATTCTGCTGTTTAACTGCAGAATCTGGCTTTGTTGTTTAAATGCTGTTAGGGGACAATGGAGACAAATTCTGACTTTTTCTCTCCTCACAAAGTAGACATGTCAACTAAGTCAGATGACTCATGTCTTAGAATAAGCACTTGCCTATTTGTAGGCAGGCATTGGCTCCAAAAGGTATCTAGGGACTAGCTTGACATAAGCACTCAAGCCTCAGGTTTCTGAAATTAATGAAATGAAACTCCTGCTGTGTATCTGTGTATTTTGCTATTGAACCAAATATCAAGTTTAAGATGGTATTTGTACAAACAGGCTCCCATTAGGTTGGTATGTTCACTGACCACCCTAAGACTGACTTTCTCAGGCTGTTGAAAAATATAGCCTTGGGTCCTGTGGAGTAGAGGGCAGACAATGCAGGAGCATCCTAGTTCACCCTAGAGAGTGGATTTTTTCATCTCCAGAGAAATGAGACATCCCGAGTTCTACATCACCTCTAAAATTTACTGAGAACCTTAAGGGAAACCAATACGCGTGATGCACAAAAGCAAGTGTAACAATAATTCTAGGTTTCCAACTTAGCAAAAAGTCAAAGAAAAGTGATTACAATATCAAACATTTGCAAACAGAAAAGAAAATCCCTTGTCCACACTCCTCATATGTTATGTGGTGTTATCCTCAAATGCTTTCTAATCTCTTCCTCTTATTAAAAATTAGGTTCTTTCCTTTGCTGCTTCAGCACCATTGCTAGGCAGGAGTTAGTCCTGTCAGTTCCACCCATCTGTGGATCTTCTCAGAGACTAACCCTGAACCGAGCAAATATAAAGTCATCATTTTAAAATTTGCTAATTTGTATTTAGAACCTGCCAGAGCTCTCATGTGGTGCCAAGTATGTGATAGTGACCCAGAAAGAGAAATGAGCAGGAATTATTCATGCTTTAGGTGAAGAATCCTCCTCCCTCTCCTCTTTCACTCCCTTGTTTGGGAGAACAGCAATGCATCAGGACTGCACACCTGCACACTATAGTGCCACTTGTTTCTTATGGCAAATTTCTCTGCTTTAGTCCCCTAAATATCACCATGAGGAAACAGCACTGTCCTAAAAGGGCATGGGGATACAACACAATGCTGTGAGACCTTTGCTGAAGAAATTCAAAACTTGCCTAGACATGATCCTGTACAACCTGTTCTAGGTGCTTTAGCAGGGGGGGATGGGACTTGATCATCTCCAGAAGCTGAAAGTCCCAGCCATTCTGTGAGTCTGTGATTTGTGTTCAGGGAAAGGATAAGGATCAGAAAATAACTCATAGCTAGATGTTAGGCTGTGAATGCACTAAACTATGGATGCTGTTCACTGAAGGACAATCAACCAAAATATATATCTATTGTGTACATAAAAATTGTTCTGTCTAGGTAGCCTGTTGATTTACTTTGCAGCAATGTGTTAGGGCCTTAACAACAGGAAAAGCATTGCATCCTTAATTGCTGCACTATCTTATAAACAGCCTTGTGTCAAATGACAACTAAAGCTATACTGTCCATCAGTAAAAAAGTCCAACTTCAGTAAATAGAATTGAAACACATGGAAGGGGAGGGTGGGGAAGAAAAAAACTGTCCATACCTGGAAGTTATAATGGACTTGGAATGGTTCAGGTGAGAGGCTTATCAAGATAGAAGTGTTGGACCTGGTCTGTCTCTATGTGAAGCATTTTATCAAACTTAAGTACCTGGCATGTTACTCATCAGCTTCAATCTCTTCTCTTTCTTCTCTCATCAGGAGGCCAAGAGGACTGCATCTTTTCTTATGAACCTGTCACAAGACAGGAAAGTAAGTTTCATCTTTTCTATCACTCTTCCTTATGTTTTTCGTTTCAGAGTTTGGGGGCCAGCAGGGCGGTAAGCCTTACTCTGCCAGTCCCAGATTCACTGTGGCTTCCTTTTCTTGGACACTCAGTCTATTTTCATACGAAAAAACCCTGATGTTATAGTATTCCTTGGAAGCCACCACTTCTTAACATTCCCAGGACTCTTCTCCCCAGTTTGTTCTCATGGACTTCACTAGTACAGAAAAGTAATCAGTCTACAAAATACTGATGTAGATTTTCTAGATTTACTGCAATATCGTCACATGGAAAGCCTTTATTATTTTGCTTCTCATGTGATATGTGCCACTGTCCAGGGTAGACAAACATATGGAAAGGGAATTTAAAATGGGAGCATATCCATCTGGTTTAATGGAGGATGCACTCATATAAATTGAGGTGAAAAAAAGGCTACAATAGCCTTTCCATACTTCATGGAAGAGTCCATCTGCAAGCATTTGGGAGTGGCCTCATTGAGTGATAGCAAATATATCTATGCTTCTACACAGTAATTTGACTTGTGCGTGGACCATCACAGAGCTTTGCAGTGGTACTCATTCCATTCCCCTTTTTCATGTCAAGAAATAAAATATTCATCAATAAAATGTGCACCTAAATTTTCACTTCATACATAAAGACAACAACTCTGGTTAGTGATATTTGGGTGCATTTATTTATTATTGTGGTAAGACCATCAAAATGTGATCCTTTTGTTTTTCAGTTAATTACACCAGGCCGGTTATTATTCTGGGCCCTATGAAAGATCGGATCAACGATGATTTGATATCTGAGTTCCCTGATAAGTTTGGGTCATGTGTACCACGTAAGTATGATTCTACTCCTACTTCTGCAGCTGAGTGAACGGTATCCCTTGGTGCCACACATTAAGTAAATTTCTATGAAAGCAGCATCCATGAATTATACACAGTTGTGTTTCTCAAAAGTCATTTTTTCATCAGACAGAAAAGGCGAAAAGAACAAAAAATTTAAAACAATTTTTTAAAGGTTGTGAACATCTGGGAAAAAAATTCTGAAAAGTTTGAAATTCTAGTAAAATGTAAAAGTTTGGACTCAATTGCACAGCATCCACCAATAAATATACACAATAATCTGTGATTTGTGTGAGATATAGACTGTTGAATCAGAAAGCAATGTTAGACCCTGAATTAAACAGAGTATTTATATCTTGGACAATTAGAGCTTGCTGTTTATTGGAGGGCCTAATTGCAGTCATACTTCATTTTAAATGGTTGTCTCTGGCAATACACTAACTTAAAACTACTAGAGATGAGAACAGAATCAGGCTTATAAATAAGGCTAAATTGAGTTGATGAGATCACTATTCATTTTATCACAGTAATAACATTAAATTTAAAATATGAAATGTATTTTATATTTGAGGTTAGTGTGTGATTCTGCTGAAAAAAGTGGAATTCTGGTAAACCCTAATTTTATTTTAGCCTGTATTGATTGGAGGTAAACATCAGAAGGTATTACTACAAAAAGACAGCTTTATTGGCATAGCTCCATTAAAAACAATATGTAGTAGCCAGAGATCTGCTCTCAGATGTGAAGTGCCCTCACTTAGAGCAGACCCAGCATTGCCCACCGAGCAAACCATGGCTGCATTTTTCACATTAAATGTATTTGCAGACTTCTTCATCCTCTGTCTTTTGTTTCATGCAGATACCACACGGCCAAAGCGTGACTATGAAGTGGATGGGAGAGATTATCATTTTGTCATTTCAAGAGAACAAATGGAAAAAGATATCCAAGAGCACAAATTTATAGAAGCTGGGCAGTACAATGATAATTTGTATGGAACTAGTGTCCAGTCTGTGAGATTTGTGGCAGAAAGGGTAGGTAGACAGTAGTTTTATTGCTGGTATGACATGATGTGCTTTATTTCCATGTTGTGTCTCAGACATGATTCTCCGCCAAAAATATAAAATAGCTGCAAAACGGCATCCTAATATTTATAGACTTTATAATGACTCCACAAGTGGAGTCTGACTTTGAATGACATCATCTTTGGCACTGTCTGTACTTGGATGTAGTGCCATGGATTCAGGGTTCTAACACAGTGCCTCAAATACTCCTCAAAACAGACTCTACTCTTCCCTTTGTAAGACAGGTAGAGAAATTAAGTCACTTTCATAGAGGCAAAAGAACGAACCACAGAAAGACTGAATTATTTGTCTCAGGTGATACAGGAAGTGTTTTACGTAAACAACTGAAATAATCACTTAGAACATGGACATCCTATTGCTTTTATGAACTGATTTTCCTCATCTCAAGAAAATCCTCCCGCCCCTGCAAATTTCATCCCAGTAAAAAATAAATCCCAAGTTTGTTCCCATATCACCAGTTTATATTTATACTGGCACCAAAGCAAAGGAAAAACACAGCATAATGGAGCATGTAGCCTGGGCTACCCCTTCCCTGGTGTGCCAGTAATGGTCCCATTCCAGGGCACTGTGTCGCAGATTTGCTTCCTGTCTTTTGGCTGATCTGCAGCAAAGTCTGCAAAAATAACACACGCTCATCTGTTTCCAACAGGGCAAGCACTGTATACTTGATGTGTCAGGAAATGCTATCAAACGACTACAAGTTGCACAACTCTATCCCATTGCTATCTTCATTAAGCCCAAATCATGGGAGCCTCTGATGTGAGTATAAACTTCTTCAAGCATTTTATTCTTTTCGGGTACAGCCTCAAGTGGCACCGCACAGGTCTTGAGTCTACATTTGGCTTGTTCTCTAAAATTATCAATAATGAGATGAAGTAGGAAGAGTGCCCTCAAAACCTGTCATTCACTATATCCTGGTATCTCAAGGAACAAGCCATAGCTTTGAACCTTTCAGACTGGCACACATGGGATTATGTGCTGAACCACAAAGGACTCCCTGCCAGTGGTTGGTGTACTTGCTCCAACCTGCGCAACAAGTTCACCAGGGACTCAACTCACACAGCTTGGCTTGTCCCATGCATCCTCAGGTGCTCTTGGGGTTTGCAGCCTGGCCAAGGGCACGAACCAGGGGTTAAACCTGTGTCAGGCTTGACGTGTGTTCCTCTTCACCAGCCCTTCATTTACCTGCAGGTCTGTTAGAGGATAGGCAAGGAGCCATGGGACTGGAGAAGGGCAAACATAACACTTACAAGAATGAAAGAGAAGGCACCGTGCTGCCAAGGCTGTCCGAAGTGGCACATACTTTGGGGGATAAGATCAAAACTCAATGTAAGATCAGTAAGATGAAATTCCACACAAAGGAGAGACAATGAAAGGCATGAGTACAAGCAGAGAATAATTTAGCTATAGCACTGCAGAAAAGCATCTGGCAGTTGGGGTGGATCACAGGAATGGATAGGTAATGTGGTTGTAAAAAAATGGAGCTTGCCATTGTGGGCTGTATTCATATCAGTGTTGTGTAAGGACACAATAGACTGCTATTTTGTTTTACTGGGGCCTCAGCTGGAGTGCTGGCCTGATTCTGGGTTCCACCCAGCTGGCAGAGGAGGAGCAGGAATTATCTAGTGTCACAGAGACAAGGCTGGGGAGGAAATATGGAATTGATATTCATCCTGAGTTAAAACTCAGGATAAAATATATGGTTATCAAGGTGTTTTCCCTGTACACTTACAGTTATGCAAGAGCTATCAGCTTAATTTGCTGTGATAGGGGTGAAATTTTGACCTTTCTGCCAGTTCTGTTCAATATTTTTACTGATGACATGGATGAGGGTGTTGAGTCTTTCATTAGTAAATTTGCAAACACTAAGCTAGGATCGTGTGTCGATCTGCTGGAAGGTAGGAGGGCTCTGCAGAGAGACCTGGAATGGTTGGATGGATAGGCAGGGTCAAATAAGATGAAGTTTAATAAGTCCAAGTGCCAAGTCCTGCATATTGGCCACAGTAACCCCCTGCAACATTACAGGCTGGAGACAGTGTGGCTGGACAGTGCCCAGGCAGAAAGGGACCTGGGGGTACTGACAGCTAACTGGACATGGGCCAGCAGTGTGCCCTGGTGGCCAAGAAGGCCAAGGGCAACCTGGCCTCTATCAGGAATAGCGTGGCCAGCAGGAGCAGGGAGGTCATTCTCCCCCAGTACTTGGTGCTGGTGAGACAGCACCTGTGTCCAGTTCTGGCCCCCCAGTTTGGGTAGGATGTTAAGATGCTCGAGCGTGTCCAGAGGAGGCAACGAGGCTGGTGAGGGGCTTGGAACACAAGCCCTGTGAGGAACGACTGGTCGCAGAGCTGTAGAATTCCAACACGACCCATCCCTGGAATTTGCATTCTTCTTGGCCCTGCCTTTGGCAATGAGCTTGTTGTATGTCCAGCCACATTACAAGAAACAATGCACAATATCTGGTACTTGCACAGCACCATCCTGACTTTCTGATTTTTCTTCCACCCTACAATTCAATAATATTCTGATTTTGTTGCTGTATAGAAAGGGAAGGGTAGTCTGATAGCCTCCCTTCTGCACTGATTGTTTTAACAGAGATCTTAACATACAGTTTTCCCATTCATAAAACATTTCCATTATTTATTTAATGCTAGAATTGCCTCTGGAGTGATTAAAAAAACCAAAGTAAATAGAAGTGGCCCTTACTCTGAAAAATGTATCAGGCAGAACCAGAAAAATGGCAGTAACATAAAGGCTTTGTTGATTTGATGTTAGAACAGCAAATCCTTGAATAGACTGAATGATGTTATAAAGATGCAAAATATTATGACAATCATTCTGTTGTTGAACCAAAGCAATGCTAATACTTCACTTAGGACAATAAAACAAGTGGGCTGTTCAAGAAATGCCTGGACTTGGCACTCAGTGCTGTGATCTAGTTAATAAGGTGGTGATCAGTCAAAGGTTGGAGTTGATCTTGGAGGTCTTTTTCAACTTAATGATTCTGTGATTCAGTCATTTTTAGGTATGTAAGTACTGCAACACAAAAAAAATTATAGGCTTATTTGTCATAATGATTACTCCTGTTCATACAAATGAGTTGAAAGCTACTTCAATAGCGAAGTCAAAACACGAAAGAAAAAATTTCTAATCAAAAGAGGCAGAGAAACAAAGACAAAAGATTTATCTTTCATCAAAATTAGCACACAAAGTTGTAGTCTCTTATTTATGCATATGCTCATTTGCAGCCATCTGAAGTGGAGGTAAGAAGAATGAAGGGAGCATAAATCAAGTTTGCACCTGCACTTGAAATTGGCCATTGCTGTAAACAAACTGCTCCATCACCCCTTCCTTCCTTCCTTCCTTCCTTCCTTCCTTCCTTCCTTCCTTCCTTCCTTCCTTCCTCCCTCCCTCCCTCCCTCCCTCCCTCCCTCCCTTCCTTCCTCCCTTCCCATTCCTACATGACTCCACCTGGTTTACTCCCAGAGGCATGCTTGTTCATACCCTCCAATCAGCCTCTCTCTCTAGAGGAATGAGGACAGTGGTGAGATGATGGCAATGAGAAATCAAAGTAAGAAAGAACCTGCCTGGGTGAGCTCTTCACTGGGAGAGGAGGAAAGCCCTGGAAAATATGCACTAAATTTTAATTCACCAGCTGTGCAGGTCCCCAGCTAAAAAATAAGAAATAGAAGGGACTGCAGTATGACAGCACATTAATTTCATCATGAAAAAAGGACATCATGGTCCTCCCCCTTCTCCATCCTCTCTTATAAGGGCACAGAATGGGCAGTCAGGAATACAACTAGCACAGTTTTATACCCCAGGCAAATCTACAACCTGAAAGAGTAATGCAAATTTCTATCTGTTTCAAAGTACTTCCTATTTTAAACACTTCTTTATATTTGTATTATGTTTTCTGCTGTTCAAAGATCTTGAGGAAGACTTCTCAAAAATTTACCAGAAACAGATCTGAAAGGAAGAGGATGTTGTCAGCATTACAATATGGGTTAAGTGCCCATAAGATGAAAAAGTTGTTTGCCTAAGAATTTGCAGTGGCATGTCCCAGTATAAGACAGAGTTTAGTTCAGTCACCTAAAGCAGGGGTAGCTGATGTGAAGTCCACCTGATTAGATAGCAATCTTTCGAATAAATAGAATTAGTATTATTACAAATTTAGCAGAACAACACACAGATTATATTAAACCTTTTTATATAATCTACAAATAACCGACATAAATTTTAAAATAAATATTTCTTAGCCTCCATTTTAGAAACCTGCTTTCTCTATGGCATTAATACTTGCAAAGAGATTTTTCTAAGCATTGTTCCCAGCTATATGGTTACTTATATAGGTAGGCAGCTTTAAGCCATTTCCAGAAACTCCTTTTTGCATCCTGGATATCTCCCAGGATGTTTTTCAGAAGTCAAGTAGGTGTTAGATGTAGCAAGTTCATACTGTTGTGCACTTCATAGAGCTTTTTTTTTTTTTTTTCCACTATCATGTCCATAATTTCCTACATGCATCACCCATGGCATACTGTGTACAGTCCATTACCGCATAATCATATGATTCACTGCAAGGCCTACAATCACATTTATGCTCTCCTAGTTGCCTCAGAAAATTTCTGTCATGTTTTTAAGAAAATAATGAACCTATGCTGGCAAAAAATGCTAGAACAAGCAAACTCTATTTATTATTGATAATTTGGACATCTACAGGCATATGAGTGTAAGGCAGTGAATGAGCATGATCTTGATTCATTGCAAGAATGCAGTGGTATTAATGTCTGAGCATACACAGGCAAGACAACTCATTTCTTGAAGTTATTAAATAATGCTTCTGTTGAAACAGAAATGCTCCATCAAATAACAAAACTCTGAAGAAACCAGAATGCTACCTTCTATCTTTGTTTTTATATTTATTAGCAGCCAATAAGCAGTCAGTACAACCTTATCCATCTGAGACCACCAGCTGAGTCTGGGAAACACAGAGGTTCCTGAAGGAGCTTCAGGAAGGCGTGCTGAGTGCTCAGGCATCTCAGATTCCTGTGTATGGGAATCCTGTGTATGGACTCCTGATGTCTCAAGTCTATCTCAGTTAGCAGCTGCCAGACTCAGGTCTTGTATTTTGTTTGAGAATGTAGAGTAGTGAACCCAAGATAAAAATTTGGTGAAGAAAAGTGAAATGGGAAGTAGTCTGAAGAAATAGTTTTGTACTACATAAGAATGAAATTAAATGGAAAATATTGAAGCTGTCCATGAACTGTTGGAAGAATTTTACATTTCATTCTTTTACCAATCTCAATTCTTCCATGATTCAGTTGAGTATGCCTTTTAAAAGCCATTCTAGCAAGAATCTAAACTTTTTGATTACTTCCTCCATGTTTCTAGGGAAATGAATAAACGTCTTACAGAGGAGCAAGCAAAGAAAACCTATGATCGAGCAATTAAATTAGAACAAGAATTTGGAGAATATTTCACAGGTATGTTTTTATTAATACCATTTTTTTCCCAAGATATAGTCTTTTATTGCAAAACTACTAGATCAACCCTGTCTTTGAGCTAGAGTACCTATCAGTATAGTGTGCCGAGAGCAAGGACTTCTGGCTTGAGACTATTGTTTCCTTGAAATTCAAGAGCAGTTGAGGCACTTGACTCAAAAGTTTGATGTCCTGAAGGAGTATCTATGCGGAGGGAAATTAAGGGACAAACCACTGTGCTTTGTGTTACATTGCTTTACCTTCTGTCAGCTTGGGCCTGATCTTGTTAACCTCAGCAGCCAAGAGTGAACTCATTATAATCAGATCAGAAAGGTTGCAAATCTGCTGCTGCCCACTGTTGAAGTAGGTTCTAAATTGAATGAAATGTAGAGCTTGACCTCCAACAGTGGGAATCTCTTGTGCTGCCCTCCTCAGGACAGAAGTGCTACTTCTCTGAACTAACCTGGCTCATTCTCAGTATGAGCAGTGGGATGGGTCTCTGCCATAGGCAGGTGCCATTGATTGAAAATTAGTTGTCATCTGCAGGGGTATGACTTTTCCATAAAAGTCTCAGTATACCAGTATTCCTTCTCATTTCATGAGTATCTATGAGTGTGCTGAATATCTGCTGACACTGGATGCTGTATCTATCAATTAAAATAAATATTGATATGTTTTCTCTACTGCAGCTATTGTCCAAGGAGATAGCTTAGAAGATATATATAATCAATGCAAACTTGTAATTGAAGAACAATCTGGGCCTTTCATCTGGATTCCTTCAAAGGAAAAATTATAAATTAGCCACTGCACCTCTGATTACAGCGGGAGAATATTTAGAAGAAACCTATAATATACTATTTGGAGGCTTTCCTGTTTTTGTTGCATTTATGTTCTTTGCAGTCAATGTGAATTTTGATGAATGTACAACACAAAGTGTTTGAAGCCATGAAGGACAGTGATGGGTCAAAGGGTAGGAACAAAAAGACTTCTACCATATAAAGCAAATCTGTTGTGTGCTCAGAGCACGAGTTGTAGGTATAAACTTTTGACGTGGAGACCCTCTGTCAAAGGGAGCTAAGCCACCTCCTGTGCCCATGCGGACATTTTGTTCAATTTCAATGGCTGAGCTCAGTGTGTTGATTGCTTTTGAGAAGTTCCCAGCTCTTGAACCTCACAGAGGGCTTGATCCTGCAAGGCGCTCAGCACTTGACCCCAATTCCTACACATGAGTAGCCTGTTGACTTGGAGTCACTCGTGACCCTTCCCTATGCCGTTCAGTCCCACCAGTTCCAGTAGGACTACTCACGTGCTCAAAGCTAGGCACGGGCTTAAGCATTTTTGCTAGATCAGGGTCAAACGCACCTTGCAAAATCAAGCTCAGAGTATTTGGTCCACTTCCTACTGAGGTCACTGTTGGGACACTCTGTGACCTGACTGGGAGGTGGGTCCTGTTCCAAGCTTGTCATTGCACATTTGTAGTTGGTACACCTCGACTTTGGTAACTATGCACATCTTTTGATTTCTGAAACCAAGTCAAGCTTTTTTTTTCCCCCTTTGGAAGCACTATTGCATCAAGAACTACCAACAATATGGTTTATTTTAATGGTGTTTAGGGGTGGGAGAGGATGGAAGCATTTCGCACCATACACGTGTGCACACAAACACATTCCCATGCAGACAGACACATGTATGAGGATTCACAGCACCTATGTTAACAAGGAGGGATACAACTGGGAAAAGCTTTAAAATTTTTGATTGTCTATTTTATCATTTATATTGATAGAAGGCACTTAAAGATGGAATAATTTATAAAAAATTATATTGATGTATAGAAACTAATTTCTATAGGTAAAATGTTTTTGTGAAGATATTTTGTAAAGATTAATTAATTGAAAGATTAAATATTTACACCCTTGTGCGACTGTCAAATGTAAAGAGGACCATCAAGTTGCATTATACCTCTTCCATAACAGATTCCCTATTATTAATGACAAGCAAGAAAATCCCTTAAATAGTAGTTGTCATCTTTTTTTCTTTCAATTTAATCCTCTCCCTTGCCACTGTTTAATCATGATGAACTCCTGTGGAAAGATCTCTTGAACTCACTGCCCTGTAGGAATTTTCTGAACACAAAAGGATAATGCATCTTTGAGAGGGACAACTATTCAGTAGCAAAATGTCAGTGCTTAAATGCAGCTAATAATTTCTCTCTTAGGAAGGAGGCACCCTTAATCCCCAAATGTTTTATGACTCTTCCTGTTTCCCTCAGGGAAATAACAAAAGCATTTGATCTTTCCTCTCTTTGCAGGCAGGTCACCAACTAACTTGTATCTTCATTCATTTCACAGTCAACAAGGGTCTTAAAAGCAAAAACTGAGGCAATAGACATTTGTGAGGGATTTGGGGAAAAGTCTGTGGAATTGCAGTCTGGGGTGTACGGAAGGGGAGGAGATATTTTTTTTCTCATTTCACATTGCCCTTCTTCTGTATAGTGATGCCATTCCTCACTGACTTACAAGGAGACAACTGCAACAGATGCTATGACAGTAAAACTGAATTGCCTTTGCTGCTGCTGGACCATGTTCTCTATGAAACCCACACTCCTGCCTCTGCTGCACTGCAGGAGTGCGATGCTTATAGCTGGTGGCTACAGCAGCCCTAATGCTTATGGACGTCTTAAAGGCAAATGCTGAATAGACTCCTCTGGCACTTGTCTGTTTGGAGCTTACACTTCTGCACCCTGTCCAGCTGACAGGGCTACCCAGCCACCTTCCGCAGACAGCGCGACGAGCTGGATGTTTGCAAAAGCCACCAGCAGTGACAGGGTTAAAAACACGGGCATTTTATGGGCTCTTGAGCGGGCCTCTCATGCTTACTGCCCAACTATGGTAACTCTGAGAAGTTCACACTTCTTTAACTACTTTTCCTGCCTGGTCAGCGCAGCTTTATAAACAAGGGTTTCAGTTAAGTCTCCAGAAGAGCTTTGTAACCAGAAGGGCTATTAACTTTTTTTTTTTAATATTAATTAATGAGTGCTTTGATTTTGGATAATTTTGCAGAAGTCCACAGAGTGACCCCAGATCTTTGGAAGCCATGGATTTTTCCATGCTAGCAAAATACTATTGCCCCAGGTTGGGAAATAGCCCACCAGACCTGAAAAACCAAGTATCCTAAAGCAGGAACTTCATTCTAATTTTCAGCTCTGTTTTTAAGCAATCAATCACATCTGCTTCTTTGTTTCTTAGTTCAGCATGCAGCCTTTTATGGTACTATCCTACTAGTAACTGTTTTGCTTTGTCATGTGCTGTGCTTTACAGTGAACAGTAACACTACGGCTGAGTACAATCAATTTTTCCATCAGTCCTTGGTTACTGTAGTAACATTATTTATTTTTCCCTGTCTGTTGTTTGTGCTTCCATTTTAGAGTTGACATTGCACTTCTTTTTTTTTTTTTTAAATAAAACATATATTTAAAAACAAATCGTCAAGAGAATCAGTAAGAGGTCTTATTTCCCTTAGGACTTGTACTCCCATTTGTTTTGTGTGTTGATGTTTTGCGTTCCATGTTGCAGCATCCTAAGAGCTGCAGTCCATTTTTGCATTGCAGCTGTTCAGATCATACTGGGTGGTAGTGGGAGGAGGAAGAAAAGCATAAGACTCATGCAAAATTACATCTGGTGAAAAAGAAGTCCAAACTCACAGCCCACAGCAATTGGCGCCTGACTCCATATTGGTGCTAACACAGCTTAGCATAATCAGATTCCTTTTCTGTCCATGTTAAAGACTTGGGAGTGTCTAACCATGAGACAAATGCAAATGCTGGACCCTTTAGGAAAAGTGCCAGATCACACCCCTGGTGCTATATCTCATGTTCTGGCACAGTGTGTAGCACCATAGGGTCTAAGCAGAATCAAAATATCACAGCTTTTTGTCCACCCATGAATGATCACAATGACATCTCGCTAGCTTTGTGCAGATGTGCAATATTACAACTTAATTATTTTTCCTTGCCACAAACAAAAAATAAAAAAATCTTCCATGCACTGACTCCTTGAGAGCTTGCTAACAGGGCTCAGTGGAATGGCACTTCTTCACTGGTCTTACAGTCTGACCATCAACCAGTGGAAGAGCCTCTTTCTTGCTTAATCCCCCTTCCTACAGAGGTACCCTGTCCATGCTAGCGCTTTGTAATTTCTTTGATAGTAAAGGCTGTTTCTAGATCAATATTCTGTGATGTAATTGTGTTTGTAGCTAGCATGGTTTGATGCTCCGGTGTGGATAGGGTCCTAAGAACCACTTGGTGAAAGTCAAGGATAAGAAATCTCTCCATTGCACTGAAATTACAAATCCTCTTCCTGGAGAGCAGTGTGGTACCCGAGCTAATAACCACTACGAGCCAGCAACAGTGTCCTAGGTATACAGCATCCACCTACCTATTTATATTAGTTTTCTATGGAGAAATTGTTGGCATTACACCTTCACTGTTACTCGCTTATCAGCACCCAGTCAAATTGTATTTTTGTTTTTGTTTTCTTATATTTTAGTTTTTGTTTTTCAAATTGTATCCCTGACCAGAGGATTCAGTGAGTGAAAACACATGAGGATATTTATAGGAAAAAACTGTGTTGAGGAAGAAGTATCAACCTCCTTTTTCAGATGCAGATTTAAAGCCATAATATCTGCCGTGTTCACAGAAAGTGGTCTTTTTATCCTTCACAGCTTTTAATCTCAATATTTTCCCTCTTGAACATTCTGCCTGTCATGTTATGCATGTGGTTCACTGTGCAACTGCATTCAAGTGCGCAAGCCCCTTCCTTGGTGGAATAAACTTTTTTCTTTCCCATTAAAAATCAGACATTTTGTCAATTGGTTCAGGAATAAGGATGAGCTTATTATGCTAAAAAAAAAGAAAATTTCCATTCTAGGACACAAATCAGCGTCAAAGCTAACAACAGATAACATCCAAAATCTATCCAGCATATTGCTAGCCTAGATTCTCAGCTGGTGGAAATCACAGTCACTCCTCTGATTTCAATGGAGTCCATCCCATTTATACCACCTGAAGTTAAACATTCATCCTCCTCATCACACTGATTTTTTTGCATCTCTGTAAAACACCAAGGCCACCTGATCAAACAGCGGCTCAGCACTTTCCATCATTATTTACTGCTTATTTTACTGTAACACGCAGAGGGCCAAGTAATGGACCAAGATCCTTTTGAGGCCATTGCTGTGAAATTGCTAACAAAAAGATTCCAAGGGCCAAATGGATTTGCAGGAGGCTTCAGCTGCACTGATATCTCACCAAGAGCTATAGGAACTACCACTTCATTGGCCCTTTTTGACACCTTGCCTTTAAGGTGAAAAGCACGAGAGGCAATTCATCATCTCTCACACCACACTAGCAGCTTACACCTTCTGGCCCTACAGCACAAGCAACTTGCCCTGATGTAAAACAGCATTTCTGGGCACAGGAGCCAGCATCCTAGGCAAGATCTTTGGTGTGGGGGGAAAAAGCATTAAAAAAAAGGGGGGGGAAATGGCAACACTGTTGGCTCTTAGTGGGATAGCCTTTTAATTTCTGGATTTGTGCTCCTAAATTTGAATTGGCCAGTTTGAATTTCTGAGTGCAGCAGCCTGTATGCACCAAGCTGCTCCCTCCAGCACAATGTCCGGTGTGCGTCTCTTTAGCAGGATGTTTCTCAGTCCAGCTGTAGTGTGGGGTACTCAGAATCTGAACTGGAGTTTACAAAACACCCTGTCCAGCTTACACTCCTGTTATGTGTAAATACTCTGCGCATCCATTCCATTTGTGTAAAGAATAAAGCACACACAATTATAAAAATTAAGCTGTATATTTCATACTAGCTGTGTCCTTGCTTATTTATTCCAGTCCAAGCTCTCAGCTGTGGTTCAGTTGTAAATGCTTGATAGAGTGTTTATAAATATGTCATGAATTTTATTATAAAATATTAATATTAAAGCATTTTTACACTTTATAGCAAATTGCTTCTTCACAAGGCATAATTTGTCTTTTTTCCTTGGAGCAGAATAGTAAAAAAGAAATATGCTTTTATTTTGTCTTGAGATATTATCACATCTATCACATGAAACTGACACAAGTCTGGAATTAGGAGGATGGTTTCAAAAAATGACTAAGAATAAGACACCTTTTTCCTTCTTGCCCTTTTTATTTCCTTTTTACTTCCCATTGATGTTGAAGTTGTCACCAAGAAGATTCATTCTGGTGAAGTACAGCCACTTTCTTCTTACCACAGTTCTGCTGTGAATTCAGTATCATCAGCATCTTGATGAATAATTACCAGAATATTTTTTATAATTAAATAATCATTCCATGTTTATGACATTGCTGCACAGCCATGGGGAAAAGGACTGTAATAATTACATTATAGCTGCTTCTAAGCAGCTTAATGGAGCATAAACTCACTTGTGCTATGGGATCCCAACAGCTCAAGAACCTTGGGGTTTGGCCATTCCAGGAATATATTTGCAGATGGTTTGTGGGCTCCAGGGAGGCCATGTGAACATTGTCAGTCCCCAGCAGAGGCAATAACAGTATGGGAACACTGCTTTTGACACGGACTATCTGCAGTCTGCAGAGGACCACAGAGCCTCCATATGGCTCTGGGAGCCACAAGTGAGACTATATGGAAAACACTCTGTCCACAGGGTTTTACATATGTGATCTCAGGGATGGTTAATCATCTAAGCATGGTGATGCTTTAGATTTCTCCAGTAGATTCAAAAGAGGGAGAGAATCCAAACAATTGACATTGAGCAGGATCTCTTATTAAAGTACTTTCTTCTTCGTCCTCTCTCTAGGTCAACCTGACCCAATTCCCCAGACTACATTCCACATAAACAAGAGAAACTTAGAAAAGAATCTTTGTAAAGTGGATTGGAGACAGAAAGTACTTAAAATTGTAGGAAGCTAGACATGCTGTGATGGTCAATTCAGACAGTGGTGGCAAACTTTGCCAGCAAACTTTTGCCTTGGCCAAGCATAGAGTATGTCTCTAATGGTCACATTTTCTCATTTGTCCCACTGCCTTTTAATGCTTCCTTCACACAGACAGCCAAGTATCTGGACTCAGTTGTCCATTCACAACCTGTGGTTTGAAAGACACTTATCTCCCAGTTTGGAAAATTATTTGGGACCAAAGCTACAAGGTAGGTGAGCAGCCCTTCTGCTGTACAGATACCTCCAAGTGCCAAATCCATCTTAAGGAAGTCACTTCACTATGATTTTCAGAAGAATTTAGGTGTCTAGCATAAGCAAGTTATTCATTTCACTATAGAGCACTTTATAGCTGGCACAATGCAAGGCAATGACACCTAAAGCACCTGTGGGAAAGCAGAAAAATGGTGATACAGTTCCTAAATATCTGGGCACAGAGCAGATCCTCTTCCCCATGAGCAATCCATACCAAAATCTTTATTGTTGAAAATTTCATCCCTGAACATCCCTGAAAGTGTTCAAGGCCAGGTCGGATGGGGCTCTGAACAACCTAGTCTAGTGGAAGGAGTCTCTGCCTATGTCAACGGGATTGGAACTGGATGATCTTTAAGTCCCTTCCATTCCAAACTGTTGCATGATTCTATTGGACAACTGAAGAAGACCTACCATAGTAGTCCTGCCAGAGCAGGACACACCAAAAGCCCCATTACAAAGCCCATCACTGCAAGGAAGGTGATACCACGGCTGCAGAGGATGGACTGCTTGGGTTGGCTGGCTGGGCATGTCACCAGTAAAAGAGCTGAACGGGTCTGCAGACCTGTGTGGAAAGATGTGGACAAAAACACAGCTCCCCTGCTTAGTGGAGGAGGGCAGTTCTGGACAGCACCCACTGCTGCAGGCTCTTACTGATGGAGATGGATCCTGCCTGACCCAATGGAGATCTGATGGTACCAAATATCCCAGGGAGGGGGAGCGTGGTGCCCAGAAGAAGTAAGTCATTTTAGTCAGTGAAAAAATTGAATTGCTTGCTGCAGAAGCTCATTAACTACTGTCAACTACTCATTTAGTCCTTGATCTAAGCAAAACCAGGTGTTGGCAACCAGGGAAAATTAATTATGTCTAACATATTATAACAGTGGCAAGGTTGTTACAGCATCAGTAGAGGGCCAATACACAGCTGGCCCCTACACCACACCAACTGATTAACTAGCGTCTCAGGGCAAGCAAATAGCCTGGGGACTTCCTCTGCTATGTATGGACAAAGCTTTCACTGCAGCCTCTTCTGGCTTCTCTTCAACAGGGACTCACTGATGCTGCCAAAGGCTTTGCCTTGCAGTATAATAAAGGAATGCAGTAGGGCATCAGGTATAAATGGCAATTTGAAAATATCTTGAAGCTGCAAAACTCTGGGATGGGCTTTAAATATGTAAGAGAAGTATGAAATGCTGGGAATCTGGAGTAAAATCCATCCCTAACAGCTCATATGAAGTCCCAGTCTGAAGCAGAAACTCATCAGTGGCACCACCAAACCCTGTTTGACCTCTGCCTGAGTTACCTGCTCCAGAAGACTGTTCTGAGCAAAACTCATGCTGGACTCCAAGGAAACATTTTCTTTAAGGTCTTCTTTCTTCTTTCTTTTTCCCAAGAAAGGATATTGCCTCGGTGCCATCTGCAGTTAAAGCTTATCAGGGGCTGTTTGTTACCTTCAAATCAAAGCACAGAGCAAAATTGTACTAGTCATCAGCATATTTAAGTACTGCAAGGGCCAAATCTATGTCAAACACCCATTTCTTTCTCTATTTTTTAACAAAAAGTGTTTTGAACACTGTCAGCCTGATGACTTACAGAACAAATCTGAAGAGTCTGAGGGCAAATGCTTGTCTTACACTCCTGTCAACTGAAATAGAGGTTTTGGACAGGAGCTGTAGGATGCAGGAGTCACCAAAGCACCATTTTCCTCTCCTGATGGTGTATTTATTATGCTCTGCTTGCCTGGATGAGATTCACTGGGAGTCAGTGGCTCATTAATGGCAATATATCTCCAGTAAAATATTAGGCAAATATTTTCTAAGCTATTAACTCCTCATCTGTATATAATCCTTCTTTAACAGCACTGGCATTTGCTGTAGGTAAGTATGTTCATCAGCTTACAATGAAATCTCACAGGCAGCATATCCAGAGCCTCTTTTCTCAACAGACACCACATCATCCTATTTTAGAGATAACAAATGAGAAGGAAAACACTATTCTGAGACTGTGTCTGCTAAATAGCGAAAAGCCCTGCTGATCCCCAACTCCAAGGGAATTAGCAGAAGGCCATTTCCAATTAAATGAGCTTAGATGTTTGCCTGAGCATAGTCCATGGGTAACTGGATTTGGGGAACAGGTACAGTCTGTGGATGTGAGGCAAATCAGTCATGCCTTCCTCAGCTGGCTGGATTTGGGGTGGAAAAGGGGTGGTCATTTAGACAGCTATAGCAGGTATGTAAGTAAGGCCATGGGCCCAAGACAGAGATAATGGAGAAGTGTGGGAGTGGGAAGATCTCACATTGTTTAGTGTCTGCTTCACTCCATTAACCAGCAGAGTTACAGATGGAGGCTAACAGGTCTCTGACCATAAAGTTACTCAGGGCAAATACCAATTCCAATGCATTAGAGAACTTGGAGTAAAACACTAGGGACCAGGAAAGCAGTAATTCATGGTCCTGTAGAAGAAGCCAGTTGTTAATTGAGCCTTTGCTCATGGAGACAAATCCCCAGTGGCCACAAATTTCTGCCATAAATACAACTACTGCCTTCCTTTAAGTGAGAATTGAGGCACCACAGAACAATAAGTGCCTGAGAGAGACCCACACATCCAAGGCATCATCTCACTGCCCACAAATGCATTCTGTAAAGGCCCCTCCACTCACGTGTCCCAACCCATCAGCTTAAGCCAGCTCCACAGAGTAGCTGCAGACTTGTTCTTCCCCACAGACACAGACACACGCGGGCTCAGACAGGGCATCCAGGGACACAAATCTCTGACCTGAGCACTCTGAGTGCCTCAGCATCAGAGGAGCTGCTGTGGTAAGCACTGAGGCAGCAGTGCTGTTATGTCTCTCCCTGGACCGCAAACACTGCATTCCAACTTTCAAATCCCTGTGCAGAGCCCAGAAACTCTGTAATATTGGGTCTCTGATGCTATCACTTAAGATGTTAAACTTTTACAGGGCAGCCTTTCAAGGTCCCTCACATAGATACGTGGTCAGTAGGCACCCATCACAGTCCAGCCTAGGGCAAGGAATGCATACAGTGGATTTTCTACAAGCTGCCTTGAGATTCTGTGGGATGAAGCTAGAGTCCCCCTGAGCTGCCCAGCCTGGCTGGAAAGCTTTAGAGCAGAAAGGGGAGCATACACACACCCCATTTCATGGTGTTTTGCCACCTTGGCTGGAGCAGTGTCATTGAAGTGCTGGTTATTAGGAATTAATTCTCTTTAGCAGCTAGAGCTAAGTCTTCCCAAATTTTCCATGGAAAAATAGCCCCAAAATTTATACTGTCCTTCAGAGACAGTTTCTACCTATTTGTTATATGATCTTGAAGGTCTCTTCCAACCTGAAGTGGTTCTGTGACTAGGGAATTCTCCATATGATGTGTGCCCATGGTGCAGGTAAGTAATAAGGCCACCTCACACTAAGACACTATCTGCACAATCTCTGCTGTGCAAAGACCATCTAGGCAAGAAATAATTTAAACTACAGCACCTTTATTTTTTAGCCCACGGTGCAAGAAGTCCAGGCAGGGAACAGAAAAAAAAAAATGCAAGAGTGATATTTAACTGCAAAGGCCATAAGAAACACCTTATTTTGAGGAGGGGTAGAAAAGATGTGAGAAGAGAATATGTAGAAGCAGGTGACAGAGGACGGGCTTGGCCATACACAAAGAGGGAGGAAGGGGATTTTGAAGCCAACAGTCCATACTGATATCAAGATATTTTAGTGAGGGAGGAGTGGGTCTCTTCTCCCAGGTAGCAAGTAATAGGACAAGAGGTAATGGCCTTAAGTTGCACCAGGGGAAGTTTAGACTAGATATTAGGAAAAATTTTTTCATTGCATTGGAATAAGCCCCAGGATATGGTATAATCATCATCCCTGGAAGCATTAAGAAGAAGGAGTAGATATGGTACACAGGGACAGGGTTTAGTGATGAACATGGTACTTCTGGGTTAATGGTTGGAAAGGCAGTGACCTGACCATGGTGATGGCACCATTTGCCACCAGGAAGGAAGGGTGATAATGAATAGCTGCACAGCGTGAAGTCCCTTATATGTTATGTATCCCCATTCCAGACAATGTTATGGAAACTGGAGGGAAAAAGAAGAGAAAAAGAGCCAACACATCTTGCCCAATTTTGGCCCATCCTAGCATTCTTGAGCTGGAAGGCTTAAAGTTCTTTGAAAATAATTCAGCCTCTATTTCACATGACTAAAGCTTTACAGGCACTACATTAACAGATTAAATTGCAGTCAGGCTAAGCACATCTACTCTGTCTAACTCTGTCAAGAGACCTCCCTTCTTCACTCCTTGGCACCTCATGCTGTTTCCATAGGTTTGCAGTTACGGTGGCACGGTGGCACGGTGGGTCTTGCTACATTAAAGCTGTCCTGATCAGTCAGGATGAGAGCAGAAGGGGAAAAGTAGTACAAAAAGTCAAAGGGTTGGTAGGGCTATGAAAAGCTGACTTGACAACAGCATCAAGGCTTCAATGAGACTTATCCTAAATCCACACCTTTCCCATAACTTACAGAATTGTATCTTTACTGACTACTGACACTGCTGGTCCTGGGACATGTGTAAGAACTAAATTACACAGACAGAATTAAATAGGAGAGGGATGATAAAAACAACAGAAGGAATAATAGCAAGAAAAATAAAGGTTTTCTGCTCAGTTTGAAATTTAATGGGTTTGGCTGCATGCCAAAAAGAGATGGCTAGTTGAATGTACTTGATCTTTCCATGAAGAAATAATGCCCCCAAAATGTCAGTACAAAAATATCATGTATTTTGACATTCAGGACTCAGAACAGATAATTTCAGACTGACAGACCACAGCAAACCCATTCTAGCTGCTGGTTACTTTTTTGATACAAAAACAGCTTTAAAAATATCTGTCTTTTAGTCCAGCTAAGATACTCTGAGACAAACCAGTGTCTAAGGAGACAAAAAAAGTTTATTCCAGACAGCATGACCAGCTTTGCCCAGACCCCTGAGAGCCTTCCACAGTGGAGATGAATTTTATTATGTGATATGGGCACTCACTTGACAGAAAGAGATTTGTGAGCCATTAGTAAGAGACCATATCATACACTTAAACAGATCAATTCCCATCCAACAGTGACAGAAGGAGATAAATGAAAAATGTGTTATATAGCAGGGACTACAGACTTTGACCACTACAATCAAATAATGTTTATTAGACAAGTGAGCTGGAACCGAGTATATCTGAGAAATACTAAGCACCCCAAAATCAAACACCTACTGAAGGTTTTTTCTGCTAATTGTATATTTTCAAAGACTCTATAAATTTTTGAAAACAGGAAAACAATAAATCCTGCAAACTAGAAATGAAGATAGCTCAGATAAAAATGTTTGGATATGTTTCAAGTTGCAGGAAAACAAAGTTAAGGTGACAAAACAGAGGGACTTGTACAAAGCAGCCATTCATGGTGATTGCCCATGTGAGACATGCAGAATGAATTATGAGACAGCAAAGAGCAGACAGATTAAGGGGAGACAAATAGTAAAACAAAATCTGTAAAATAAGACTGGAGGTTAATTTGTTAGAAACCAGCACAGTCAAAAGAGGAAGGAGTAGGAGTAGAGAATGAGGCTGCCTAGAAATGGGTCTGTTTGAAGAACAGCCCCTAGACAAAGGCAACCATAAGCTTGATGGGCTGAGAGGACTGGCATTCTTCCCCTACAGCACGCTGTGAATGCAATCAGAGCCTTCAAAACCTCCAGAGGACACCACACCTGACTGCCCTGCTGTCTAGTAAACAGCGCAAAAATTGTTTCAGAGCTAAGAATCTTCACTTGCCCATTTTTTTCTGCTCAGAAATCCAACAGACTTTCCCACAGGCCTAATTCAACAGGCAGTATGCCTAATATCTTGCTACAGATACCACAGTCTGACCCACTTGAAGATACTTACAGCAGCCAAATCTCATTGTTTTGCTCCTGCCTCTTCCCAGCTAAGCCTCTGGCCTCTTACTAATCCTGCTATTTAACATTCACTATTTGCATATCCAGCCCAAAGCTAAAATTTCTTCCAAAAAGGGTGAAGGAGATGTGCAATAGAGGCCAAAATATTCATCTCTGCACTTCAATCATTGACAGTGACCACAAGCACTAGGCATTAATCACAGATAGCTAAATCAAGGGATTTTTCTTTTTTCTGTCCATGGTCAAAGCAAGCACCACAGACCCAGTCTCTGCCCTGTCCCATGGCACAAACCCAGGTAGCCACCACAGAGCAATGGTGACTCTATGAGGTACTCTGGCCCAACAACTCATCTCAAGAGTCTTTAATACTAATGCCTTTTGCTGAGAATGGAAACTCAATGTACACCCCTCACCCACCATTGCCTCTGAATTCAGCAGTAAATGTCCTTACATATGAGAGATGTTTCTCCCTATTCAGCAAAGATTACCCTTGGGATTTCCCCTCTCTGACTTAAAACTCATAACTTAAAAACTTCACTGCAAAATGGCTCACACTTGCATAACAGCACTAACACAAGCAAATTTGCCTTCCCGCACCAAATCCAGGCATGCTCTCTTGGCTGTTTTTTCTTACTCTTGTATTACAGTCGTAATAAATAATAAAAAATAATTGAGAAGACACCCTAAAAATCTAATTTCAAATTTTTCATCTGCGGTCATGAACAGGTAATACCATAAATTTTGGCGTCATAATTTTCCAGACATAAATACTGGTAAAAGAATGTAAAAGACAACATTATAGTGATATTGTCAGTCAAGTCCTGTAGGCCATGAGATGGTGAGACATGCTGATGGGATTTCAGAAGCTTGAGAAAACTCTCAAAAAATGTCAGCAAGATGTTTTGAAAAAGAAGAAATTGAAGATGACAGGCATAAAAATCATAAAAATAAATATCTGTTGAAGTATAAGGTGCCATTTTTCATCAAAGATCAAGTGAAGCTTAGTCTGCATGTGTTTTTCTTACACCAATACACTTTTACTGTTTCTCAGTTGGTTTGCAAGTGTAATAGTAAGCTTTTGTTGTTTTCTGCCAAAAATTGCCTGGCAAGCTGCCTTTTCAGCTTGGGAATGCAGCAAAAAACTGTTGTTTACCTATCACACATTTTTAAGATGTGGAATTTTTCAGCTGATAATAAAAAGTGTCAATCATATTTTTAGCTGAGGAAACATGGTCCTGACTGCATTCAGGTTATGTCTTTTGTCAGTTACGGCTCCCCATCGGTGACATATTAGTGCCAGAGCTGCAGGCATATTTCAAGTTCATTTAAGTTCATCAATGAAACTTAAGACTAAAAATGGTTGAAATTCTACTTGCAGGCTAGAAATTCAAGAAATCAATTTTTTTCTAATTAAATAACTCATTAGTTTAAAGGAAATGCCCCTTCAAAAAATCCAAATGTTCCAGTTTGATATGTGATGTCCAAACTCAGTGGGCAGAAGAAAAAGACCTTTCCAGCCGTTCATCATAGACTCTATCCTGGCTGGACAATTCAAGGTGATTCTGTTGATGTTTCTCTCTTGCTTGCTCTTAAAAACATCCAGTCCTAATAAAAAGTCACAAAACACTGATCAGGTGATGCTGTCACCAGAAAACAAGAGAGGGAAGATATGTAGTGAGAAGGTAGTGCCTGAAACTCTTCCAGGGATTTATTTGCGCTATACACTGGCAGTGCTGTGTAGTCCAGAAGAATCAATAAACTCACTGAACAGGAGTCCGCTGGAGCCCCTGGCAGCAATGAGAGGTTACATGGTTCAGACTTTCTCCAGGAGTGTGACAGCTGATCTATGCAGAAATACACACTCCCTTGATGAACCAGAATATACTCAGAGGGGTTTTGCAGATACCTGCCAGTCAGCCACATGAGCCAGTTTGACCCCAAGGTTCTGAATAATGTGCAGCTGGGCTTGGGACTTCCAGGCACTGCTACAACCATTCAGCTATGAGTTCGGGGCTAATAGCTACATGGGTGAGTACACGGGGTGAATTAACAATCTGCTATCACTCATTACAGTTTGATTCTGCTAAAAACAAAACAGGTTATTCCTAAAAAATAGCTGTGACCTGTGTCTCCTCCAAACATCTGCCCAACAGTGAAGATCACCAGACTCCTGGGACTGTCCTTTTAGCAGCAGTGTCAGCTTAAGCAGTTGCCTCTCTCAGCCTCTTCTTTTTCTGCCTAGAAAATGCCATTTTGTGTCATTTTGACACGAAAGGACTCTCTAGAATGGTTCACACCATGAGAAGAAGCTGAGGTAGACTTTATATGGTCTTCAGACAACTACAAGTGGCAAGGAGACGTATCTTTAGATTTAGATACCCCAGTGAATCTGAGCATCCAACATTCATAACTCATTTCCTTCTCTCCAACCCAGACAGACACCCAAACCCACTTTTCTGCAGAAACAAAACATCTGCCCAGAATTTGTGGATCTCACCAAAAGCACTTAATCTGCTGTTGTGCTCTAAAAATTATGAAGACTTATAAAACTACCCTTAGATGCCCATCTGTTCTTGAACCCCAGGAAAATCAGTTCATCTACAGATGACAAATGAAAGATCCTCTTTGGGGCTAAGTTGGGAATTGAGTCCCATCTACTGTACCTGATCCTGCAGTTTGGCCAGAAAAGACATCCTTCTGTCTGAGATTTAAGGATGAAGGAAGATGACCTGACTTCTCATAAATATTCTTTTCCCTACATTTCCTTCAGAAGATTAGACACACCCACTAGGCCTGTGGTTTTCTGCCTGTGCAAGATTTAAGAGAGAAGTGAAAACTCCATCATTTACAAGTTTTTATATTTATAGGCCACAACATTATGGGAGAAGAGGAAGCATCTCGTCAGAATGAGGAAAAGACATTATACCTATGTAAATCAACAGGAATCATAAAACAGCTGATACAAAGAAACTTACTGATGTTTCTGCATGAAATTTCAATATTCCTTCTAACTTCACAAATCTCATTGAAAGACATTATATGTGCACCAAGGCTGCCGGCTTTTAAAGTCTGTAAAAACCTAATACCTAGTGCCTGCATAGGGAGAAAAATTATTTAAAATTAAAGAATGGGTCACAGTAGGCATCTATAGCCTGATCCTGAAAGACATGCAGCTTTTCATGCAGCTTTTACACTGATTCAAGTGCTCCTGTAACTTCAGACTCTTGCATTCATGCAAGCCAACAGACATTCCTGGTTACTTGTTTTCCTAGGACCAGAGGGGCTCTTCATGCAACAGGGTATCTCTTACTGGGTGTTTTCACAAGATCAAGACCACAATCACTAACTTCATTTCCCACCTGCCTCAACATCTTCTGGCATATCAAGGACTAGTTGACCTTGCAGTCAAGCTACTGTTTCAACCCATCTCTGCAGCAAAGATGTAATTGTGTCCTGCAGGAAATGCATCAGGTAGCACCTTGGCAGGGATGACTCAAAATGCAAAGCACAGGCATTTAGGAAAATAAACAGGACTCAGAAGCACTTTATGGATCTTGATGAGTCCCACTGACTTCAGAATTGTCTTCACAAAGACATTCACATACAAATTTTCTCAGCCATTGCAAGTGCTATTTCCTAATTCACACAGGTTCTGGCCATGGAAAATTCACAGGCATCTTCTCATTGATCTTTTTGGAAGCAGAGCTGATCTGCAGATAGACCACCCAGTGACCAAACCACACTTAATATTAAATCCACAGAGGTGTCTAAGGGGAAGGAGTAGGTGAGCCCTGGTCTGTCCTGCCCAACCCTGGCTGTGCAGTTATCTATCATCACTGGTTCACCACAAAACTATCAGGCAGCCTGAGGATGGAAAAGATTCAGTATCCATGACTCTAACCCATGACTGTGCCAAATAATGTGTTAGGGTAGGATTTTATTAGTGTGCTGCTGAGCAGTACAGTCAAAACCATGGATTTCTTAGGTTTATAGGGCTAATTTTGAAATTTATTAACACAATGCTTCCTATATTCAGAAGCATTCAGGTTGTTGTGTTTGTTTGTTTGTTTGTTTCACCCAGCACTCAGAGGATGATGTATCTCTTCTTGGGTGTTTTAGGAACCACTTCTCATCTCTTGCCTCTGGACATCAATGAACTGATGTTATTTCCAGCATGGAGTTCTCTTGCTATTGAAAAAGCTCTCTGCCTGACCTGCCTGCCTCCTCCCTGTGCTGCTGAAGGTTCAGAGGAGCTAAATCTTCAATCTCCTTAGGCAGATGATAAATTGAAACTAGGAATGCCTTGGTTCCATTCAGGCTTCTTTCCACGTCTCAGGTTCCTCACTGATATGTGATATAGACAAAAGCAAATACAAAATTATTTCAGGCCTTATTCAGAAGGAAGCTTGAGCTTCAAATTCACAGTTGTGTGAGATTATGCTGAGTAAGGACAGACAGTGATTTCTTACCTTCCCTTGACCTGTGTGCCAGACCATGTGCCCCAGTGCAATGCCCTTGGAGGAATACAAACCCAAGTTACATTTGGTCTCAGTACTGTTCAGGTTTTTATCCAGCAAAGAGCGAAGGTTTTCAAAACTGGTTGTCAAAAGCTTATTTTTTGTCTTTCCATGGAGCAATTAACTTACAAAACTAACTCCCACCAAAAAAATAGTCTCAGTCTTCAAACACTGAGCATGTTCTATTTAGCATTTATTGGCCAAGCCAACTCAACTGCAACAGATTTGAAATATAATTAACTCTCACCAGATGTAACAATTTTGTTTCCATCTCAGCATCATCCAAAAAGATAAGAGAATTTTGTCCTTGAAATACCACAAATACGAGCAAAAGCATATGCAAGCTTATTCAATCAATAACTCTCCTGATCAGTATGAGTAGAAAGGGTCAGCTTGGCAAATGCATGGGGTGGTTTTAGAAAGTAAAACCCTGATCTGAATGGCCAAATAGTTGTTGCAATTGAAGATGAATTATTAAACATGTTAACACTCACAGCGAGCAGTGAATTTGCAGAGATACAGACACTGAGCAAATACACAGTCTGTATACTTTGGGACGCAGAGCAGAACAAAACAAATGAGATCTTGGGGGAAATTCTCAAGACCTGAGTCAGCTGGACATTTCCTGCAGCTTTCTCTCAAAAAAATTTTTTTCCCAAGGAAAATACACAAAGGGGGAAAATAGAAAAAAAAGGTGGGAGGGTGTAATATTGCCCTGCTGTGACTTTTTTCATTATTTGCCAAAGTCCTTATGGAAAAGTTCATGAGAGCCATGCTCGTTGAGACTGACAGATGATTCAGGTCTCTTACTCTACTTGACTAGTTGGATGCTCATGCTAATTGTACACTTTGGCTCTCATGCTCTTTTTCATTTGCTGCATTGCATTAAGGGAAGCCAAAAGTACATTATGTATGCAAGTGCAATGGCTTCCAGCCTTGGAAGAGCAATGGATATTCTTGTTCCTGTTGGCTGGTGAGCACGGTGAGCAATACAGAGGTTTCTGCAGCCTCCCAGCATCTCCTCCCAGGGTGCCCTTGAAGGTCCATGACTGGGTGGCCGAGGCCTTTTCTGCACTCAGTTTTCACAGCATGTTGGAGACCTCCCATATGGATACACATTTTTCCAGATTTGGAAACAAACATGCTGGAGAAGCATACCCAGTATGCACAGTGTGCTGCAGGCTGCAGCACTGGAATGATGGGATGTGGACAAGGAAGCAATGGTAAGGAAGAGGGACAGACCCCCTCCAAAAAAGCTATCTTTCCATCATTAGGAATCAATTACATTTCCATTGGCCAAAGCACTGGAGAGACTGCAGTGAGTGGCGAAGGAGGAGCTACTTGGTCACACCTGGGCTCCACTTGTCCTGGCCTAGAGCTGGATGTGCCACCGTCTCCCTGAGAATAAGGTGGACCCTTTAAAGTCCTTTCCAACCCAAACTGTTTGGTGATGAGGATGATGATGATGACACCTTGAACCCAGACAGAGTTGATAAGGCATAAGGATGATAAGGCAATGAGGATAACTTCTTGCTATCCCAGAAGCCATTTACAACCATGGGAGAAGGACTGAGTTAAGATTTTTATAACCCACAATATCCTGAGATGGCAGTAACAGCCTCACTGCTGAGCTGTTATTACTGTTGAGCATCTTTGTGCTTTCTCAGGTACTGATGTGAATCTTGCAGGACAATTGCTCATGCACATCAGGTATAATCAGCAGCAATCAATGCTTGCCAGAGGTATCTGATAGGAAGGCTGCAACTATTTTCCAATATTAATCTCCTATGTGCTGTAGTGCTTCTATTGATTGCTACCTCATTAGCAGAAGGCAAGTCACAAGATGAGCAAAGACTTATAACTAGGAAATGGGGGGGTGTGTAAGCTGGGTTATCTATCTAATTCTGCTGTGCATCCCAGAGACACTGATCCTGTACTGAAATACTTTCAATATTTGTAGCTCTCATTTCAACATGTAGTTTATTACATATGTGAAAGCTCAAAATGCTATAAGTAAGACAATGTGACATTTTTAAAATGTGATTTCTGTAATTTCATACTATGCTTACTGACTTTTAAAACCTTTCTAACACACGTAAAATTTGTGCATTTAATTCCATGTCACTGATTTTATTTTTGAGGCAAATCATGACTTGCCTATCTTCCCTTGGGTCTTGCTCTTTGCCACTACGTGCGGCCATCAGCCTGGTTGTATTTTGTTTCCAAGATGAAGTTTTAGGGGGCTTTAGGGCACTTGGTAACATTGTCTGTGCTTTATTTCCTCCACCTCCTCCCTATAAAATGATGACAGCAATACTAACTTTCCACATCTCTTTAATTTTCTTATATAACTGCACAAACACTGTGAAACAGAGATAGACCTTCAGCACATGTGTTTGTAGCTCCAAGCAGATGTGGCCGTGATCTCTGCTGGGGCCAGGAGACAGCACTGTTACAGAAATGATAATGTTAATGCACTGCCTGTGGGGGTGTTATCTCTCACTGAGAGAGAAAAGGCTTATGAAAACTGGCTGAATTATTGTTGTTTTCTTTGCATGTTGCAGCACTTCATCTATGCTTCCTATAAATGCAGTGGCAAAGGAACATACTCAAGCAGAAGTAACTGGTAAATTACACTGACTTGTTAACCTCACTTCTGCATCTATGCTTATCTCCTCAACATTTGTCATTCCTAAAGGCTTTTTAGGGGACCTGCTCCTCTCAAAGCAATTCCCACCAGTCCATCTCTGATTAAACCCATGCTGCTGCGCTCCTGTGAAGCAGGGAAATTGGTGATAGCAGGGAAGCAAAAAGAGAAAATGTCAGTTGTATAGTGAGTTTCTTTGAGTTGATTCAATTTCCAGGGTAGTATTGTAGATCAATTGCTTGATTTATTTAAAAAGTGGATTGAATAAAGTAGTGGAAAATGTATCAGAAAATAATTCTGTTCCTGGAGGATAGACTAAGGAAATGATGAAGCTTGCTTGAACTTGGACTCTTTCTGTTAGTTTTCTTCTTATCTATCTAAGTAGAGCACTATTGCTACTCTTCTTCAGATGAAGACTAAAAATGAAGAATGCATAAGAAGCAGTGAAATCTCTTTTTACTCTAACAATAAGAGCTTCCTAGTGGGCAACCTGGAAAAAAGGAGAGTTTCTGAGAGTGACACGAACAAGAATAAGATTGTATCTGCTGGCTTTATTCAGCACATTAACCTAGTTCTGATTTTCCTGGCTGCCATGAGTTATTCCTGATGTAATTCCAGCATAACTAAAATGGCTCGGGAATAAAGGTGATATATCTTGAATACTTCTTTTACCTGCTCAGAATCTACATGCCTTTTTTTTATATCATTGTTCATACTTGGCTATATACATAAAAACAGTGAGGGGAGTCCAAACTGAACTCTATTAAAAACAAAATAAATGTTTGTATTCTTACACTGATATCTTTGGTGATACAAATTAAGTCATCTTTTCAGTCTGATAATCTGTTCTACATGAGCAGGGAGAACAGAGGTTTCCAAGCAGACTAATGCTGTGTAAATTGACCTGTGCTGCTCCTCAACTGAAGACTAGTGAGGTCACTTGGATGACTTTGCACTTGGGTGACAACCCCACTCAAGTAGCAGCTCCAGAGGAGCACAAGGGCCAAGCAAGATCCCAGTTCCCTGATGTATCCTACAGTGCCCCTCTGGGAGGAAGGGAGTGGTTGGATCACAGAATCACAGGATAGTTGGATTTGGAAGAGACCTTCAAAGGCCAGTCCTCAGGGATCTTCAACCAGACCAGGTTGCTCAGAGCCCCATGCAACCTGGCCCTGAATGTTTCCAGGGATGGATCATCCACAGCTTCGCTGAGTAACCTGTGCCAACATCTCACCACATTTATTGTTTAATTTATCTTCTATCTAATCTGAATCTGCCCTCTTTTCATTTAAAACCATTGCCCTATGTCCTGTATTACAGGCCCTACCAAACAGTCTGTCCCCATCTTTCTTTTAAGCCCCATTCAGGTACTGCAAGGTGCTAAAAGGCCTTCTCAGAGCCTCCTACTCTCCATGCTGAACACTCTCAGACCTCTCAGCCTTTCCTCAGAGAAGAGATACTCCATCCCTCTGATCACTTCTGTGGCCCTGCTCTGGACCCACTCCAACAGATCCATGTCTTTCCCATACTGAGGAAATGAGACCTCATTCACCTAACTAAAGCTTAACTCAGCTCGGGCACATTGCTTAGGCACACATTCAGCTGCAAACACATGTTAGGGGCTTGCAGTAGTGCAACCAAAGGACTCGTAACTGGTGCCAAGGAATGCTGGAGTGAAGACACCTAATCCAAAGCAAACCTTACTTCCATTTAGGAACCAGAAAACAGAGAGGGTAAAAGGGGCAGGCTGTGGGTTTTCACTTCTCTCTGAATTGAAATCCTGTAAATTAGAGCTTGTCCTCTTACAATCATGGAGCATGGCAAAGATTTTACCCAAGCAACTCTGCAGTGCTTCTCACATGTGGGTGGTAAAGGAAGTTCCTGCTCCTTTCACGAGCTCAGAATGACAACTACAGTTCTCAACCTTCAGTTTGTGTATGAGAAGTGAAGAGTAGGTGACGATAAGCAGAATTGCCTGTCAACCCCTTGTACGAGGACGTTTCCTTAAATAGGATTTCTTTTTGGAAATAAAAGGTTCCCCAGAAAGCAGAATGCTTTTGTTTAAAGACACTTTTGAAAAACACTAAAGCTGTAAGGAAAAATGCCTTGAGGGAAAAAAATTCCAATATTTTTTCATTCAGCAAGCAGAAGTAATTCTGTTCTTACAGATCTTACTGCAATCTCCAGCTAGATTTTTGTAGAAGAAAGAAGATTGTAGAGAAGATGAAGACAGGCTCTTCCAGGAGATGCACAATGATATAAAAAGACAATGAACACAAGTTGCATCACGAAAATCTCCAATTAGATATGTGAATATTTTAGCACAAGGGTGGTGAAACAGTGTAACTGGGACACAAATAAGACTGAATTTGACAAAGCTACCTGCTCCTCAGAGACCGACGAGTAGGAGGTCAAATCATATGGTGTCCAGAGCTCCCTTCCCACCTAAATTATTCCATGATCCTGTGAGCCTTAAAGTCACACACATTGAAGTTATGGGCTCAATTTATACTTCTTCTTACAGGGATGTAACATGAGGCTCAGTTTCTTGTTTTGCAACTCAACATTTGAAATTTTTTTGCTACCTTTTGCAAGGAACTGTGGAAGCACCTACTTAATCTCTATTGGAGCACTAGGAATTATTTATGTGCATCATTACAGGACTGTTCTATTCTGTATTGCTGTGTAAAGTCTGAGGAAATACATTTCCACCCTGAATTACTCCTATTTTAAGTAGAGAAATATAACAAGGAAGAGCCAAAGTAAATTCTCTGTAATAGGCAGTGTGGAAATGGGGCTATAATCTCAATGTACAATATTTATCACACAAGAATTGGTCCTCTCTGCTTGGCAGCAGATGAGGACCTGAATCACCCAGTGCACCTCAAGGAGCCAACACAGCTGCTTGTTGTGACTTTTAAAGTCTCAGGTTGCCCAGGACAAGACCATGAGCTTTAGAGTGAGACTTTAGTAAGACTGGTTCCTAGGCAGTGGCAACATGATCAGATAAGAGATGGACCTGGATCCCCATCCATTGTACTGCATTTATTTTTCTGGCATCCAAGTGAGGACTGGGAACACTGAATGGTAACCAGACTGCCTACATTGGTTTCTAAGATTTAGGTGGAGTTTATTGCCTAAATCCAAGAGCACTTAAATTAATAGCTGCCTGGAGCCCTTTTGACTTGTACAGCACATAAAAATCTAATGGCACCCTGGTGTTAATGCAGTACTCATTAAGCACCTGAAGACACCTGATCAGCTAAGTGGGAACCTCCCACCACAAATCTGTAGCTTCTTGGAGAAATAAGTGAGTACCTGAGTTCCTTCATCCATTTGCTACATCCAAAGGACTCTTGGTGCACTTGAGCTGCTTTGGTCAAAGGAGGTCACCTCTCCCATAGCAGCTGAAGGACAAAAATACTTGATGAAGTTTGAACTTCCAACAAATCAAAAACATGCTGAAGAAAATGAGTCCTTTTATAAACACAAATGCACTAGTTCATTATCAATCACAATAGTAAATTAAGAGAATGAGAAGAAGATCTGTGCCTGTTAACTGTGAAAATTATTTATGCAAACACTTCTTTGCTTTATTGTCTTGTTATGAAAAATTCAGCTAAATAAGGAGAAATCTATTACTGGCAGCTTAGCTTCCTTCAGGAAGTGCTTAGAATGGGTCAGGGTATTCCCCAGTGTTTGTTCCAGCAAGAACAAAGTTCTGCAGGTGTATGGAATTGTATAACTTAGTGGTACTAACTCAGACAACTGTGGTAAACTTTTACTATAGAATATTTCTGATTAATAAGTAAATCATATTGATTAAAAATTGTATAATTGGAAGACCTTTAATATCACTTTGGGAATTTAGGACTGGGCTGAGCAACAGCAAAATTGTGATTCTGACACCCTACCACTACTGCATCTGAAAATAGTAAAAAATGTTGCCTTTAGCTTTCCAGGGAACAGAGCAGGTTCAGAATATCGTCGCATGCTACTCTCCCTGACTACATAGAAAACCCAGCTTCTTATCAGCTTCTGGCAAAGAGAAGATTCTATTCATAATGGTCAGGAATCAGTTCTGGGAAATGCTCCTGTCCTATCTTATGCTTGCTTTCACAAACAGATTTTTGAGAGGACTAGGGAAATTTCTGACCAGCAGTGTTTTACATGTGGTAAGATAAAAGACAGTCAAAGCTCTTCCTCCAGGCTATTTGTGCTGGAATCAGGAAAAAAACACTTCCCACTCATCACTGCACAACTGACACATTAAGGATACTTTCCACTATTTAGAAGCATCATTTACTGCTAGGTTTGATGAACTAGTAAAGGATTCAAATGTATTCTCCCATTCATCAGCATACACTGCTGCAGAGCCTCCCAAAAGCTCCTTCGCCTACTCGGGGAAGTGAGGGGAAACACGACAGAGGTTGTGTGTTTGATTTTCCCCGCAGTAGTTTTGATCCTCTCACAAAAAACTGCTTTGTGTGCATGTGCATGTTGCCTTTAGCTTTTACTTGCCACCATGCAAAACCATCACCTGGGAACAGAAAACTGGGCAAAAATAAGACTATCCTCTGCCTGCCTCAGGTGTCAGAAAATCTAGTTGAAGTAAAAACAGTTAGATGAAGCAAGAAATCGTCTCACATAATGCTGATTCCTCAAAAGAGACAGCTCCTCATGCTAAAAATTGTGGGGATCACTGCTGTTCTAGTATGGAACCTCTAATTACAACAGAATATAACTATATCAATCTCCCTGACTACATAAGTGTCTCTCAAACAGCTCATTGGGCAGAGGGGCTTAACCCCTTGGAAAGGGGAGACCCAGCTTCTTTGAACCTATCAGCCCTACCAGGTTCTGGCTGAGGGCCCGAAGATTCCCGAAGATTCTATTCATAATGGTCAGGAATCAGTTCTCTGGGAAATGCTCCTTTCCAGTCCTATCTTATGCTTGCTTTCACAAACAGAGGGATGGTTTTGAGAGGACTAGGGAAAAATGGATTCTGATGGGGGGTCCAGCAGTGTTTTACATGTGAACCCAGTACAGACTAAAAGACAGTCACAAGCTCTTTTCCTCCAGGCTTTTACAGAAGAATTTGTGCTGGAATCAGGTAAAAAAGCACTTATCAAACCAAATTGGGAAAAAATAAATATAGATGACTCATCACTGCACTCTCAACTGATGCACATTAAGGATACTTTCGGAAAATAGTTTGGGAAAGTGCACTATTTAAAGAAGCATCATGACCCCATTACTGCTAGGTTTGATGAACTAGTAAAGGATTCAAATGTATTCTCCCATTCATCAGCATACACTGCTGTTAAGTGGTGCAAGAATTTTTCTGTACTGGTAGGTAAAAAAAATTAGGAAGACAATGCAACCTCACCAGGAAAGACAACCCTGGTGTCACCTCCTAAGGGGTAGGCCCTCATTTTGCCCTGATAATGCAAAAATTTATCTTATCTCTTGTAAACAGAGATTGCAGAGATGCTTGCTGGCAGCACAGAGCAAAGCTTTGCCATCACCTGTGTCATTCAGAAGCAAAAAACAGTCTGACTGGCAGCAAAGGAAGTTTCCTTTGTCTACTAATGAAACCTTCTGCCATGACATTTGCAGTAAGTTGCAGTATTATGAAAGCAAAAATTACTTTCTACTCATGGTTAACAAAATAGCACACCTCGTATTTTGCTTTACAAACTGCCAATTACATGATTCACAAGGAATCACTGTATATTGCATTGTATATCTTTCCATTCTGTATAAAACAGACTGTCATTCAATGCTTCTTTCCAGATTCCATATGTTGTGACTGTGTCTACCATCAGATCACAGGATCACAGAATCATTAGGGTTCGAAAAGACCCCTGAGATCACCAAGTCCAACCTTCGGCCAATCACCACCACCTTATCAACTATACCATGGCACTAAATGCCACATCCAGTCATTGCTTCAACACCTTCAGGGATGGTGACTCTACCACCTCCTTGGACAGTCCACTCCAATGTTTAACAACTGGTTCCATTAAAAAATTCCTGCTGATATTCAGCATACCCAGCAGATACTCCCCACTACTACGTAATGACTTTTAAGCTCTCTGTTCTGTGTCCTAAAATTCACTTACAATTTGAACAAAATTTGAAATTTGGTGTCTCAGTGACTTGTGCAACAGAGTTAGAGTTGGAAACTGTCCTTGACCTCCTCTGGGAACATGAAGATTTCCACACACATTATCAGCACATTTTTGCCTCTGAGTAATCTGAGCTATACAAGACTTTGAGCTGAACCCAGTTTGCTGAAGGAGGTTGGGACAGAAGTTTAAGGGGGGGAAGAGGTGACATTTAAATCAACTACTTAGAGCAAAATTTAGGACTCCTCATTAACAGAAAACCACAAAATGTCACAAAAGCTCTATACCATGGGAAATGTAGTAAAAATGCTCTGGCAGGGCAATATCTATAGCGAGATCCACACTGGCTCTGAATCACATCATTAGTATGTTAACACTGTTTGCAGTTTCCACACCATGGTAACTCTTCTTCTCAGGAGAGCAGTAGGGAATTGCCATCAAAATATTTTTGATTAAGAAAAAAATCAGTTTCTGTAAAATCTAAGTTTTTGGTGTGATTTTCTTTTCTCACTGGGACCACTAATGTTGAAAAAGTTTTATAATCTTTAACTGCCTGAGCTGCTGCAGCATCTCTTAAAAGACACAGTGCAGCTGATTTACCCTGTGGGCTTGATTAACACATTCATAATTCAGCAATGCTTCAGCTCATGCTGGAGCACAATAGCACATACCAGGACATGGATCCAACAGAATCAAACCACCTTTTCTCCCCTGGAAAGTCTCCATCTGTTGAAAACTGGTGAAAGCAAATGTTAAATAATCAAATATTGATTTGATTTGACCAGATATTGATATCAATAACAAAATTTCAAATAAAAATATCAAAATATTTTCATTTCAAATCATAATGAAGTCAGTTGAATAAAACCTTGAAAACAAAGCTAGGATTTCCTGAGGGACCAAACCAAACAAAAGCAAGTAAAAATGCTACAAATATTCAAACACAACTCATAAACAAACTATTTCACTGCAGCAGGTTGTGGCAGGTAAGTGTACGTTATGGCCAGGAGTACATTTTTCACCAAAATTACTGCACCAAAGGATGAGATGCCATGGGTGAGTGGAAAATTACAAAGATAATGTGGTAGAGGGGAGACTGAGGCAGCTACTTCCTTTTTCAATATTCAAACTATGATCAAAGACTTTTCCTTGGAAGGTGATGAAATAGAATTGAGTGAGTCTGAAAGAAGGGAGAAAGTTGGCAGATTGGCAACAAATTAAGACTGGGAAATAACCACAAATGGCCACAGGACAATGAACATAAATGGCACAGACAGTGAGCTCTACTCCCATTTAAGCAAAAGTTTGATGTATTGCCTCTATCTCTGACAGATCCAAGGGTGTTGTCTTCATACATTTTGGCAAAACTTTTGTCACTAACCATCTCAAAAAAAAATTAATGAGTTGGCAACAACTGAATCTTTCCAACTTCTCTCATGAACCATCATAACAATATATTGGTCATATTTATTTTTACAAACTTTATTGTCTTGAGCCACAGAACAAACCACAATAAATGTTTCTGAGAAAACAGTGAATAGTTTTGCTTTCATTCCACAAGGGAGTAACTAGGACTGAGAGCAGGAAAAACAATGTTTTCCAGCTACAGTGGTTGTAAAGGAATTTGATCAGGCTCTGGGTGGATTTTAGACAGCAGAATTCAGCTAGGATGAATCTCACTCCATGGAAATAGTAGTGCTTTAATTACAACCCTGAGGATATGCAAAAGGTTTTCCCTCTTGGGATGAAAAGACAAATATGGCTCTATGGGGCTCTAGCAGCTAAGGCACGGATTTTCCTTATGTGTAAACTGTTTAAAAACAAAATAGTGGTTTTTTGGGGTTTTTTTTGAGTTGTACAAACAACTGTGTGTCTGAAAGTTCCTGTATCAAATTAATCTATGCTCACTCATTGCTCGTATAAAAATGCTGCACATCTCTGAGTCTAACTGTACTGAGATCTGAAGTGAATTTGCTCTTCCTTAGTGGTAGCTGAGAGGCCCAGCAGGCTTAGGCCCTTTTGGAAAGGCTTTCTCAACACTGAGAAGTATGGCAGAGAATTTGGCAGACAGATATCAAAGCACACTGCCTCCACTGTGGTATCATCCTTCTCTTGCCACCATTTATATGATGAGGCTGAAAGGCCTCAGTGAGGAGCAATTTTGTCACTAGGCTGAGCATCACATAAAAGATGCCCAGTAGAAGTAAGGAAAGAAGAGTGAGATTTGTGGCATCTGTCTTAAAGAGAAGGACTTAGCTGGACACTCACCCACCTCCATTTAGGTGGCTCTACTTCTGCAGTTTCTCACAGATAGGTGCCTAGAGTCATTTGAGAGTCAATTATGGTACCTCATCTGCTAGCTTCCATATGCTCTGTGTCATATTATCCAATTCCACGCAGATGTCTCAGACACCCTAGAGTCCCTCAGAGACCAGCAGTATCTACAGGTGGACAACTGAACTGAGACCATTAAATTCCCTGGCAATCCATGAACAGTGATTCCATACAGCCAAGGGCCCCTGAAGAGTGATTCAGATGACCAGATACCAAGTATCTGCTTTGAGATGATTCCTGGAGGAATCCACTGGCTGTGTTAGGATCCGCTCACTGTGTTAACCAGGGCTAGGGTTCTATTCTTCAGGATGTCCTCTGTTACTTCATACACCCTAGGGTGTCTGAGACATGCAGTATATAATGGAGCATTTACACATTTTTAGAACAGCAGCTGGAGACCAGGTGGGAACCAGTGGGACATCTCAAATGGTACAGCACACCTATGGATGAGCTGCTGCAATGAGCTCTTATTACAGAACCACAGAACACTTCAAGTCGAAAAGGACCTTAAAAGGCTGTTTAGTTCTAATCTCCCCTGCCATGGGCAGAATCACCTTCCACAAGACAAGGTTGCTCAAAATCTTTTAAAGGCTTTTTAACCTGGCCTTTAACACTGTGTCAAGGATGGAACATACACTTCTCTGGGAAATTTGTTCCAGGGCCTCTTCACCCTCATAGTAACAGTTTCTTTCTAATATCTATTCTAGCGTCTTTCAATTTGAAGTCACTACCCTATATGTTCTTGTGAAAAGTCCCTCTCCAGCCCTCTTGTAGCCCCACTTTAGGTTCTGGAAAGCTGCTCTAAAGATGCCCTGGAAGTCTTCTCTTCTACAGGCTGAACAACGCCAGCTCTCTCAGCCTGTCTTCACAGAAGAGTTGCTCCAGCCCTCTCATCATCTTTTGACCCTCCTCTGCATACACTCCAACAGGTCCATGTCCTTACGTTGTGGATCCCAGGGCTGCCCACAGTAATCATTCACCCTGAATGCCTAGAGACTCAGTCCACCTGAAGACTCAGAAGTGCCTTAGGCTGAAGCTGTACCCCACCCAAAGGGCCTTACTCAGTTTCTGGCAATCAGCATTTTGTGCCATTTGAGACATTCTCTGCAACCTGGCCTCCAGCTGCCACTCTTGAAGGACATGTGCCTCCTCCCAGCCCCATGTCATGCCTGCCAACCCCATGCAGATGTCTCAGTTCCCTAGAGCATCTCACTTTACACTAACAGCCTCCATCTGGTTAGCTGAGTAATGGAAATATCAGCAATATGGTTGCCTGTACTAACCAAGCTAATGAGCCAAGATTTCCTCTATAACCAGGAGGAAAATTGGTGTTTAGGACGTATTTCAGGTGGCCTATTTCAGGGATTTATTTTAGAATGAGATATACTGCATCCGGGGGAGCCGATTTCTCTCCGTTCTTAATAAACAGAAGGAGGCCAGCTCAGAAGTACAGGCAGGCAGCTGAATGCCAGCTCTCAGGAGCGGCCCAGATCACAAATGGAGATCTAACATGAGCTCAAATCCACCACAGAGACACAGAGAAGTTACCAAGGTTTGATGGACCATGGTGACCTCAGTCAAGCAGCAAAACTGGGCTGGGCATTAGTTAAGATGCCAGTTCAGGTTAAAGTCACAGTGCAAGAGGTTTAAGATGATGGGTTTTAACATGCATTTGTGATGAAGTAAGAAAAAATCACAGCCATGTCCACTTCAGCAAGCAGCCAGCTGAGCCACAGCCTGAGCCCAGAGCTGCGGTTCTTGCTTTAACCCACCACTACTGTTTTTCTGCTAATATTGCTAAGCTTCTCCAAGAGGTGCCATGGTAACAAGCACCTTGGAACCGCTTCCCAGATTCTACAGCATGTTATGCAAAGTGGTCTGGCAGGTTTTCTGCTTTTAATATTCAAAGGATTACCTTTGAGGTAGCCCATATATTTTCAAATCCCTAAATCCCTTGACACCTGGACACTTTGTATGTAGCCCTAAACATAGCACAATTTTGCTCCCAGAAAATTATTTAAAAGTAGAGCAAGCATTAGCAGCACAAGGCAGTTCCATCTGATGGAGAGGTTGCAAGAGGCAAACAAATGAAGACAACAGCAAGGAAAACATGCCGTACCTACCCAAGAGAAAGTGTCTGGCTAAGGTAAGGCATCAAGTCAGCATAGTAAAATTGGTCTTGTGGTTTCATAAGAGGATAAAGAATGCTGTTTCTAGCTACTCTTGCCACTAGCCAGACTCATGTTTCATTGAGGTAGGATTAAAGGTTTGTGCCATGCATTCAAAGGGACTAATCCCCACCTCCCCATTATACTCTTTCCTCCTTTTGCACCTTTACCGTGTCACCACTCATGTCCACAGAGCTGTGTGCAGGAGATGGGCACTAAACTGGTCCCATCATGCTACATTTCCTCAAAACCCTTGGGCCACGAAGTGCCACAGCCAAGGAGAAAGGACAGAACAGGCAGTGCTTCTCAGCTCTCCTCACTGCAGGGCAGGACATCCTCCCTCACCCACCTCAGCTGCACTCGCAGCTCTTCCCCTGCAGTCCTGCCCTGGGCTGGGATGCTCCCAAGGGCAGCAGGGACTACTGGAGCAGAGCCCATGGAGCAGAGCCCATGCCAGCCTGCTCCTACCCACCTCGTGTTACACTCTCTATGCGAGTCCCAATAAATTAGACAAAACTTCCCGCAGGAGGCTGTTAGAAAAGCCCTGATTTATGCAGGCCTAGCAAACAGACATTTGAATACCATGGTAATTAGCACTATGAGAGAAGGAAAAAACCCAAAAAACAACAGTTTTTCTTCTTTTTTATCTGATTGGTGAATTCTCTAGGGAATGTGGTTTTTACATATGCACATACCATATGGAAAGGCAAGGACAGAGGCATGGTCTTTCTGAAATCCCTCATGCTCACCTGAATTATGAGCAGTATGGAAATTCAGAACAATTTCAGCCAGTCTCACTTCCACCTTTATTAGGTGTCACAAACACAGTTCTTGAGTGACAGGCAGATTTTCTGCACCAAATACATTCAGCTGCCCAGATCTGCAAGAGCAAATACTCTAACAGTAAATACTCTAATTTGTTCAGCCTTCTATCAGTGTCTTTTCCCCCATCCCTGACAATCACATTATCCTCACCACCAGCTCGTTGCCTCCTCTCCCCATTATCACTTCATCTACCTATCCTTCTACATCAGCAGCTTGGAATCACCTCCCAGATCTTCTTGTCTATCCTCCACACTTCTGCTACTTAAATCCCTCCCAAGGAAGCAGCTTGGACATCTTCTACCTATAAACTTTGAGCTGTTTTCATCCAAACTCCAACAGCTGGTATCCACAAGCTTTCTCCACTGCCTTACTTTGCTCCAGGACTGGATTTTCTTCTCCTAAGTGTGCTCATGGAAAGATTAAAAGCTGCTTCAGTGGCCTGACTTTGCCTCTGCATGGAGCCTCTTTCCTTCCCCTTTCAATAAGGCATACTGGGCTCTTTATGTGTTTCGACGGTGTTTGGCGGGGACAGAGAGCAGATTACAACAGTGTTAGTTGCAAACCACCAGTACAGTGTCTTGTCCATCTAGAGAAAATACATTTCTAGTGTATCCATGCAAAGGCCTTGGATGATAAAAAATGAAAACCTATGGTTAGGACCTGGATATGTGACAAGGGCTAGCTGAAGAGGCTCTCCAGGGAAGTGGTCACAGCACTAAGCCTGCCAGCCCAAGCAGTTCAGTGCTCTCAGGCACATGGTGTGCTTCTTGGGGCTGTTCTGTGCAGGACCAGGAGCTGCACTTTCATGATCCTTGTGGGTCCTTTCCAACTCAAGATATTCTACAATTCTGTGAACACACGTGACTCACTGAAATGCTCTTGCTGTTCCCATAACAGAGGAGACACATCTTTGGGAGCTGAATAAAGAACCTGCTCCTGACTGTGACTGACAAACATGAAATTCTTGGGCCAAGTAGCACATGAAATAGTCAAGTGATAAATTATCAAATAAAAGCTGTGATGTTTCACTGTGTTGCCTAACATCAAAAGACAAAAACTCTTGCAACAGTGTTAAAATAGCAAACCTAAAAGCAGACCTTTATTGGAAGCTCCCAGGGGTCCCGGTGGTCATGGGCATGCCCAGCAACAGATTTCCACAATTTTTATAAGTTTAACAAATTAAGCATATCTAATAAATATTGTCCAATTAGAACAGTAGTTGGTTATGTATCCCTCGGTTCTGCCCCACTGAAGTTGTTCCAAGGGCTTCTTTGCCCCATTTCTTGTTGTGTCTCCTCAGATTTTTGTTGGAAAGCAAAATGTCCTTGTCTGGCTTCTCGTCTTGAAAAGAAGACTAAACAGTATTTCAGGAATGTGTTAGGTCAGCTTATTATTCTAAAATCCAAGAGAAAGGATAGGAAAAATACCAGGTGCTATATAACTATGTAATAGTAGTCTACAGAGATACAAATATATGAAAAATATATAAAAAGCAAAAATCTTTAGGCATCTAATGGGTGTAATTTTTTTAATCCTTATAGAAAACTCCTTTGGAGAAGGAGAATGAGCAGGTGAATTTCACCAGATGGGACAGTGACATCTGGAAAAGGAAAATGAAGATGGAGATGAACAAGATATATTTATGATGACTATATCCTCACTCTTTTCTTCTGGGACCTACACATCTCAGCCATTGTCCCACCTCCTAATCCCCCCAGGCAACCCTAAATCTTGATTCCTATTCTAAACCAAGCCTAGAAACTGCCCACAGCTGATGAACTGTCTTGTAGCTGTTGGCCTCTTCTCCCTGACATACAGTAATGTAATAATAATTGTTAAATGAAGTCATAGAATCATAGAATCATTCAGTTTGGAAAAGACCACTGGAATCATCAAATCCAACCACTAACACAGCTCTGACAGGCCCACCAATAAACTATGTTCCTAAGCACCACATTTTTTTTGATAAAGACCAAGACACTTGCAGGATAGACAGATCCAAATGCTTTTTCATTGTGATTTCTTCCATTTTCTACATGTAAGTATTCTTACAAGGCATGACTTCAATTTTCAATTTTCACAGCATTGATAAGTAGTTTCCAAATCCCATGCACAGTCCATGCACAAATTATTCTGGTAATAGCAAAGGGATTATATAAAAAATGTAAAAGACTGAGTAAACAAGTAGCTCCTAGTTAAAAATCTGAACCTCTCTTTTGTTTTAGTGCAAACATTTCCCCTTGGGTGTGCATCCAATTGAATCATTTACCTCTCTGAGGCAGTGGATTTTACAGTGAAATGGTCCTCAGAAGCACAAAACAAGACAGTGATTTAGAGATGCATGCCTGTGTATCTCTCTGGCCATCACCTATGCATATTTACTTGCTGGTGATAGAATCAGAGCAGTTCCCAAGGTCTTGTCCAGATATGTTTTTCTGTTAGAAGAGGCCAATCAGGATCCAATTTTGGAGGCTCTGAGGATCTCCTGCTGCCACTCCAAAAACAGCTTGCTTAGAGCAACTCTGAAAATCCTGTTCTTTAGCTTTATCTCACCCAAGAGAAGTGAAATGGTTTACATTAAAGCCATTTAAAAACAAATTAGTGTTCTAATTTTTTGCTAAGCAGTAGGCTATATGGTTCTAATTGGAGTTAGTAAAAATTTGACTGAAATCAGCGTGAGCTGTTCTACTGTACAAAAAGCTCATTCCTATTAAAAGCATGCCTTTATTAGGTTTATGGATGTTTCTTATATAAATCAGATCTCAGAGCCTCTAAAGGGCTTTAAGATGCACAAAGGAAATATGGTGCTTATCTTTATTTCTACTTTTTACTGCACTACGCTATCAAAAAACACATTGACCTATCTTACATGGTGCTATTTA
Organism: Motacilla alba alba; assembly: GCF_015832195.1. Lineage (NCBI taxonomy): Eukaryota > Metazoa > Chordata > Aves > Passeriformes > Motacillidae > Motacilla > Motacilla alba. The sequence continues at coordinate 43,015,037 of NC_052016.1, forward strand.
TTCAGTTTTTGGGCATCTCTCAATGCACCTGGGAAGCAGAAAACAATTTTCTTCCCAACTGACCTGCAACAAAGTATACTGGAGAGCAGCCCTAAGCTCTAACCAAACATGACCTGGATCTTGAGTTCAGCTCACCAGGCACTAAACCATGAACTGCTCTTCTCCTTTTACCCTGTAACTCTCTCTCTGTTCCTATAATGCACCTGGCTTAGGCCTAAAGATGACACAAAGTCTCTGAGAAAATTATACATCCAGGACACCCACATATCCCATCTTCCCTCTGAGATTGAGGACAGACCAGAGCATCTCCTACTTCCTCCACCCACCAGGGTTTTCTTCCAAAGCAAAGAGATATGGCATCCCTGGGTCTTGACCTGATTTTCAGTTTGAAGACCACCGAAGGGTCTTGACCTGATTTTCAGTTTGAAGACTTCACCGAAGGGAAGTGCTCTTGGGCACTGACAGCTTAAATATAACTTAGAACCACTTCCAAAAGAACACTATTTTTGGCCAACAGCTTCCTGCCATTTCGTTCAATGTGTTTCATTAAGTCAGATGCATTAAGTCAGTGGTTGATGTTTCAAGAGGCCTAAGAGCCAATACAGTCTGGACTGCAGGAAGTTCCACTTGTGGCTGCCAAAGAGGTTATGTGAAAAATCGTCACAGCAGAAATCTATTGAGTGCAGCAGAGTGCAGGAAAGACAAATAGATATTTGAAGAAGAGAGGAAACTCTTAAAACCTTAAAACCAGATTTTAAACTGCACACCATGGCATTTGCTCTCCTTTCTTATGCAAAACTCAAAACCAGCTCTAGTGCTGGTGTTTCAGGAAGCCTGGGAAAGAGACTTGGTGGTATAAGCATTCAGCAATCTGGTCTCCTTTCCTCTTGCTAGGACTGGAGATCTTCCCAAAGAAAATCACACTCAATTTTTTGTGAAGAAAATTGCTATACACGAAAGGAGGTATGACCCACTTAATTTTATAAACCTCCAAAGCCACACATATTATTTATATATTCATTGTATGTTAAGGAGACCTCTTGCTGGCAGAAAAAGCCCTGTAATAATGTGAAGCACTAAAACTCTCATCTGGAGATGCAGTCAGGAGAGAAAATGAAGAGAGGGAATCTGTAGGCAGATTTTTGACAAAAACTGCTGGTTATATCCAGGCGAGGCTAGGAGATGAGTGCCAGTATTCCTGCAAGTTTTTTCAAACTTGGTGCCCGCAGTATGCATTCCAAATCCATCATTTGGCACCTCTTTGGAAGTGCAGAGTGCCCTGGCCACTCTCCTCAGGATGTGCACGGATGCAGCATGTTGACACTGCAGGGCCTATGTTGGAAACCTCAGCAGCCCTGCACATCCCTCTGCTGCTGTCTAACACAGATGTGTTTTGTTTGGAAATGGGGGCAGATGGCATGAATTCATTTATTTCTACTGCACAAACACAAAACAAAAACTAAAACAGGAGGTGCAAGAAGAGGCTGTACTCTGCATCCTGATCCCAATATCTTCACAAATACAGCTCAGACCTGCAGGATGCTACCAGATGGAGACTATGGTAATTTTAAAGAAAAAAAAATACAAATACCATTTTGCAAGGTGGGGGCTGTACACTTAAGTTTGCATTTGGCAGAGCAACAGACCTTATCTGTCTGAAATACACCACTTAGAGTGGCACTCCACAAAAATAAGCCTTTGCTTCTACCGCCCCCACTGCCCACTCTTTTACTGGAGCTCAGAGCTTGCATAGGGTTTTGGGTGGTGAAGCTGGTTGTGATGCCCCCTCCTGTAGCATCCAGAAGAGAAGAGCAATTTTTCTGCCAGAAAGAGGAAATTCAAGGAGGCTGACAGGAACACGGGTGCAGAAATGAGCTCCCATTATTTTATGCAAAAGACCAAAGATCAGTCAATCGCTGGTAGGTGGGACAACACTTTTAAGCCACATTTTAAAGCAAATGCCTGACTTCACCCTGGCCCTGTGCAGGATTTATAACTCTGAGCCACAGTCTCACCCAGCTAACCCACTGTTTTCCTTGGTTGTCCCACCCCAATGCTGACCAGCCCTGGAACTATTCAACCACTCATAAAATCTTTGTCCATCTAAAATAGAAGGCAAAGCTCTCCTGTTACCAGCTCTTCCTGACTGATTTTTTGTAGCCATGAAATTTTATGAAAATCCTTTTGTCAGGATTTTCTTCTCCTGAGAAGCTGAGAGGGCCTCAGGAACAAATGTAAACAAATTACTGTCGGCTGCTGTGGAATGCAACAGGTGCTTCCTTGATTGGTCGATGTGAGGTGTTTCTACTTAATAACCAATCAAGGATGCAGCTGGGTCAGACTCTCTGGTCAGCTACCAGCCCTTGTTATACATTCTATTCTATTCCTGTCTCACCTTCTGATGCATCTTTCTCTCTGCTCTTTTAGTATAGCTTTAGTGTGGCATTTTTAATATAATATATATCATAATATAATAAACCAGCCTTCTGAAACATGGAGTCAAGATTTCTCTGTCTCTCACTCTTGTCCTGGCTGCCCTGAAGACCACAATTTTTCATATTGGATTATATCTAAACTCTAAACCCCCCAAGAACCAAATAAGGTTGTACTGTCAATCTTACAGATTGTGCTCAGTATGACAGTCATGTGGCTGGGTCTATCTGACAGGGTGTACTGCAGTTTTCACTGTATTCAGCATTAATCCAGCCCTCTGACTGCCCCTGGAGATAACGGGCATGACAAAGGGTGTTACCTGCATGTATGCCCACAGCCAGCTTCTGCAGCTTTCTGAGAAGAGAAACTGCTGCCTTCAAATAGGAAATTGCCCAAGATTTGACCTTGTGTCTCTAGCAGTATGACTGTACAAGGTTACATTACGATCTGAAGTGTAAAGATGCCCAATTCAATGATTTTTCATCTTAGGCGAGAAATGCTGAGTGCCTTCATTCATACATGATGCTTCATAGTAAGAAAGAGAGGGGGGTTGATATGGCAACAGTGAAAAGCTCTTCTCTATCAGAGACTCCACAGCCACTTCTTCCTCCCCTACATCAGGAACTTTTCCACGAGGCAGTAAGGGCATTACACCAATGTTGTGGAACAAAGATACTTTGAGCTGCATGGCATTCAGGGGGCATGCAGAAACCCAAGTGCCTGAAGAGAGGAGGTTTGCAAAGCTTGGATTTGCAGAAATAATCTGCCTAATAACACAAATCCTCACATGGGCCATTCACTTAAGAGTTAGACTTCATGATCCTTGAGGGTCCCTCCCAGCTCAGAATAGTCTGTGATTCTATGATTTATGGAGCACCTCAGAGAATGAGATGGAAAAGGTGTTACCAGGCTGAAAAAAAAGCAATCTCATGATATGATGGGATGTCTCACTTTCTTCACTGGGTTCCTCCCATTTCATCTTGTAGCCAAGCACCCCAGCAGGTCCCTATTGTGTGCATGGGTCTTCTCCAAGGCCCTCTGGGGCAGATAATGGGGGTCTTACCAAAAAGAGGTGATTTTGTTGAAGAAGATCCTAAAGAACAGTCCTATTTACAATGTGTGTAGGGGAAATGTTATGATTTCAGATTTTTCTTTTCTCAAAGTATGACGTTGTTCTTGTATGTGGTTGCCAGGGAGAACATTAGCTGCTAAACTGTGACTTTATGAGACTGTGAGATGATAATGAAGCTGTACTGATTTCAGCACTTCAAAATGCATTTCCTGCTGCTGCTGCTGATTTTGGCTGCTGCTTTCTCATGGATGTCTTCACCAAATCCTACACTTTCAGACATCTTGAGTCAAAAATTCATATTTTCTTCCTATATGTTGGTTCCTTCCATCATATTTCTGTGCTCTAAATGAAGCTCTTACACATTTTAAAAGCAGTAAATAATCTCCAAAAGGAGTAGATGTCTCTTCCATATCCATCTCCAGGCTTTATCTCTGACCTGCTTGCCCTTGCCTCCGCTGCACATATTCACCCTTATTTTCCTCCTCAAATGGGAGAAAAACCTCATTTTAGTGCTATCAGTCTCAGTATCCAAGTAGGACAGAAGAGCTATGCGTGTCCATATTTTCTGTGTTCATGTAAGTGCAGTCAAGGAGCACTATGTCTTTTGGGTAAGCTCAGACAGCAAACTGACTCTTCAGTTAATGGCTTAAAGCTCACGGCAGAGGAGATGCTACAAAGCACCTCCCTCTATACTGAAATCAGAATCTCTCTGTACTAGAAGAAACTTTTTTATGAGTCAAAAGAACTTTCTTTTGCTACCTTTTGAAAACTAGATGTATTTTTCTGCCATTTTTGTCTGGTTGTATTATCTTACTGTAATTCTTGAAGCTTGCAGCTTACTAAGTCTAGGAGTCTGCTTTTTGGCTCTGCATGAAAACAAATATAGACATGGACAGTTCTAAAGCAGTTTTTCTGTGTTAATGCTTTCATCTAGCCATTTTTCACCCCAGAGGAAAATGTATCTAAGCAAAGAGTATTACAGCATGAGACACAAGCTGTGATCTCTGGAATGAAACGTTACATTTTATTAACCTCAAATATAAAGCCTCTCTGTTCTGGCAAAGAAATTGTATTGTTCTAACCAAGATTTTTTTAAATAATTCTTGTCAGAGAAGCAGTAGCTGTGGAAGGTGAAATAACATCTGAGTAAAAGCCTACTGGTGTTAACAAATTGTAAATTAGATGCTGTGAGCACCTGCCCACTGCTATAAATTGTTTGCTTTTGAGAGAGTCTGAATCTTCTTCTTCTGTGCAAAAGGATAATGAGACTTGATGCTATAGTCTCATTACAAGAAAAAAGGAGGATCTAATAGAAAATGGCATGTAACTGGAGATGAATGTCATGGCAATAGCCATGAGGTGAGAATCTGGAAGGTGCTGTTAGGTGGTTATGGGTCACCTTCAGTCTTCTATAAGAAAAAAAATATGGTTTGTAGACATGAGCCTGCAATAGGATGAAATGAAGCTCTTCCCCCCAATGGAGGGTGGTGACTGAACAGCAAATTGTTCATACAGAAGGAAGCAGAGAGCACAAGAACTCCCACCAGATGTGGGGGACAGTCTTGGGGACAGGAACCAGCAGGCCAAGGAGCAAAGAATCATTGAATCACAGAATGGTTTGGGTTAGAAATGATCTTTAGGTTCACCTAGTTTCAATCCCCCTGCCATGGGCAGGGACACCTTGCACTAGACCAGGTTGCTCAGAGCCCCATCCAACCCAGCCTTGAACAATTCCAGGGATGCGCTCTCTGGGCAACCTGTGCCACTAGCCCATCACCCTCCTAGTCAAGAACTTCTTCCTAATATCCAATCTAATGTCTTTAAACTCTCTCAGTTTAAGGCCATTATTCCTTGCCCTATCACTACATGTCCTTGTGGAAAGTCCTTCTCCAGCTCTCTTGTAGCACATTTGGGTACTGGAAAGTGCTGTAAGGTCTCTCTGAAGCCTTCTCCAGGCAGAGCAACATCAGCTCTCTCAGCCTGTCTTCATAGTAGAGGTGTTCCAGCCCTCTGATCATCATTATGGCCCTGCTCTGGACTTACTCCAACTCATTGCAAGTCTGTGGTCTATGTCTTTCTTGTTCTGAGGGCTCCAGAGGTGGATGCAGTGCTCCAGGTGGGGCCTCATGAGAGCAGAGCAGCAAAATCCCCCCCCCCCCCCCCAATCCTGCTCCCCAGGCTGCTTAAGATGCAGCCCAGTTGGCTTTATGGGCTGCAAGTGCACATTGCCAGGGCACGTTGAGCTTTCCATAATTTAAAATCCCCAAGTCTTTCACATCCTGCTGAATAGACAGACAGGGAGTGATGAGAACAGGCAAAGGGCAGTGCTAACAAAGATCAGGGCCTTCACCAGCCAATGCGTACTGCTGGGTTCTTACTTTGCCACATTTCCAGTTTCACTTCAAGGTACATCAAAGCAACTGCAGTTGCTTTGCCTAGTACCTTGGAGTAGTCAAAAAAAGGAAAGGAAAAGGAGAAGCCAGCTTTTTTTCAGCTTAGAAAAAAAAAAAATAGAAGAATATATAAGTTCCTTCACATTCCTCATTTGAAACATTCTGCTCTTGTCCAGTTCTGCTATTGCAAAGAATGCAGTGGAAAGCAGAGCAATTGGGGATAAGTAATGCAAATATTTAATGGCACGTAGGAAGGGCTGAGAAGACTGGGATGGTTGGGCTAGGAAGAAGACAGTGTGTATACAACATGATATAGTTGAAATGATGAGTTAGACCTCAGCAGGTAAATTTATTTCCAGAGTGTCATAAACCGGAACAAGGGAATATCTGATGACATTTGTGGAGCACATCTGAAGAATGGGCTGTTAGTCGCACAAAATAAAATTACTTAAACCTAAAAATCCCAAGAGAAACAGCTCATCTGGATTTTTTATATGCCATCAGCCACAATACTCACACTTATATCAAATTATGAATAGGCTAGAACTTTAAAATAGAAATTGTTTAAATAGAATTCAAAGTTAAAATAAGTAATAAAATAAAAATAAGATATTAAAAAATTTTACCAATTAGGGTACAAGTGTCTCTCAGGATGAAAAGATCAGGTGGAAATCAGGGTCTTGAGCAATTACTTCCATGTTTTCTAATAATAAATTTTAGTGATATACTTAAAACTTATCTTCCAGAAGAAAGTAATTACTATGTGCAGGGCTAGTACTATCCAAACAGACCATCAAACCTGGCTGTGGAAGACAATGCTGGGTAGTCAGCTGTGGTGCCATTTGATATGTGGCCATTGCAAATGCAGCTATTGGTATAGCAAAGTGCAAGCAGCAACACTCACCAAAGCAAAAGCAACCAAGATACTGCAGTCTAAGGAGCTTGCTTCTCATGACTCAGCCATAGGCTGATGGATGGCTCTCAGCCCCTTAAAAAAATATGAAGTTAAAAGTGGTTGTTTCAATCCCTCTGAAAGTGTTTTCTTACATAAAAGCAGGTTTGTGCTAATGGAATTTATTTCACATTTGCAATGGCCTGAGAATACATATTTTCTGCAGCTTATCAGATGACCAAAATCTTGGCAAGTCAGTCACACAGTGCAGATCCAGGCCTGGCTCTGGGTTTTGGCATCACAAAGTCCCTTGAAGGCTCACTCTACTTTTTGACACTACTTCCAACTCAGAATCAAGCAGAACTCAATTCTGATTTCCACTAACACTCCTCTCTTACTGCCTTTGGACACATTCAGATCCAGGTCTGTTTGGGAGAAAACATAAGGAATACTTTATCTAGAGCTGCTTATCAGAGGAACTGGCAGCGAGACTGGCAGGATCCTTCTACTGTCACTAGGCTTTGACAAGCTGGTAGGAAGCAAGAGTAGCTGTGATCAAATGACAAAACACAGAAGTTTCTTATTTCTTTTAATTGCTGAATTTCATTTTGGGTGCCTGGAAGGTAGCCAAAAAAGAGTTTCCCTGTGAAGTGCATTGCTTCACTGGCCCCTGCAGCTCTGTGCCAGCAAAGGCTGCGGTAAGCAGAAAAGTCCCATCCTACCAGCCTTGGATCCTGTGCCCCAGGGCTTCCAGGAATGCAGGGTGCATGAATGTTTGGAGGTCAACTACCTTGGCCATAAACCCAAAACCTGGTCTTTCTGAGATAGGGCAAGCAAAGGGTGAGAAAAATACTACCCTGGTTTGTCCTTAAATAAATGACAGCTGCCATTCAGCATCAGCTGCAAAATGCAACAGATTTATGAATTACATACATTTCTCTGATTCTTCAAAGTTAGTCAGTGGCTGTGCAAAAAGGTAGTTCAGAATTCATTATTTTTCCAAGCATGAATTACTCACTAAAAGGTTCCCTCCCTTGCATGAGAGTACATTTTTCTTTTGCTCACTGCCAATAAATAAGCCTCAGGGAAACTATGTGAATCTTCAAGGGAGTGAAAGAAAATGTAAGAGGCTCTAGCCAGCTAGTTTGGATCCACACTTGAAACAGCCCGAAATACAAGCATGTTTAAATTCAGGATTTTGTACTCAGCCACTATAGGCAGTATTCCTCTATTTTAAAGAGAATAGAAGCAATCTGAGCTAGAAAAAATACCTTCTTGAAAACTATTTTTAAAATGACCCTTGAAGAAGAGTGAACTCATGCTGTGCAATTTGCAAGATAAGTGCATTTGGAGCAATTCACTGATAAAACAGCATGATGAAAGGTGGCAGGGAGTGACTGACTTCACACTAGCCTGCAAGGGCAGCAGCAGCTCAGGTAATTATAAACATATCCATCAAGAAAAGTAAATACATTAAATACAATTGTCTCTACAATTAATTTGTAGAGATGCCATTGTTTCTACAGTTTCACACAGGCACACACAGCTGAGAAATGCTGGAAACAAAGAGTCAGGAGGAAAGAACTCCCCCAGGGACTGTTCCAAAAATCTTGCCCAAGCCATCTTGCCACAGGCAAGGTCAGAGCAGTCAATGAAGAGATTGCAGGAGACCAACCAAAAAAAAAAGCTGGTGTATATGGCTTCACGTATTCCAGCTCACTACATCACTACCATGGGTGGGCTCCAGCCACAGAGCAGCACTTGGGACAGAGGAGCTTCACAAGTGGACAGGTGACACTGGTTACAAATAGTATCAAAAATGGCACAATGTTTATTGATCATTTGTCTGTGTAAGAAACTGGTAGAGTCCACTTGTGGAAGATTTCTGTAAGCAGAGCCATGGCTACTTCCGACAGGGAGGGAGTGCTGCTGCTCTCTGGCTGCTGCAGCTAGGATAACACCAAAACAGGAGGAGACCAGCTCATGACACTCACTTAAAACCAGAAAGCCACTTATCTAAATACAAAATTCAATGGGGAGTGACTCTACCCATTTGGGCATTTGTTTAGCCGTATACTACTTGCCAGGCGAGTTCCTTGAAGTGTTAATCATTCCATGATCTGCAGAGATGTCTGAGCACATTAACTCAGATCTAAAAAGCTGGGACACAGGATGGTCATCTTTCACAGAGGGAAGCTGAGGCTAACGCTTGTCTGCTGTTGTATAAGAAGATCCAGATTTGATGTGTTTAACTTTGATGCCTTGCTCACAAGGTCACTGTTTCTTCTGACTCAGTGAATTTCTGGAGCAAATTGATTTTTCTAAAGTGCAGCCTTGCACTAAGTGGGTTTGATTTTGTTTATTTGGGACTTCTTTTCCTGTTTTGGGAGGTGCATAAATTCAAGCTGTACCCTGGTGAGATTTAAAACCCCACATGCTATGCAGAATGAGATATTTGGTTTTCCTCTCAATGCCTTCTTGAGACAATTGTAGGGCATTTTTAAACTCAGAGTCATTGCAGTTCTAAGCAGAGTCTGCCCCTGAGTGTTCATTCATGTCCCCAAGACACCCCTTCATTTGTGGCAGTACACCAAGTATAGGTTGTTATGGGAAAACCAGCTCATGAGCTGAACTTCCACCACTGAAGTTTTGTGGTCCCACAAACACCAACCAGTATGGTGCAGAGGTAAGGTTGAGGGAAGGAGCGCTTCCAGCTTGCATGGCAGCTCAGAAATCCATAGTAGCAATAGACCCTGAGGGGTCAAAAGTTAGTATTCCTGCAAAGCACAGAAATATCACACACTGTACTTTCTATACCACACCTAATTGTAACACTACCATCTCATCAAGCAGCTGGACCCCAATGAACTTAAATTTTTAATCCACCGAGGAATATGCTGCTGAGTTGCCATATTATTAAGCCCAAAGCATTTGTCAAATTTCAGTCTTGACAGAGAGATTATCAAATTTCAATTCCTTGGAACTTCAGCTCAGCATAGGAAGTATAAGGGCAACAGACAGCCCTGTGCATCAAGTAGAGCTCTGCAGTATGCCACAGACATGGGAAAAAAGTCCCCCACGTCCAAAAGATTAAGGAAGTACTTTGCAGACAGTCCCAAAATTGTCACACAACTTAGAGGAACCTTTCTACTTGACTCATTTCCAGAATTAGAAAGCAAGAATCTGATTCCACCCTGGAGGATTTGTTCAAAAGACAAAGAATGTCAAAATCAAACTGAATTACTGGATAAGAGATTAATGGGCAAAGACCACAGATAACAGATAGAGGAGTTCATTGATCAGACAAGGGGAAAGAATACACTGCTGAAGGAACCCTTTCTTGTGCTGAAGACAGGAAGAAAGACAGACCTTAGAGCTATTATTCTTTCCTTTAAGTACAAATACTTCTGCACCAAGATACGTGAGCAGGGTATTTTTTAGCCATGGGCCTCTCCAGAGAATGAAAGCAGTTGTTTAGGAGATGACTTTCAGGCTCCTCCTTGAGTTTATCTAATACAACAGAAGATAGAACAAATAGGGCCATGTAAATTTAAGCAAGAGAGTAGCTATATATAGCACCTTTTAGCCCTTCCTGTGCATCAGCAATTTTTCTCTTACGAATTCCTACTTTCAAACTCTTCCCATGACTATTTAGTATTTTTACAACCTATGGCTTCACAGATTTGTGTGTTTGGATTCCCCTTTATACATATATACATGCTTATATGCATAAAGTAATTCTGTGACAGAATAGTAACAAATGTATCATATTTCTGGAAACTGCTTCCAAACACACACGTGAATGAAAATGCAACTATATGAGTAGTCAGCCTGGATTTAGGAAGTCTAAATCATGCTTTGCAAATCTGACAGCCTTATTTGATGAAATTACTATCTTGGTGGATGGGGTGAAGAAGTTGACACTGTTTAATCTTGACTCATCCTTAACTCTTGACTTTAGTTAGATTTTCAACAATTGCCTTCATGACATTTTCATAGGCAAACCAGTGAAGTACAGGCTGGATAAATGGGCACTGAGGTAGACTGAAAATCAGCTGAACTGGGCTCAGGTGGTTCTGACAAGCACCACAAAGCCCAGCTGGAGAGCAGGCACTAGCAGTGTACCCCAGGGATGAACACTGGGGATAATATTGCTTAACATGCTCATCAATGACTTCGATGATGAGACAGGCTGCACCCTGAGAAAATTGCAGATAAAGTGGGAGGAGCTGCTGCTAACACCAGCAGTTACATTGCCATTTATCGAGGGATCTTGAAAGGCTGGGACAACAGAAACATCATAAAGTTTAACAAAAAGAAACAAAGTCCCGTCCCTGGGGTGGGATGGTCCCAGGTGCCAGTACATCTTGTGGGAAAGCCTTTCTGGAAAGCACAACAGCCTTGAAAGGTGACTAAATATTATGCCTGTAGAAAAGCTAGAAAAGCTGAAGCAGAACAAGCACAGCAAAAAGAGACCTGGAGACTCCAAAACAGGAGTACTGCTTTAAGACATAGGCAATTCCCCTCCATTCATTGGATACCAAACAGAATTCTATGACAAGGACTACTTAAAAATTCTAAAACAGACTTGTAGGAATGAGAGGGCAACATGATCTGAATTTCTGCTGAATCTATTGGTCTCTCACTGAGCCTTAGTTCAGTATTGCCCCTCTTGCCATTAATTAGACTTTTGTTGTCGACTCTGTTCTGACCAGGCCACTTTAATCAGGAAATAAATATTTTCTTCTTTCCTTTCCTGCAGACAAAGATTGAGATATATCAGAAAGAGTATTTCACAAGGACATGAAAAGCATTCAGATTAATAATTTTATTTCTGTTAATGAAAGTAACTGTGGTGGAACTGTATCAGTGTAATATGCAAGATAGATCTGAAAGCATTTGTGTTTGTTTGTTATGATATTGAGTTTCTTAGGGGGTTGCAATTATGGCTTAGAGAAACATTAACAGAGCTGAAACTGCCCAGATGGCTAATTTCTTTTTGATATAACAATTGATATTTCTTGAACTATCAGTAATCCAGTTGTAACTCACATGTTGCTAATATTGTTTGCACCTCAGAGGGAGTTGAAACAAATCTTTGAGGAGTTTGCTAGAAGCCTTTCTTAAACATGAAAAATAAGCACAGAAAACTTGCCAAAAGTTAAAATATACACAAGTTCAAACACTTGACTTTTACTTGTAGAGGAACCAATATAACAAAGTGATTTTGATAATTTCCCTGAAGCTGGTGTATGTGCTGGTGTAAACCCAAAATTAATGGGGTGTCTCATATTTGCTACACATTTGAGAGAACAGCATGACCAAGAGGCAGAATACTAACATTCACAGATGGCTTTAACAACTTTCCTGTTGTGGTCCTCTGAGCTTTGTTTGTTATGATTCTGCACACTTCCCTATTTTCATTTCTGTCTGAGTTCCAGGAGAATCCACATTCCTCTACGAGCAAGCACAATGCTTAGGCACTGGAGCCAGGGGCAATGCTAGGTGAGCACTTCCATTCACATCTTTGGCAGAACACAGACCTTACTTGTTTGCATAACTCTTTCCCCTGAAGCCCTTGCAGCCTGATGCTGCACTGAATCACAGAGAGCTCATCAGGCACAGAAGGGCTCAGCCTTCAGACCACAGGACTCAAGAGGTCCTTCAAGCCATGAGTGAAGCAGATATTTAGGAATGGAGGTGATGGAAGAAGCAGTATCTATCCAAGCAAGTCAGAAGTTCTTCCTCTACAAAGGAAGACCTCTGACCAAGTCAGACCTGGCTGCTAAGGATTAAAATGGAGGCACTGGTTTTCTGTGGATCTTCAGATCATCCAACATTTGGTTCCTAGTCTGATTAGGATTTTTATGATCATAAAATGTTGTAGCTGTTTGCAGTGTAAGAATTAGTATGAACATGTCACTCCATTTAATGTTACTGCATTCCTAAATCTTTCTATTTGGGATGTAACTGAAGTGTGAAAAGTCCTTAAGAGTCCTTTGGTACTTACCCTTGTTGGTTTTGCAGATAAATACAATGAGAAATTTCATGCAAGTCTTTTGCATGCAGCTTTTTCTCAATAATGTTATATGGCAAATTAATTTTTAAAGCAGCTACTAATAGAGCTTGCCTGTAAGCTAGATATTAGTCGTAGGGGAATAAATTGTGACATATTTTTTTTTCAATTAACCCAAGAGCAGCACAGCAATTAGTATATTAGTATTTGCTGTTGTATTGTGCATCCTCTGATGTCTGAATCACTCAGATATTTTTCAGTTTGGATGTCTGCAAAAGATCTTTAAGCACTCACTGCTCTAGATAATAAACAGAACATTAGCTTGGAAGAAAAAAATTTATTTCATTTAAAGTCCCATGTCTGTTCTCTTGTGTTGTGAGGCTGTTCTTTCAGTTTTCAAGTCTACAGCTCACTCATGGACATTATTATATGCTGGCATTTCTGAGTAAGAAGAATTTTTTAGTATAAAGGGTTATTACAGTAAGAGCAGGAAAGAATGTCAATTAACATTACTTTCAATAGATCCAAGAATGAGGGTGCCGGTAAGAAAGCTACTGAGAAATTTAACCAATCCTCAATTCTATTCCCACCAGTGTGACTGCAAAAACTTGCTTATTTAGGGGTCTATCTGTTCAGAAGAAATAAAAAGAGCCAAATTCTGATCTTGAGCTTGCAGGTTTGTATGGACATAATTCTTCCAATTCCATTCTTGTTACCCCTTATTTAGTGTATACTAGCACCAAACAAATCATGATGAGCTATCATCTGCCATGTCTCATATTGTCCTGTGAACACTTCTAAATCACAGAGAAGAAGGTGGAGAAAATATGTCTATCGATGGCATTTAGCCTCAGTTGCAAGCACTACAATGAATACAGTAGCTGTTACAGGGAATGCTTGGTGGAGAGGTTAATTATAAGCCATAATAGCCATTAGTATAGTAGTAGTATGCAACTTTTGTGCTCAAAGTATTTTAAACTTTTTTGCCTCCCTTTGTGAAAAGTTCATGATCACAATCTCAGACCACATTAAAAAAATAAAATTAAAAAAAAAAACAACCTAGCAGTAAATTTCAGTTCCAAAGGTCTTGCTGAGCATTGCCAGAACAGGTCCAAGGATCTTAATCTAGCCTTAAACATCCATAGTATCAATATCTGTAATACTCCCCACTGGCTCGCCGTCTACTCTACAGGGGGAAACATTCACTTGTAAGTTGTGACACATTTGGCATATTTTCAGTATCTATTTTGGCATGAGCTGAAGTGCCCATTACGCTCCCGTTGATTACTAAACTAGATGAGATGAGATCATATGTGTAGGTGTTTCCATTTGGTCAGATGAGACTCACCTTTTAAAACTATTTTTGAACGGGGAGTGTAGGGAAATCAAGGTACCAAACTTGTTTGAATCTAAGCACTGAGTAACTCATTAGCATAGGGATCAATCTAAGTTGTCCTTCACCAGTGTGTATTCATCAAAACACTTCTCTGTACAAATACAAGAAGTTTTGAGCAGCCTGTTCCAGCAACCCACCATTTGATTCCTCCAGGCATATGTATCTCACTTCTCACCTCTAAAATACAGCTGGCAAAATGCTAATAGGAGATGCAAGGGAGGTTTGCTTCCTCCTCCTCAATTCCACTCAGGAATTGTCCAAGAATAATCAAGGCCATGGAATTACAAATTCTAAAATGTTCAGAAATGTAACTAAGTGGATAAGAGTCAGTGATGGGCATGTAGATTCAGATACTTTCCATGCATATGAAAACACTCAGGATTTTGATGGTCACCAGATAAAACTATTGAGTAGCCTCAAACATCCAGCCCAACCACCTCTCCCACTGACCTGGAAATAATGGATGTAGGAAGAAGTCCTGCATCTGTGACAACATAAGGTTTAACTACTCAACTAGGAAAATGAGACTTCACCTCTCCAACAAGGAACTGATCAAATCTTTCTGAAATTTTGACATTAAAAAAGGGACATTGTAGATGCAATTCTATTTTAGGTCTTTTTTTCATGCATTTCTATAATGGATTAGTTATAAATTATCACTCCCTGAAGGGCTTCCACAGCTTGACTAAGAGTGATTAAAGGTAATTGTATCCCCAGCAAACAAAATCTTAGAACTATTAGAAATTTTCTGTAGGCATTCTCTGTTCCAATATATGGCACAGCACAGCATGTTCAGAGTAATCCCAGAGTTTCATCTGTTCTTCCTACTGTCCAGCTAAGAGCTATAGATGAGAAGGGACAAGGGAAAAACTTACCCCAAGTTTGGCACAGGACCACCAACCTAGAGCCTGGCCGTTGCAGTGCTGTTGAAGAGCATCCAGCAGACCCAAAGAATGGTAAGCTCAACACACCCAGAACAGTCCTACTCTTGCTAACAATGTTCACCTCTTGTTGGGAATGGTGCTCCCTTATCTTAACCAGGTACCTATGTTTTATTCAGATAAGATTTAGGGTAAAAGAAGGCATCTTATTCTATCACTCAAAAGATTAAAATGGAACAAAATTGTGCTAATTGGAAGAGTTATACAGAAAAAGTCCTGCATGAGCTACATGAAAGGTTCTTGCAGGTTTTGCTTTTGCTATCATTTGGATCTCCTTTATCCTGGGGTACTGTGGAGGTAGACATCAAGATTTCCAACTGCTTGTCTTGGTCTGGAACTTCCAGTAATTTTTCCTTTCTAAAATGTCCTATTGCTTTTCCTCAGAAAATACAACATGGGAATAAGTGTTATGGGAGATTAGCTCTTTACTTCACCTAAAGTTTTTGGTTCGGTTTTATTTTTTTTGCACTTCATGAGGAAAAAGTGGTATAAATTTGCATTTCAAGGAATAGATCTCTATATATCTAGTCAAGGCCGGAAATATAATGCTTCTGTTCTGTCCCAGTTCCTACCTTCATCTCCCTCTAGAGCATAATTAACCCAAGGGTGGGAGGGAAGATTGAGAATAATATGGAGCTGATTCACCTTCTACACTCACTAGCAAAAATAGAGATTATTACTGCACGCATCAGTGGAATTGAAGAAGAAATTAGTCTGAGATCACTTGTAAACAGATGCAGTCAGACATGACTGTTGCATGAATGGGAATGCATAAATTAAGCTTTGCCAAAGGTTACTAGTAATTTATAGTTTTGGCTTTTAGGAAGCTCCAAGCATGACGCTACTTACTTGCATTGTTTATTGATAAAGTATATTCACCAGAGAAGTCACAGCATCTAAATGCTACCGTGTCTCTTGAGAATATCTTGCTTGACAAACAAATCTGTGGTGTCATAGGCCAAACACTGCCTTGGAAGTTGGAAAACATCAGTTGATTGATGCTTGTCTGAAGAGCTGTCACAGTGAACATGGAAGAAAGACTGATTGTCATAACACACCTAATACTGAAAATTGATGTGTCTCTTTTTCATCATTTCCAAACCAGTAAACTGAAAGTTGCTTGATGACAAAGCATTAAAACAGTGATTTTTTTTCAACACGTATGTGGAAATAACTAATGACTTTGATTTAAAGAACACTGTTAATAAGTAAAAGAACTAAAAGAGGTGCAAAATAAATATATTTGGATCCCTTTGACACCCAGCAGTCAATGGGAAATTCCACAATTCTGTCCTGTGGGGGGTGTTGATCAAGTGAGTACCTCAAATTATTCCTTGACTATGAAGCCATACCAGGAGCTGGACAGAAGACCTAGCTAGCGGAAGCAGTAGTTTCAATTAAAAAGTTGGCATTCTTCCCTCACACCTATGAATACCTCGGCTTCATGCTGAGGAGGTCTTGCTCCCTTCTTACAGACAGGGAGAAACAAATTGTGATCATGTTTTAACCCCACCAAGTCATCATGATCAGTACTCTTCACCTTTGAGCAATTACACTGATCGCATTTCAGCAAGATGTGAAGCCTGTCCCTGAACATCCCCTCTGATCTCTGTTTCCCATCTTCAGACACCTCCTTCCTGTCCCTCATTTGCCATGTTCTCAGCTTGATGGTCTTCAAGCTATAAGCTTGGCTGCCTCATTATTTGCTTTGACTTCACTTAATTGTGAACTCCACTGATAGAGTTTAGTTCACACCGAACTCTCTCCATCCTTATTTTCTGACTCCTTGTAACAACAATTTTAAATATTTTCTCCTTATCTGCAGTCACAGCTTGGAATAATTAGTCCTCTACTGCAGTGATCTCATCTCCTATCTGGAACAGGGGATTTGCATTTCATGTGCAACTGGAAAGACCCATGAGTGACCCATTCAACTTGCAGCTATCTGGTGCTGGGTACAATGAAGGAGAGCATCAGCAAGCCATTGTGGGGCAGCATAAAGAAAAGCATGAGGGAAATATGCTGGCAAAGCAGATACCATTGTCAAAGTAAATGAAGCTCCTTCATACAAGCGAGAGGAAGGAGACACAGCAGTAGGCCAACTGTGTGGAAGTCCCTTGTCTACACAGCCAAATTAAACCCTGTAAGGAAAGGTTTTCTAGAGCATGAAGTTTTGCCCAAAGAGACTGCATGTCCATCATACCACAGCATTTCTGCAGCATTTACCAGCACTGGCTGGAGGTTACAGATCAGGAACTTTCACTGCTCCTGTCGCAGCTGCCACCACATTACAGAACACATGAGCAGTAAATGGAAGACAAAAATGATGTGCTGCTTTACATAAAGTTTGTTGCCTTTTGCTAGATGAGGGCATGATTTTGATATGCTTATCTCCTCTGTCTTCTTTTAACAACAGAAGAAACATGCTGCTGCAAACACTTAAATCATAAATCTAAATGCAGTTGTTGAGGAATGAGAGCTGATGTCATGTTGAGCTGAATTTTTACAGCCACATAAACAACAGCAGGAAAACTTCTCACAACAATGAGTTGAATTAATCCCTGACAAACATAGTGGCAACTCAATCAGTTAATGAGTTTTTAAGGTGTTTAGATAATGACAGATGGATAGACACAATTTATACTATACTCAGTAGCACTGAGTTGGGTTCCTGAGAACCCTATTTGACATGAGTCTACATATACAGGCTGATGGAGAGACTACATCTGTGGACAGTGGGAGAGCTACAGACACCATATCTCTGGATTTCTGTAAGGCCTTTGACAACATGCTTCCTCTCTAAATTGGAGGGACGTGGACTTGATGGGAGGACTGTTTGGTGGGTGAGGGTAATGGTCAACATCTCAGAGTCCCAATGGACATCAGTGATGAGTGGTGTCCCTCAAGGGTCTGTACTGGGACGGTCTTCAATATGTTCATCATTGACATTAACAGTGGGATCAAGTGTACCCTTGCAAGTCTGCAGACAACACCAATCTGAGTGGGGAGGCTGACATGCCTGAGGGATGAGATATTATCCAGAGGGAGCTGGAAAAGCTCAAGACATAGACCCATGGGATCCTCATGAGGTTCAACATGGCAAATCGCAAGGTCTGACATTCACTGGGCTGTCCTGAAATCAGCAGACTGTGAAGTACACTGAAGCACAGGCTGGCTACCAGCACACATGACATCAGGTGCACTGTGGCTGGTAAAGTGATTAATGGGAATTAGGAGCAAGAGAAATGACAGCTACATGATGTTATCTGCAAGAGAGCTGGGAAAGGAGACACAGTGCATGGCACGGCTCTGCAGCCCCAATCTTTGCACTTGGACCTTCTTTCTCATTTACCACTGCTTTGCTCACCCAGCAGCTACCCAAAAGCATGGATAACCAAAGACCCTGGACAAGAGGCAACTGATTCAGTTCATGTCCTTTGTGATACAAGTTTCTGGTGCTGTCATTCTGAGTCTGCTCTACAGGAGGAAGCTCAGGTAAACCACAAGCGAAGACCCCAAAAATAAAATTTGAGGTTTCCATGTTGTCCTGGGTTTTGGCACTGGCAATGTAATTTTTAATAAATTGGCAAGCCTAAAAGTCAGGTATTATTGACTGATTTGCACCACGTATGGACAAGGAGTGTGTGTGAGGGAAATGGGCAGAAATGGAGGCAGGGAGGCTATGAAGAGTTCAAGGGAAAACAAGGGCTTCTACTCCACCTGCGATGCCATCAACCTGACCTCAGCAAAGTTGCTTAGACAGAAGGCACGTCCTGCCCTCTAAAAAGAATTGAAATGTTGTCTCATCTTTCCTACTTTATTATTTAAAAAGCCAAAAATGTTCATTTCTTCCACCCTGGAGGTGTCCACAAGCCTTCCCTCAGCTGGTTTCTCAGTGCACAAAAGGATGCAAAAGAACAGCTCAGAGAGCAGCTGGGAGGAGCTTCTTTCTCAATGGTTTTTGACTGTTCCAAAAATAGCAGCCACAAGCTGTGTATTCTCCCAGGAGGCATTTCTGCCAGCACACTACTCACCGCTCCCTGCAGTCATACAGGGCAGCTTGGGAGTCTTAAAGTACATTTTCTAAAATAAAGCTTTTCCTGCAGTTTCCCCAGCACACCTTGGTGCCCACAAGGCGTGGATGCAAGGCCAGCTCCCATTGCCAGCAACCTCCACTTCTTCCTCCTGCGCAAGAGGCAGGAAGGGCAGAGCCCTGACACCCTCTCTGGGAGACTTTGTCATTGGCCTCTTTCCTTTAATCAGACTAGAGCTGCACATCACAAAAAGCTGATTTTAAGCCTGACCAAGAAGTCTCAGCCCTTCTGAAGGGAAAGTAACAGAAAATGTGAAATCAGGGGACCATTTATCTATAGCCTTTTGATAGTCAATTTTGATCACAGATGACACACCCCCACTGACATGGACATTTACCACTGTAGTTAAAATTCAGAGGACTCTGCCATAACCTTTAAATTAAATGCAGTTTTTTATACTGGAACACAATTATCCTATTAAATGCATCCAATGAAAGAATAAACCAACCACATGCCATACACATCTGTTTAAACTCATCCATCAGTCACATCCAGAAGGCACAATGATCTCTTTGCCAACTAATTAGAGACCAAATATCACTCTGGAATTACTCATCTATGGATTTTAAATACTGAATGAACGCTGAGAAAATAGTTAACAACCAGCACCACTGGTTAAAACCAGTAAAGGCCACTAAAAAATCATTCCCTATCAATTTTTTGCTCAACATTATTATAGCACAGGGGCCAAGTAGTTGGAAAATGAAAATAATTCGTTGAGGAACTTTATGATTAAATATTTTTTACCTGAAACCCATTTTGGAATTTCTTAACCATGGGTCTACCCAAGGAGCAGGCCTTGCTAAGTACACTCTGTGAGAGCTTTGATTTTTATGACATTCTAATGTGACTTTAAAGCTCATTAAAACAGCTCTTTTTGTGCTGCCAGCAACAAAAGCCTTGATGTTAAGTGTCCCCTGGAGTCCACAGTTCAGATAAGTGCTGTTGTTTTTCACTAAGCTCAGCCTCTTAAGCTACCAGCTGACAGAATAAAACAGAAGCTTGCACCCAGCAGCAACCTGGAAGACAGATTTCAAGATAATGTACTTGCAGAAAAGACATTGTCCTCTTTGAGCAAAAATGCTTTAAAAATTAAGCAGAAAATAAGCAGCTGTGTTGCATGCTACCCAGAGTGTAACACAGAATATGTACTGGGCATTTCTTAAAATCACTTCTTCCCTCTTTTATTTACCAAGAATTCAGGGGGGAAATAGGTAGTTACAGCTGCTTGTTTATTTGCAGTGCAGGGAGGATGACTGCATGTTTAAAAAGCATTATTAAATTTGAAATATAATTCCCCTTTTTAAAAAGCCCAAGAGTTGGAGTCTCTGTACTTGATCAATGACTCCACATCAAATCTGTCCAATTTGCAAGTAAAATCGATTTGGTCTTATTCCTAACTGACAGCATATTCAGCAGAGGATTGGGAAGTCAAGTTGGTTGGGTTTTATTGACTTGCAAAGCATCCACTACTAAAAACAGTTTTGTGATACAAAAGCTAAAATAGATTGCAATGCATTCTCCTGTAGCATATGAGTTTTCCACAGATATTAACAAAATTAAACTTCAGGAGCTGCTTTACCAATTTAAAATATGTCAGTATAGGTAGGCAGATCAGTCGAGTCAGCAAGGGTGTGAGTTAGGGTTTCTCTATCCATAACTGCACCAAAATGAATAACTGCAAATTTAATTATTGCATAAACAGTTGTACAAATAATGATTTTGCATTTTAGTTAAAACATTGTGAATGCCTGAAAAATAAATTCAGCCAACATTTAAGGAGATAATTTTCACAGGTCAAGCTGTAAATCCCTACAGCTCTCACTCTCAGTGAAAATTAGATATCTGCACTGATTTATCCTGTAATTCTGAAAAATATGTCATCTTGCCCTTACTATTAGATCTGGCAGCCAGTACCACTCTTAACCTTTGTAGGTGCAAAGAACTGCTTGAGTCAGCAAGAACCTTTAATGGAAGCAACAAGAGCTTTCATTGCACATGCTGCAAAACGGAAAAGGTGCCCTTACTCCAAAAGTGAGAGTTATTTTTGCTTTCACCTCAGGCAAACAGTGGTGGAAGCAGCCTTGTGACATGCAGACAACTTGGCTACCCTGGCAGGGTTACTCAGTTTTGTGTGAGCTCTGGTGTGGTCCCAGACTCAGGACAATTCCACTCATCTTTAGGTGTTCTGCATAGGGAAAGCCACATAGGCTGTGGGTAATGCAATGACACCACCTGCACATGTTGGCACAATTCTAGGCTTGATTTTGACCGTGGCCAGCTGGCCATGTTCCAAGAGATGTTCTCATGCAGTTTCCTGATCATTTCATAGAAGAGAAATCACTTTGGTTTTCATCTTAGAAAGGGAGCACATAGGAAACAACCCATTTGTCATATTTAGAAGGTACCCAGCTAAGGCCTGGCCACTGGTGTGGAACACCCCTTTAGAAGCATTTCCCCTAAAAGTAAGTGGCCTTCTTCAGGAAATTAAGAGCAGGAGAAAGCTGTGATGATTTATGGGCTGTGCACAGCAGTGAGAAGATATTTTAGTTTGAAGAATAGTTTTGGAGCATCCATTCCCATCCATCAAAACAGACTCCCTTAATATTCTATAAGTGACTCTAAAGACCATAATGCTGTGGGATCCTGGACATCTGACTAACTCCAATCCATGCCAAACATGTGTCAAAACAACTCTCATATCCTCTGACTGCATGTTGTGCTACCAGGCAACCCCCAGGAGGTAGATTTGGGAGCTCCCTGTCACCAAAACCACCCCAAGGAAAACCCTTTGTGTAACACATATGTTTTAACAGGCAGTGGAGCACAGTGTAACAGTAGGGATGTTTTCCCTTCTCAGGATTGCTCTTGATAACCCTCAAAGTGTTCAGAGGAGACCAAGCCATACCTTTTTCCATCAACTATCGGACAGTAAACCTGCTCTTGCTCTCTGGTTCACCCTTCAGAGTTATGTTCCTAGAGGCATTTAGATGTCTCCCAAGCAAAGAACATTCCAGTTAAATTTCATAAATGCAAATGCCAATGTTTCTGCAGTCAGCAATATTACATGACAACTATTCCACTGTAAAGCTAAAGTGAGAAACAACTTAAAACCAGCCTCAATTCTAGCTTACCCAAAAACCACCCAACAACTCCCAACAGGGCAGCTCTTGTCATAGCTGGATTGGAGAGATGCAGTTCAGCTGGTCTCTTTGGATGGCAAAGTTCCCCAGCTGCACAGAATTCTGCATATTTCCCCCTCTCATTACAGTAGCACCTGTTTTTTACTCAAGCCAGATACAAAAATTAAGCAAAGAAGCACACAGACCCCTGAGAGGCCTGATCAGATCAGCACATGCTCTTACAGAGTGCCTAACAGCACTACTCACAAAGTACAGGCATAAGTGCTTAAAACACAGGCAGAAAGAGAAACCTATCAGTGTGTCACAGCATATGCCACAGCTGAGAGGGCCATGACACACAGAGTACCACCACACAATTACAGAAGGCTTCAACCCCTACAGACTAACACCATACCTCATCAGAAGGCTTCAGGCATCTCCTCATATAAAGTAACATCACATCAGAACACCGCAAGCATCTGCCCTTCTTGTCCTTTAGCCAACCTTTTATACCCCTAATGCATTGCACCTGTGTGCCCTCTGTTCCCTTTGCCATTGGTCAGTGCACTCCAGGTCTCATTGCCTCTAATGCTGCTCACCTGCCCTGCACAGCTGCAGCCCATTGGGATGAGGCTCAGTGCACCCGGGCACTCCAGGTCTCATTGCCTCTAATGCTGCTCACCTGTCCTGCACAGCTGCAGCCCATTGGGGATGAGGCTCAGTGCACCCGGGCACTCCAGGTCTCATTGCCTCTAATGCTGCTCACCTGTCCTGCACAGCTGCAGCCCATTGGGGATGAGGCTCGGCCGCGGCCCCACTCCCAATTACCACAAACTGTGTGCCTACATCAGTGTACCACATTTTATATAGCAGCCTCTTGGTGTTGTACTGGGTGGGAAGTTCCAAAATGTCTATTTTGATTAGGCTGTGAAAACTATTCTCTCATGAGGTATGTTTTTGAATCCCTTTGGCTGACCTGAATGTAGACTTCCCACATGCTCATTAACCCTTTACCTATGCTAAAAGCAATTATCACTATCTCCTCTATAAAAAGACTTGTTCTTTTCCTACTACTGATTATGGGGGGGATTGATCACATGCACTAAACTTCAGCAGAACAGAAGTAAATGTAAGGACATGAAAATAAGGGCAGAGTGAGAAAACATATATTTTTCTTAATTGAATAATAGGGCCATTAGCATTAAAACAGCATTACTGTAGACATTAATACATTAAGGTTTAAAATGTCTCTGTAATAAATCACAAGGATATTTTAGATAAAATGTGCTCACAGGCAGTAAATCTTATAACTACTTGCTCTTGTGATTGGTGCTATGGATTGTAAAAAAGGATGGATGTAAGTGTGCTAATAGCTATTGCAATACAACAGTCAGAGAACAGACTAAACCATACAATACAGTATGTAACTATTGCCTGTAATCTGCAAACTTATATGGATAATGTATGGTTCTGTGATAAAAATATTATTCTTAAAAGCTTAGAAAGAACATAAGAACCTTAATTTTGGGGTTTTTTTTAATCACAAACTATAAATCCTGCCCCTTGAAGGATGAGCCTGGAGCCCTGACAAGTGGCCATTCACACACTGGTGTGGGAAGGAGGGAGGGAGCATGGAGGAGGGGGAGTTGCCAGAGGCCTGGGAGGGCATGGTTGACTAGAGAAGGACTAGAAGGCAGTGGGCTTGGCTTCTGTGGAAGGGGAGGAATGCTGAATTCTTTCCATCACTAGCATGTTCACAAAATGCCTGCTTCAAGCACTTCACCTTTCTTATGCACTGGGTAGGTTTCAGCCCTGTAGGCGTGGCTGGAGGAATGTGCTGCTCCCTCTCTCAAAAAAAAAAAAGAAAAAAAGAAAAAAAAAATGCACCAGGGAAGAAGGTTTGGATTGGATATTAGGAAAAATTTCTTAATTTCTTTATTGAAAGAGTGGTCAGGCATTGGAATAGGCTGATCAGGGAAAGTGGTGGCATCACCATCCCTGCAAAAAAGTTAATGTTTGGACTCAACTATCTTAGATGTCTTTTCCAAACATAATGATTCTGGTTGTTGTTGCTGGACTTATTTTAATCCTTTTTTTTTCCCCATCCTATCTTCTTCCACCCCAGTTTCAAACTGAGTATACAATATCAATCATTTAGCAAGGCAAATTTGTTTCACGTCTATAAACTTTACCAAGAGTCAAGGAATAATTTGAATAGAAATACAATGGTTATTTATAAAATAAATGCCCTATCTGCTACTATGCCTAGCTCTGTATTTGTATAGGTATTTCAATTATGCAGCAATTATAATTTGAATCTCTTGTGTGTGTTTATCAACTCATCAATTTAGTGGTCTTTAGCATAGATGCTTCCAGTTTATGAGCAACATACACATTTGCAAGGGAATAGTTAGAACCACAATTAAAAGTTATGGATGGTAGATAAACCATAGTTTACTCTTGCATTGGAATTCCCTGCATAAACTATATTAGCAACATCTGCAAGTAGGGGAATATATAGGAATATATTATATGTGTATAGGAATGTATCCTTCTCTTCTTTATTTGCATTTAACCTGCATTCCTAAGACTGACTTTAATCACATCACACTTACAGCTTCATAATGTGGAGGGGAAGAAATCTAGTTTCTATATTGAATGATAACACATTATTTTACAATCTTCCCTGCAAGGAGGAAGAAACATTCCGTCACCACTTACAAAGGCTGCTGAGCTGCTCCTGCTGAAAACCACTGGGTGAGCTAATGAGGGAATCAGCTGAACCAAAGAGTTGCTCCTTGAAAGCCCTTGATGCAATCAGTACATAGGCTTAAGCTGAGCTTTCCCCTGCATCATCCAGCTGTGCTGATGGCCATAAGCTGCACCTACAGTCAATAAGCAGAAAGTATGAGTGTGTTGTCACTTCAACTTCACATGCTCAAAGGAGGCAGAGGGAGCCTCCAGGCTCAATCTTCACCTTCATTCTGAGACCATACTATGAAAATGGTATAAATTTATTTTTTGTAATCCTACAATTGTGGACCAGATGAGCACCCAGTTAATTTACTGAAGGCTGAAAATGCCTATAAATCACAGCACCCAGTACCTCCAAAGAAGCTAAACCTTTGGAGGGAGTGCAGGGATGCAGGGAACACAACTGTGCAGCAGTAGCCAAGCTGCTGTGCTGGAATGTGAGGATAGTCTGGCTATCCTTTCTGAGACAGACACACTGCTCCTGTGCTCAAATTTTCTGAGCAGATTAATTCTATGTTAAAAGGTATGGTTTACTATTTCCAGCTCTATTCAGAAATAATTCTAAGCCACCAAATATTCGAAATACCCGAGCCTGCCTGTCCCTTTTGAATTCTAAGAATTTCCATTTGGTTATTTATCTTGATAAAAGTAGGTCTGAGCTCATGGGAATAGGGAAGAGTTCTTGTTTGGTAACACTTTGTTCCAATGGAAAGAAGTAGATCTTCTGTTCAAGGAGCATGGTATTTTTTCCTCTCATATGTAGTAACACCTGGATTGGAACTCTTCGTAAATGGGTATTACTGATTCTTACCAAGTTTGCACTCATTTGTCACAGAGTGATGGCATTGAAAAAAAGATGCAACTCGTTCCCTTGTGCAAAAGGCCATCCTTTCCCATTTTAGGAGCAGAAAACTGTTATGCCATAATTTGTCTCATCAAGTGTGACTGAGTTCCATTCGTTCTAGACACCACCCATTTCACAGCCAGTTTGGAGCAGCAGCTGCCTGAGTTCAGACATCCCAAGAATGAGATGATTAGTAGGCACCAGGATATATTCATAGAAGAGCAATTGCATGCTTGTGTTAGGCTGTTAAAATTAGCTAGACTTAAGGCTTTTGAAGTCAGAACTCCCTGTCTTTATTTGGTTGACCATTTCAATGTAATTCTGTATCAGAGCACCAGAAACACCAATCTCATCACACTGGTTCACATTCAATGAAAGCTTTTTTAAATTTTGCATCCTTTTTTTCCTGTCCATAGATTCATTGTTATGTACTTAGTGAAGCGGAGCTTACTGATCAGTTTTCACCTGAATTACACTTTTTTAGTAAATGCCTCTTGATTTTGTCCCCAAAAGAAACCTCTTTGCTGCTCAAGGAACAAAAGGGATAAGCAGAAACAACAACATCTCTATTTCTTCATCTGCCTTCTCTTTCCACCACATGGGGGACATAACCAAAATGAAGGACTGCTGCTCTGAGGGACCTAGACAGGCTGGAGGAAGCAACCACAGCAATCTCCTGAAATTCAACAAAGTCCTGCCCATTGGAAGGAAGAACCCTTGAAAACCACACAGGCAGAGTACTGGCAGACCCCTCCACTGCAGTCACCTGGCTCATGGTAGGGGTTCATGCAGCACCACACATGCTGAACGTGCAGCACAGCACAAGTCATAGCTCTCCACACCCAGGAGAGCCCCTCCATTCACATCAGCTCACTTTGAACACACAGGTAAAACCTGCCAACCCTGGGACAGACTTGCTCTTCACGACTACCCACATCACAAGGAAAGCACCAGGTTGCCAGTGCTCATTCATCTTTAATAGGTCTGTCTTCTTTGTACTGCTGCTTCCACTTTCATGGAAATGTTCTTTTTTGTCGTTTGAGGTGAAAGGATTGTTTAGCAGTGCCTGTTCTGACATACAGAAACCTGTCCCTGTGCAGCTTGTAGCTCCACTACAGACTTTCTTGAGCAGAGTGGCATGAAATGTTTTGATCAGACAGTTAGTCACAAATTACAAATTCAGATGCTCTCAGCAACTAAAAGTGTCAAATCCTGGTTCCACCTTTTTTTTAAATGGAATTTTTTTTACAGATACAAAGTTTCTTATCTCATTCCTAAATGTATTTCCTCAATTGTTAAAAAGAAATATTTAACTGTTCCAATTGATATGAAAGCTATTAGGTTTTACTGTTAGGTTGCTGTTTGTCTTTTTGCTCTCAATCAAGCCTAAATAAATTCATTTTAGTGATTTTTCACTTAGGCTGTGAATACAAAAAAACAGCTGTTTCCACAGTACTGCCCCTCAGGACAATGAGAACAGTTTCCTTCTATAGCAGGAATTGACCACCAAATTTTAACACTACAGTTAACTCCCACCAGAGTTAAATGAAAATTGATTTTTCTCTCGCTCCACTGCCTTGCCATGCTACCTTCCTGGATTTGCTTGGCAGCATGAAGAAGCTGTTTAAATTTATTTGCTATCGGTGACCTAGGAAATTGTTTTATGATGCAACACCTACAGTTCTCCAATTCAAGCCTGTTACCTATCTGGACTTCATATCTGCCCAGCCAGAACACTCATAATTGCTTTTTGGTTGATATAAGTTCAAATAACATTAGGTCTGTTTGTCAAGCAGACAGGGCTCTGCTGATATACTCTTAGAGACCGGAAGGTACCAGGAACTCCTTGGCTAGGAAATACTTTCAAATTTTTTTCAGACAGATTCATGGGAAAATGGAAGTTTTTAACCAATTTTGCCCATGTTACATCTACTATTCAAACCTATTATCTATGCCTAACACAGGAGCAGATGAAGAAATGTTTGACTCTACAACAGCAGCAGAAGTTCATCACATCCTTTTGAACTGCTCCGTCTCCCAAAGCTGCCTCCTTGCTGCTGCTGATCCCAATCAGAACTCACCCATCTGTGTGGCTGATGCACCCAAGGACAAGGCAGTGGCCATCATGTCCAGCCTCACAAACGCATTCCTAGAAACAACAATGTCCACATGCTGGTCCTAGTGCCCCCAATGTGAAAACACTTCCTGAAGAAGGCAGATGATAATTTCAGCCTACAAAAGGAGAGGCCCTTCATTTCCTCACAGAAAGAGAGAGAAACTAGAGAAGAAGGAAGCTATAACTGTTTTTATTCTATGCTTCTTTGCATCACCTACCAAGTTTCAAGGAAACAAAAAATCATGGTTTTAAGCTAATAAAAACTATAATAGCTTCAACTCATACACCTGCCATTGAATAAAGTGATTCTTGCCCCTGGTGAATAAAATCCCACTTATTCAAAAGGGAAATAGGATCTCTGGTTAAGATACTGGCACAGGTTTTAAGACTTGAGCCTTACTGATCACCTCAGCCCACGCTCTCCTTGAATCCAAATTGCTTCAATATAAAATTCCCTCTCACTTACCAGTTTTGAGCACATTTTGAAAAAAAAAAAAACCAAAAACCTAGCCTGGTCTACTTATGCATGAAGGCCCTTGGTCATCCTTCCTCATCATTTAGGTGCCCCAGGTTTTATGTGAGATGCAGGCTGCCAATCTACCCATATGCAAAGCAGACAGTATGGTGAATGAGTAAGTGAGGATGTACCCTGTATTTTATCTTGCTCTCCAGGCATTTCTGAGGACAAAAGGAAGCCTGCAAGCCTAGTCTTTAGCTCCTCTATGGATAAAGTTGGCAGACAGGAAGGAAATATCCCATGTACTGCCAGCTGGGTCCAATTCTGCTTTAGGACTCCCAATCCTAGACCCAGATTAACTTTTTCCTAAGTATTTTGTCAGCTATAGGAACTTCTGTTATGGAAATTCATTCCTGTCTCTCATGGATATGAGAACAGCCAGTTTTAAAGTCTTTAAAAGACTTTTTTTCAGCTGAATCACCCATACCCATCATCCTTTTCTGGTTTTCTAGGAAGCAACACACAAATAACTAGAGGTATTCCAAAGGCATTTAAAATAAGTAAAAAGGATTTGCCTATGTTGAAAGCAGGTTTACAGAATAGCCTGAAATACTCAGGAGTCTAGAACCTCTTCCTTTGCAAATGTGAGTGATTCCCATGAACATTTGGAGTTCATGTGAATCACTAAAGTTGGAGGAGAGTCCAACCTCTCTTTCAACTCATGATCATTTTGTTAATAGTCAACAACCGGAGGCCCGCCTTTTCTCCAGGAGGTGATTTATAAAAGTAGACTTGCAAAAGTTTTCTTTCTTTTTAATTGTTTTCTTCATGCTAAATTACATGAGCCTGTAAAGAAGATAGAAATCATTAAAACTCTGAGATGGAGAAGGGGCATTAGATTTAATCCCTTCTCTTATCAAATTTCTGCACTGTATATTTCCTAAGTGATTCAGTGTCAGGTGATAAGCTTTACTTGTCAGGTGGAGTCTCATCATCAGGAAATTTATTATCAAAGCTTAATTTTCCATTCCTTAGCTTAATCCTATTACTCTTTAATTTAATCCTATTACAACCAGGATTGTTGCTGCTAGCCATGTCCACATATCAGCACTGAGATGAAGAGTTACTTTAGAATGTGGAGACTCAAATAATTTTATTATAACTCCCAGAGCAGCACAATTTCTAGGTTGGGTCTGTTCCAGGGGGTGATTCATCTCATGCATGGAGAGATTGGCACATTAATGCTAGTTTACCTATGCCTGTTAATTGGTGTTCATCAATTAGGACTGTTTAAGTAATTTTTCTGAGCCTACAGGAGGGACCAGACCTGGCACAGAACATCTACAATCATTGCAAAATAAAGCAAAATTGCTTCTTTGCACTCCTTTTGAACATTTCAGAAATTCCCTATGGGCTTGCTTTAGCTCTAAGGTATGATCTTGGGTTAATAGTTTTGATTAAGGCAAAGGAAGAACAGGAAAGAGAAATCAGAACAGAAATAACATCTCAGATCAAAACAATCCTTTCCACAGCTTTATTTCACTGTTCTGTGTAATTCCCAGTTGCTACTGAAACAAAGGTTGGCTGCTTTTCCATAGCAAAGCTTAAACACATATATTGTGTATATAGACACAGACAGATAAATATATATTACACACAGGCTATTAAGCCTGAAAATCCAAGCATATGCAGATACCAAACACCAGATTTAAGGTTACCCTGCTCATCCTGTGCATGTGTTATGAGTCATCTCCAAACAACAAGATCACATGGTATTTTCCTAAAGATCTGTGATCATTCAGTGCTTAGGTCTGTATCTCTGTGGTTCACAGAAGTGTGGGTTGACCCCTCCACTTGCAGAACTGTAATCAACTTGTAGATTCTTCTAAATTCCTTGTTATAAAATCTGAAAGCGCAAGCAAAGGATTTGACCCAAGTAAATGCCCTGCCAAAATTCCTATGTTGTTTCAAGGTGTGGGAGTACCAGAGATGCCTGCTCAGAAAGATCTGAGCCATGCTGCCTTAAGTTTTCAAATTCAGCCATGAACAGATTTTCCAACTTGGAATACTTCAGTCCAAATGATTAAACTGTAGTAAGGAAAAAGATGTTATACCATGAAGTGACTAGACTCTGGCACAGGACCCAGAATGCCTCTGTGCTACTTTCATCTTTGCCACAGAGCAACTACAGAGCTCTGGGCAGAGTTATGTCCTTGTTTCCTCAGTTGTTCTCTCTGTGAATGGTACAAGCAGGCGGCATTTTCATTCCACTCCTGACAATAGACCTCATCTGTTTCACAGAACCATGCCAAAAACTCTGGTTTTATGCAAAGGAGTCTGAACTCCACTTCAAGCCTGCCCCAAATCAGTTTTCTCTTGGCATCCCCTTACACAATTTTTTTCACTTTTGATCTTGAGCATCACACTCCCTCTCATACACTAGAACTGATGATCTACAAAACATTTATTCAGAAGTAATCCTCTTGGCACATCAAACCTGAGAGGTTTATCATTAAACCACAAAATTATTTCTGTTGAAAGAGACCTTTAAAGATCACCTAGTCCAAATCCTCTGCCATGGGCAGGGACACCTTTCATTAGACCAGGTTGCTCAAAGCCCCATCCAGCCTCAACTCCACTATTTCCAATGATGAACACCTTGAACATCTTACATAAGTCTTAATTAGATCTGTCTGCTGGGGAAGGAGAGATTTCAGTTTTGCACATTACCTGCAGATACTGAGAATAATTTCATTTTGGGGAAAAGAGAGTCTGAAACTCTGATGCAGCTCTGACCATGAACTGGTGGCTGAGAGGCTGTTTCTTCATGACTGGACGTGTTCCTCATGTCCTTGGCCATACATAGGTGGTGTTGATAGGAATTTGTTATGCACCTCCCTCAGAATAGCTTCTTCATGTACCCTGTAAATTGAAACAGCAGTTATTAGGTGCTTCATAGCTTCAAGCTCTTCCACAACTCCAAAACCTGTATTTTTTTTTTTCATTTTAGAAGGAGTTGAGATTGAAAACCAGAAAGGGCAGATGACTGCACATTTGAATTTCTAATACTCAAACTTCCATTTGGCCTGGACAGGGAAGATGAAATAGCCAAAACATGGTTACTAAAAATAATTATAACTTGCTCCTATAAATCTTATCCTTTGTTGGGACAAACCTATTGCCCTTAGTGTGAGAAACAGCATTAACAACCTCGTCAAGGAAATGAATTCCATTTCTGTTACCTAAAGTCAGTAAAACTGTTGAAAAGGAGCATTATAGCCTTAAACTGGATTGATTGTTGAGGAATCACCATAACATTGGAGTGAGGAATTTCTGCTCCTTTAGTAGAATAAAATCCAAATCTTTAGCATTTGTTTATTCATCCCCATTTACAATCCCTGTAGCAAACCAAGCTGGAGGTCACCAGTGCAGAAAGCCTTTGTTCACCTGGTTTGTGAGCTTGTGGCCAGGAACGGAAGAACTTTTATTCATTCAAGGTTACAGAGGGGACAAATTTCTTGTCAGGGAAAACAATCAGAAATCAGCAGAGATTTGATTTCAACTGAATTTCAACTAGCATAAAGTATTTTGGAGGTTAGTGGCAAACGAGTCTGACAGTGATGCAGTATACCACTCCTCATTTATAGCCATGCTAATGGGAACCAAATTTACCTAAATATATGTGTGTGTGTGTGTGTCTGTGTGTCTGTGTGTTTTCTAAACTCAGAAACTCTGTCATTCAACTATCTACTGAGCAAAAGTGCCTCCTGGGGACTGAAGGGCAGGCGTGGGCTCTCCTACTCTGGCAGTTTAGACACTTCCTGTTTAATTAAGTTTTGGGTGAGATGACAGAGCTCCTCAGAGCAAACTGCGGTACCTGGAACAGGGGAGAAAAATGACCTCATCTGACTCCATTATGCAATGGCCCATATGACTCTGCATTCATTTCTGATGGTCTGTGGCATTTAGCAGTTGGCTGTAGCATGTCTAACCGTTACAGAATTGCTGAGAAGAAATATGTCCTTACAGGCAAATGCAGTTAACAGCACAACGGGTTGCAGGGCAGATGGATGAAATGAGCATCTAGAAATGAGCAGCTGCTACAGTGACACATCTCCCTTGACACAACCTCGCCAAGCCAGGATGACAGTACCCTCTGCGTGTGAGGGAGCTCTAAGTGGAGATGTTGCCATGTCTCTACTTGTCTTGAAGCAAGCAGTGTACCTTTCTGAAGTTCACCTGTTAAATTTTTTAAGATCCCAGCTGGATTTACATTAACCTGCAAAGAAATATATTTGCTCTGTTTCCTGGCTCATAAACACTTGATAACTTTGTGAAAAGCTCTTAGTTCTTGTATAACCTATTCAAGCAAGAAGATCTGTGAAAACAATGGTCTGCAAGTTGTTCCCATGATCCAGAGCACTGGGTTTGAGTGGGTGCTCTTCATGTCTACGTGGCAGCGCATCAGTGTCTGTGTGGTCTCAAAACACTAAAACCCCACTGTGCAATCTAAGTCAAAGCATTTTGGACTCGATCACAATTTCTGAGCAACATCAGGAGATGTGAAAAACTCTCCCTGGGAGCTGTCAGCCATTTCCATAATAACTTGTAAATAAGATCACAGTGACTTTTATGAACTCGTTTATGAACTTATGCCAGGTTCTCCAATACAGCTCTGTCCTTCAAGATCTTTGTTAGACAAGTATACTGGGCCTGGATGGGATGGAGTTACCTTTTTTCCTTAACAGCCTGTGTGAAGCGATGCTTTGAAGCTGTGGCTGAAATGGTGTTGGTAACACAAGAGTGTTTTGGCTGTTGCTGCACAGAGGTTACAAAGCATCTGTGGTTTTCTCTCTTTCCTCCTCTGCCCATCTCACCCAGCAAGTTGGCTGGAGGTTGGCAAAGTGTTGAAAGGGGACCCAGCCAGTACAGTTGATTCTAGCTGACAAAAGGGATATTGCCTGCCATATGACATCATGCTTAGCAGTAAAAGCTCAGAGGAAGGAGGAAGAATGGAGTATGTTAAGAAGAAATTCTTCACTGTGAGGGTGGTGAAGCACTGGAACAGGTCGCCTCATCCCTGGAAGTGTTCAAGGCCAGGCTCAATGGGGCTCTGAGCAACCTGCTCTAGTAGAAGGTGTCTCTGCCCATGGCAGGGAGCTGGAACTGGATGGTCTTTAAGGTCCCTCCCAACCCAAGTCAGTCTGTGATTCTGTGATTCTGTGAAGCTATGTTTGTGGTTATGGCATTTGTCTTCTCAACTAAAGATGAGGTCCTCCTTGCCAAGAAGTAGCAAAACATTTGCTTGTCAGTGGGATGTAGTAATACATTCCTTTTTTTTCCCCTGCTTTGCCTGTGCATGCAGCTTTTGCTCTCCCCATTAAACTATCACTAGCTCAAACCACAAATCTCCTCACCTTCTTTCTGTTTTCTCCCCATCCCACGAGGGAGGGGAGTCAGTGAGCAGCTGGGTAGGTGTCTGTTAGCCAGGGTCAGCCCACAACAGTCTGTTCCAAGCACAGCATGGGGCCTGAGATAACGGGCTCCATTCGAGCATTCTATCAGCAGTTTGAGTTGTTAACTGGCAGGTCCTGTGCTGGTCATGCAGCCTGTGTTCTTTACCGTATATCACAGCCTGAGGCTGTTTCTGCTGTTTGCTGTGGTGCTTATTGCTTTACTTCACTGTGCCTGGACACTTTTTGAAAAAGGCAATGGCCGTGTGCCAGGGCTGGCGTACGGCCCTGGCATTGATGCTCCTCTCGTGCTGTGTGAGCTCCCTTGCAGGAAGCATTAGGGATGACACCTCTCTCTGCTCCCCTGGGATGGATCCTCTGCTCCTCTGTGGTGGATGTGTCCAGCTTTTTTGCTCCCAAGTTCCCTGTACGTGATCATGCATGCTGTTTGATTATGTTCTCAAGCATTGTTGGATTGCTGTTGGGCCTGCAGAACCTGGCTTGGTCCTGGCACAAGGGTAAACAAAGCATAAAGCATTGTTGGTGAGGTGACAAAGAAATGTGCACCAAGATGGCCAGTTGGTGCTGGCAAGGTTTGTGGGAGGATTTGGGAAGGTGCCTAAAACCAGTGCCTAGAGCAGTTATCACCTTCAATAGCCTGAGATTTTACACTTGAACTGGCACATAAGCCTGTTGAACTGGCTCACCACTTGAAGGAAGGTGCCTTGCCCAACCCAATGAGACCCAGCGAATTTTGGCTATATTTTTCGGCTTGGCCTGTGCCTACTGAGCCTCAGCCCAGCACCATCAGAGGAGGCAGGATGAGGGAATGACAAACAGACCAAGGAGGCGGAAATCATTCAGCCCCAAGTTTTAAAGGACCTGCAAGATCTGTGGAAAAATTACAGCCACAAGCCAGGTGAGCAGATTGCAGCCTAGTTGCTCCAATGTCAGGATATTAGGGTCTGCTGTCAGGAGTTAGCCAGCAAGCCAGGAAGCTGGGATCCCTAAGGAGAGACACCGGGATTGACAAAGGGAAGCCTTTGGACACAAGTCCTGTTGAGAATGAAAGTCAGTTACTCCCTCAAGGATGGCTTGGTATGATGCCTGGGCAAGTGAACCACCACTCTAAAAGGCATCCAATGCTTGAGGGAAGTAGAGGTGGTAGGACTGCACCCAGTCCATGTGCAGAAGGTGTACATAATCACCAGTGTTTTATGCCAACACCGTGGGGCTCATACACTGGACAGACCCCGAACCACTAACTGCAGAGTGACTGTTCCAATGGCTCCCAGGATTCAAAGAGAACTTCCTCTCCTCCCCTGACCAAAGGTCTAGGTCTCGGCTGCCAGAGATGCCCCACAGACTTGTTTCTGTCCTGCCAGAGGGAAAGGGGGATCCAGGGCATGCCATGCCATGCCTGCCATGCCAACCTGAGCAAGTTCCTCCTGCTCAATCAGGAGCATGAAGAAGTGGAACAATGTGCCCACCTCAAACCTAGAAGCCCTCGTGCACGGACTGCAAGGAAAACCACTGCTACAAAGCAGCCATCCAAGAATGCTGGTTTGATGGCCTGGCATGTGATCCACAGAAGCAGAAGGCTTTGTTGGACACTGCTGCACAGTGTACCCTAACATCATCAGATTACAAGGGAGCAGAATCCATCTGGATTTCTGGAGTGACCTAGACTGGGAATGTCAGGGTCAGTTATCCATAGCTTAGTGAATCCATGAAACGTCACAACATCTAGGGAAAGATGCAATGTGTAGGTGAGCTTATGCTTGAGGGGTGCACCTGACCACTAAAGTACCATACAGGTGGCAGATGGAAGTTCTGTGAAGGGCAGGGAGAGGGTAATTCAGAAAGATGGGCAAGAGGAGTAGCAGGCAACAAGCACCAAAGTATTTTTCCCTAACTAATTTCCACACTAGAATTGTATTGACTTTGTCCGCATGCAGGATCTACATACTGAGATTTCACAATGGTGAGATGCTGATGCAGGGCTTGGGCTTCTCAGTACTACAAGATTAAAAAGAACAAGCAGTAGCCTCTGCTGGTAGAAGTCAGCATGGTTCCATCGACTGCAGCCACCTCACTGGCTTAGACAAGACTTAATCAAATACATCTGTGATCACTCTCCTATTATTCCTTCCCACTGGGGTCTCAGTGTTATTCAAGACACCGACAAGGATGAAAATCAACATCATGTCAACCACTGCTTCAAAGTCTGTCTGTCCACAGGCCATACTCCATCTAAATTTAATTTAGTAAGATTTATCTGAGCCTGAGGTAAGTAAATTAGTCATGCAGAGCACTGACCTATCCTACCCCAAGCTCCCATGCCCCACCCTGCATGTCTGTTTGGAAGGTAATCTAATTTGCTGCAAATGTGCTTCTCTAGATGGAAAGCAAACTGTGATAGGCACCTTAGGAGGAAGAAAGCCTTCCAGGATGCATGCCTCAGTGAATTCTTTTGTATGAGGAATACGGAATCTATCATACTGTTGTTGTTCTTCTGCACTGGCATTATTCACCTGGTCCCTGCTCTTTGTCTCCATATGTTTGTGAAGCACAGTTAAGCTCCTCAGTTCCAGCCAGTTCAAAACTGGCTAGAATGCACCAGCCCTTCTCTCTGGGTTTCCCATAAAGAGCTTAAGCAACTCTGGAGAGCTGCTGGGTAACAACCTCCTA
Source organism: Motacilla alba alba (assembly GCF_015832195.1). NCBI lineage: Eukaryota > Metazoa > Chordata > Aves > Passeriformes > Motacillidae > Motacilla > Motacilla alba. Next base: position 43,051,711 of record NC_052016.1, read on the forward strand.
CCTGCAAGGTACCTTTAGCAAATGAGAGTGAAATCCTGAGAGGTGTTTGCTAGCACGATGCTGAAGCACATATCCTGGCTTTGTAATGCAGAAGAGAATCAGAGCACAACACGCTGACACTGTTAAGAGACACTGTGGAGGTCTCATGTTGCTAAATACATACAATACCAGCCAGTGCTGAAACAATTAGAGGACAAAAATTATGATTAAAAGCATCTTCTAGATGCAAGCTATCTTCTGCCCCACTCCAGGCTGTTGAATCTCACTCACGCTTGCTACCCAAGCTGTATCTTACACTTTGGCTTTGTCTCACCAGTGTGGTAAAGAGAAGGATCAGAGCCAGTTCTGCTTCCCAGCAATACTCCCCTCTTACCCCCTGAGGTGAAGCAGAACAGACCTGGGAGGGGGGGTGTCCTCATGGATGCTGAGGCAGGGATGAGAGATGGATGGTCCCAACACCAGGCAGAGGATGTGTCTTGTTATTTCCCCTCTTTCCAACCATCTCACTGGTTTCAACACTTTTCTCTTGGTAGTCCACATCCACTCGCCTTCCCTATTTTCATCTGTTTCAGAGGAGAGCCTTCTACCCTACAGCATCCTTGCAGAGTATGGCAGCACGAAAGTAATCCCTGCTGCAGACCCTCACCCAGACAAAGGGACTGATAATATCGAGATGTGTGGGTTGTGTGCGCGCAAAAGCAGTAGAATAGCCAGCTGAGAGCATAGGAATGGCTGTCCTGCACTGAATATGTACAAACGAGAATAAAACGGAGCAGAAGGGGGAACTGATCAGAACACAGTCCCGTCGCCAGCCGATCCGGCTGTAGGCTGCTGCCCTCCTACGGCAAACTGGGACAGCAGTCCTGATGCCCGGAGCAGCCCTCTGTATTGCTGAAACCTACCGAGTGCAGCCGCTGGTTCCGGCTGACAAAATCACAGCTTCCAAACACCCAGTTTGCCATCTCGCTGTTTGTCTGAAGTAGAAAATCAGCACCCTGGGGCACTCAGCGTTTCTGCGCCGCCAGGGAAGCTTTTGTGGATGGAAAGAACTGTGTGCTGCTCAAGGAGCATTTGCCATCCTAAGCCTGTGTGCGACACTGTCAGCGTTGAACAAAAACATCCCTGCAGAGAAGGCGCCGATCTGCGGCTCTTCTCCCTTAGTGACAGCTCTTTGTTGCTATTGTTGGGGTTTGTTTCCAATGTCTGTATCTCGGCAACACAGGAGCTGTTGATTCGTGGGCCCATGAGAACCTCATGAAGTTCAGCAAGTGCAGGGGGCTGCATCTGGTGGGGCAATCCCATATATGAGCACAGCCTGGAAGAGGAACTTACTGAGAGCAGCTCTGAGGAGAATGACTTGGGGGCTCTCACGTATAAAAAGCTGAACGCAGCCTGGCAGTGTGTGCTCACAGCCCAGAAAGCCAACTGTGTCCTGAGCTACAGCAAAAGCAGCGTGGGCAGCAGGGTGAGGGAAGGGGTTCTGCCCCTCTGCTCTGCTCTTGTGAGATCCCACCCGGAGTGCTGCGTCCAGCTCTTGGGACCTCAACACAAGAGGGACGTGGATCTGTTGGAGCACGTCCAGGGGAGGCCACAGAGATGATCCAAGGTCTGGAGCACCTCTCCTACAAGGGCTGAGAGAGCTGGGCATGTTCAGCCAGGAGAAGGGAAACCTCCCTGTGGCCTTCCAGCACCTTGAGGGGCTTGTGGAAAGACAAGAGACTTTTTAAACGAGCCAATAGTGACAGGACATGGGGCAAGGGTTTTAAACTAAAAGAGGACAGGTTTAGATTAGATATTAGGAGGAAATTCTTTACTGTGAGGGGTGCCAGTTGTTGGCACAGGTTGCCCAGAAAAGGAGGTATCTCTGAGGTATTAGATACAAACATCATATCCCTGTACTGCCCAGTTACTTCCCTGGTGAACCAAGAAGTTAATTCATCGCGAAAATTGGACTTGAATGTATTTCCTAAAATAAAATAAAAAATTAAAAGTTAGCTTTATGTTTACACAAGCCACTGAAAATGAGATATTTGGATTAGCTGTAAGGAAGAAATTCTTTACTGTGAGGGTGGTGAGGCACTGGCACATGTTGCCCAGAGAAGCTGTGGATGCCCCATCCCTGGAAGTGTTCAAGGCCAGGGGTAGGGCTCTGAGCAAGCTGGTCCAGTGGAAGGCGTCTCTGCCCATGCCCATGGCAGAGGTTTGGAACTAGATGACCTTCGAGGTCGTTTCCCTGGCGTCACAGAGCGGAGCAGCCCCCACGCACAGCGCGGCGCCGACTGAGGGCGGTCATGGCGGCCAAAGCGCTGCGCTCCTCCCATCCGCAGGGGGGCGCTGCGCCACCGCCTTCGGCCGAGCCCCGCCGTGCGGCCGCGGACTACAGTACCCAGCATGCCCCGCGGGGTCGACCGGAAGCAGTAGTGAGCGGGCGGAAGCGGAGGGCTGGGGCGCCATGAGGGGCGTCGGGAGCAGCGGTGCCCTCCGCGCCTGGGCCGGCCCGCTCCTGCTCCCGATGCCGGCCCGGCTGCCCCCGGCTCCTCGCAGAGGTGAGAGGCGCCGCAGCGCCGTGCTGCGGCCCCTCGGGGGGGGTGGCTGCCGGTGTCGGGTGAGCCCGGGCCGTGTCTGTGAGCGGCGCTGGGGCTGCACTGGGCGCTGGCCGGACTCGGTGTGGGAGCGGCCGCGGGGCCCGTCCCTGAGGCGCTGTGTGAGGGAGCGCTGAGCGCCTTCCCTCGGGGCTGGAACAAGGGGTGAGTTGCACGGGCGGGAGCAGCCGGGCGAGGGCGTGCGGGGCTGTCAGGCGGTGCTCGGGACGGGAGGAGTGAGCGGGGTGCGGAAGGGCGTCACCCTGAGGTGTCTCGGGTACCGGTTTGTGGAGTGGTTTTCTCAGCTCCGGGCTGGGAGAGGAGTATCCCGTCGAGACTGCAGGAGTGGAGCAGCCAGGCCAAGAGCAGCGTGGCTAGCAGCCAGAAGTGTAATACCAGCTTTCTTGAGACACTGTCTGTGCAATGTAGCTGTTCAACCCAATGAAAAAATGCGTTTAGAAGACAAGAGCTGTGCGTTTAAAAGCTGGGACATCTCTATAAAAACGATGATTTTCAGTTGGTTTTCATTAGCATTTGGTACATCTTAATTCTAATATTGTCATTAATAATACAGTGCTGTGGCTGGTTTAGTTATAGTCAGGTCTTTATAGTATTTGTAAGATAGCACAGAACTTGATCTATCTAATAGCAGCACAAAATTATAAATTCCCTGTTTAAATGTTATAAAGCTTTTGAGTAAAGATCTGGATAAGACACAGAATTTGGTTAAGGCAGAGAGCTGGCAGTGCATATAGTTTCAAATAAACAGACTAAGAAGTAACAGGGCTGCTTAGATAACAAAGAATTAATCAGAGCAAGATCTGTATTATGTGAAGCCACACAAACATCAGGTAAAGAGAAGGATATGCTTGATATAAAAGTAGGAGAAGCAGTGAAACCTGCTTGTGGGAGGGCACATCGTAAAGAGAGTAGATTTTTACTCTAATATCTGTGGTTTACTAATACCTCTTTAGAGATTAGGTGTAATCTCTGAGGTATTAGATACATACATCATAGACCTGTTCTGCCCAGTTACTTTCCTGGTGAACCAAGAAATCCATTCATCATGAAAATTAGACTTGTATATATATTTTTAAAACATTGTAGCTTTATGTTCACACGAGCCACTGAAAATGAGATACTTGGATTAGCTATAAGGAAGAGATTCTTCACTGTGAGGGTGGTGAGCCACTGGCACAGGCTGCCCAGAGAAGCTGTGGATGCCCCATCCCTGGAAGTGTTCAAGGCCAGGCTGGATGGGCCTTTGAACTGCCTGGTCTGCTGGAACGTGTCCCTGCCCACGGCAGGGGGTTTGGAGCTAGATGATCTTTATAGTCCCTTCCAAACCAAACCATTCTGTGATTCTGTGGCAAAATAAAAAGCTGTTGGAATTAAGGCTCAGCAATTTAAATAAAATAGCAATGAATGCTTACTTGTGTGAAGTTGTTTAGTGTTTCACAAGTACAAAAATTATTTAAGTGATGTTTCCCAAATATTATAAAGCAGTTGACCTTGGGGTTTATTTGTGCTGTATCAGGATGCTTGTCTGTTGCACAGCTACATGAACACACTTCAGACAGATCTGTAAGTCCTGTTTAGTCTAAATTCCCTGTAGAAAAGTGTTGATGGTTTCCAGTGTGTGCTGTAACCTAGCTTTTTGTTGCAACATCCATGCAGCTTTTCTGTGGTGAAAGAAATTAAAATAAGTGTATTGCATGGTAAGCCAATCAAGGTAAGACTAAGGCTTCTTTGGTTGTTTCCAGGTTTTGCTGCTACGTTTGTTCGGAAGTCATATGATGTCAGAAGAGTTGATATCACTCCCCTGGAGCAGAGGAAGGTGACTTTTGATACCCATGCTTTAGTGCAGGATCTGGAAGCCCATGGTAAGTGATATCAGATAAATAATTCAAAGGAAAACTTTTAATACTAAGTAGTATAACTCTGAGTGCTGTCAGTTTCCCCAGAGTGCCAGTACCTGGTGGAGTAAAATGTTTTGGCAGCTTCTTGAGGAGGCTGGTGAAGGAGAGACATCTGATGGTATGCCATACAAGCAACTGGACATTACATTTACCTCATTTGTAGCTGTAGGCAGGTTCACGTGGTGTCTTCCAGCTGAGGAGCAGAACACAGGTAACAAATGTGAAGTAACAGTTAAAGACTTCTATAGCAAAAATGAAGCTTTTCGAGAAATTCCTTCTATTAGCCTGCTAAGAGTAAATGAAGGGGTTTTTTTCCCCAATGAGAAATATTTTCAACAGCACAGTGCTGTGATACATTCTCAATGCCCACTCTTTTGTTGTGAGTGAGACTGGCTAAAGTCATAAAGGGTCCATCCAGCCCTGGCATAACACTCCAGGCAGAGAAGTGTTTCAACAGGGCAGAGGTATGTCACACATCCCCTTGTACTTTCCAAGTTTCCAGTTTGTCACCCTGGAGGTATTTGAAATAATTTGAGAGTTTCAGTAACCTTCAGTGGAAATCTTTTCACAAGTTTATGCAGTCCCTGAGCCACTGTAAACTGATTACTGTCCGGAACATCCTTCCTCATGGAACTTCAGACGTCCGCATGTATTGCTTACGCACAATCTGGCATCTCTGGCATTTTGATGCCCACTCAGCTCTTCTGTGGGAAGGAGTGAACATTGCATCTCTCATGTCGCTCATGATTATGCAAACTTCTGTCATATTGCCCCATCGTTTTCCAAAGAGAAGAATCCCACCTTGTTGCATTTTTCCTGAAGCAGTAGATTTTCCATATTTTTGATTATTCACAATGCCCTTCTGTTAATATTTTCTGCTTCGGTCGCATTCCAATCCATTTCGCATTTTCGGGGAACAGTGCTGGCATTACTTGACAACTGAATGTCCTGTGGATTTGCATAGTAAAGTAATGTTGTGTCTGTTGTGTTCTCTGTTCCTAGTAATTCAAAGGGTTTGGTTTGCTTTATTCATCCCTGCTGAGTTTTGAGCTGATGTCTTCATCAGACTAGCAACTGTCTTTTAAAATCCCAAGTGAAAGTAGAAACTTTGTACAGTCAGAGGTGAGGATTGTTTCCACTATTTGGGTCTAATAATAATATGTGTTAGTAGTTAAAAGACTTACAGTAGTCTGCTAACTGTGTTTGGGTTTTTTTCATGCTTGTCAGACTTAACAGCCTGTACTTCCCTACAACTCTCTAGAGATGTGGGGAACTACAGGCACAGTTATTTTCCAATCCATGGCAAACCACAGTAGGCTGTGAAATGTTACTTGTCCTAGGGACTGATTCAGCTATTTCTTCTTGGAGTTCCTTTAGAACTTGTGAAGTCCAGTGCCAGTTGTTATTCAGTTTCATTTGTTCTGTAACTTCTACAAATACTCCTACCACAGTGACAGGTCTGTATAGGTAAAACCACCAAAGTAAGAGAGCTATTTTAGTTTTTCCCAAGCTTTAGGCAGTTTTCAGGCTTTAATCTCTTGCTTATATATATTTTTCCTCGTTTTCTAAACTTTCACAAAACACAGTCATTTCTTGCTGTGGAGGAAGAGAAACATAAGGAATTGGCAAGAGCTTAAGTAACCCTGAAAATTCAGAGAAACTGAAGCAATACTATCACACTTTCTTCCAGTAGTGGAAGAAAGCTGTCATAAAGCATGTGTAGCTTTTTTAGACTTGTAAACCAGTGGTGCATCTCAACAGTACCAGTATTTTAGAAGGGTGCAGTGGCATAGTCCTCTAAATAATGTGCCTTGAAAGCATTTTTCAATGTTAATTTAGCCCACTTTATAAAATGGGGTAGTTGAAACACAACATATCAGTCAGATTGCCGGAAATAAATCTCTAGGGCAAAAGCTCTCAGCACTTGACCAGATCCAGCTAAAATGAGAGCAATTTTTCTTCCCCATTATTCACCACACATCATGTGTAACACTTCAAATTTACACCAGCAAAGTGTACAGATAAAGTGTACTTTTTATCATCAGAAAGCAAAAATCCCAGTTTGACTTCATTCTGCAGGCAATGGATGCAGCAGTTTAAAAATCAGTTTTGCATATGTTCCTGTCTCTGCAGGGCAGTTCCAATATGTGCAGAATTACTTGTTATTATTCTATAGAATGCATGCTTTGTAGCTCAAGGTAAGTTTGGTTTTAACAGAATTTGTGAAAGTTAATTATGAAAGTTTTGCTAAATTATTTTTATAATGCATGAATGGCTGGATCTTGTATGAAGAAATTTGGTCTTTCTGTCAGCTGCGTGTCTAGACATTTAGTATATTAAAAGGTGCTGTGCTTCAGATTTTTGCAGCATTAAGTTTGTTTTTTCTAGCTGAAGTCGCAGTGCCTGGCTCCTGGCTGTCAGTTCCCTGTCACTGTGTGAATTCCCATGTGCCACTGTGGTTAGGTGTTACACTTGAGCGTCTCTTGCTCCTTATCCAGATTTTTAATACCACCTTAACTTGTCATCCTTCAATTGTTCCCCAGGTTTTGGGAAGGAGCAAGCACAGACCATCGTGTCGGCGTTGATAACCCTGTCCAATGTCAGCTTAGACACCGTCTACAAGGACATGGTTACACAGGCCCAGCAGGTAAAACTCCTCTGTGCTGTGTAGCTATAAAGGCTCGTGTGTGCATATTTAAAACACAAGTGAGCAGCTCTCTCTAGTACCATAAACACCTCACTGTGCCCGGTTTTCCTGAGTTTCATTTGGGATTTTAACAGATGGTTATAGGCCCTGACCAGCTTCCACTGACTTCCAATGAAGTCTGACTACTTCATTGAACACAATGAAGATTTACAATTCCTGGGAAAACTTTGGTTGCATTTACACTGAGGAGATAATATGCCTCATACCATCTTAAAATATTCATTATCAATACTGGCTACACTATAAAAACCAGTGTTTCTGCTTAATGCAATTCCATGCCAATTCTGTTTAGGATGTTGTGCATGTAATAGGATTTCCAAAAAGAGAGGTTTTCATTTTGATGAAAGAAAGTCACAGAGACAGAAATTCTTGTTTTCTTCTGAGGTTCAGAAGGGGAAAAAAAGTTAGACAACTTATATTACAAGTAAATGCCAGTAAGATAAAAATCTGTTAGAAGAAAGGCTCAGCAGTTCAAATAAAATAGCAATGAATGCTTAATTACATTAAGTAATTGAAGAAGAACAGCACATAATTTCAGCTTGCACAGCCTTCTGGAGCAATGATCAAAACCATCACTGTGCATCAGAGAATCCCACAGCAATATGTCCTTTTCCATGCTAAACAGTAGGATAACTTCCATATGCTGGGTGAAGGAGTATTGCCTTCAGCATTTTAAAATTCTGAGTTTCTTCCTTTATTTTCTGGTTTGGGTTTCTTCCTGTGTTTATATGTAGTGGTTGAATTCTGAACTTGTTAGTTCAAACCCCAGGAAGGCTTTTCTCAGTGCTTTTTAGCAGTGTGTCACTTCTGTCCATCCATCTTTGATGCTGGCAGTGTGACACTCTTCAAGTCTTTGGCTTTCAGCTAGTTTTTAGGCAAGAAATGGAAGTGCTTAGTAAGAGCTGCATTCAGATCAACAGTTAATGCTTCTGAGGCTACTGAATGTTCATTGAAAGTGGAAGAGAGTGCAGGAGTGACCTGTAGTTTCAGGTCTATTTCATTTCATCGCTACTTGGACTGACACCTCTGGTCTTTTTGCTTAAGTTCAGAATTGGTGTATTAAAGTAACAGAAAAAGCACAAAACTCTTGAGGCTTTCAAACAAATTGCTGGTATTAAATTGCCTGTTTCTGTCACATTCTTGTTAGAGAGACTCCCCACTTTTGGGCGTTGCAGTAGCTAATTTCATCATTTCAGACCTAAACATTTTTTCTGTACTTGTCAAAAAGAGTGCACCTTAATCAATGGCATGTTTTATTTTTCAAAGGAAATAACTTTACAGCAGATAATGGCACATTTGGACTCCATTCGAAAAGATATGGTCATCCTAGAGAAAAGTGAATTTGCAAACTTAAGAGCAGAGAATGAGGTACTAATATATATTTTCGTTGAGCATTTTTATTGCAGTATTTGTTGTGTTTTACCTGATATACAGATTTGTGGAACAAAATGTAAAAGTGATTCTGGATGCTTTCATCAGAATTGAAGAGTCTATATGTTACAACTTCAGAGATCACATAAAAATATATTTCACTTGCTATGACCTGCTCAGATCTTCTGTAAAGGATTCTAAGATGTGTACATTTTTTTGAGCTTCTGTAATTTTATTTGAGGGTAAGTGCTAATTTCTGGCCATTAGCATATTGTGCAGGTAGAGGAGTCAGCCATTCCTTTGCAACAGTTTCATTAATTTGGTGATTGAGACACATTTTGCTTTTCCTTCATGGTATTTTGGTATTTCTATGCTGTCTTTAGACTCAGAATAACAAGATCATCATTGTTAAAAAATAAATCCTTTATTTTGGACAAAATTCCCAGCAGATTATATATGCCTGTACATCCAGATGCATTAGCTAGGATATTTAATCAAGAACTAATTGCCCCATTGGGAGGAAAAATGGGGAAAGAATAATTGCATGGATGCAGTGATAACACATCAGTGATTCATTTGGTTAAATTTCCTGAATTTGTAAAAATCGTTTTTTTTTCCCTCCTCTGCCCTTAGAAAATGAAAATTGAATTAGATCAAGTTAAACAGCAGCTAATGGTAAGTAAACAGCAAGTACCTACACACTCCTACTAGGGAGAATAAATAGCTATTTTCATAATCTTAATTTGTTTTAAAGACTGAAACCGGTAAAATCCGAGCTGACAGCAAGCTTGACATAAACCTGGAGAGGAGCAGGGTGACAGATATGGTGAGTTGGTCTGTGAGAAGCCCTTCTTAGCTTTGTGTTGTGTTTCTGTTGCTATAGCTGTGATTTATCTTTTATCCACAGTTTACAGATCAGGAGAGGAAACTGATGGAAGCAACTACGGAGTTTCATAAAAAAGTAAGTATTGAACAAAGCAGGATGTAGTTATGCATTGCGTGTTCTGTAAACCCCAAACTGTGGTGAAAGCTAATACATTCATGGGTGTGGTAAAGCAAGGCCAGGCTCTATCACTCAGGGCTGTTGCAGGTGTTTCTTGCCTGTGGGATTCATGCTAAACTCCAATCAGCATTCCAGCCTTGTCCCTCACTTCCCAAGTACTGTCGCAGTCTGGCACAGCTGGGATGTGAGCTTTCATGCTTCCTTTTTCCCACTGTTAACTGATGAGCTGTCACAGGGATGGTGCAGGTGCCTACAGCCAAGCAATTCAAGGACTGGAAGTCCCAAAGCTGCTAGAGGACATCAAAGTCTAGGGGGATGAAGAGGGACCGTGTCCCATCTTGAGCATATCTTCCATTTTTGCGATATGCCTTGTGAATGCTTAAACCTTTGTTTTTCAAAAATGCAGGAGTACTGTTATGTGTGCTGTAAAATATCTCCTTCAGGAGGCACTGGCACATCAGACACAAAAGTCTGTCATGAGAGTGGCTAGACAGTGGCACAGGTTGCCCAGAGAGGTTGTGGACTCCCCATCCATGGCAGCGTTCAGGGCCAGACTGGAAGGGGCTCTGAGTAACCTGGTCTAGTGGAAGGTGTCCCTGCCCATGGCAGGGGGGTTGGAACAAGATGGTCTTTAAGGTCCCTTCCAACCCAAGCTAGTCTGTGATTCTGTGATCATTGAAGTTTTCTCTTACTGTCTCAATCCCTTCAACAATCTTTACGGATTGTATGAAGCAAGTTTCTCTGTCTTCTAATGTCTCTTAGCAGTGATAGGTTGGAAATTTTCTTGTTTATGGTAGCATGGTATTTTAGTTCACCTTTGGAAAGCTGAAGGGGCTAGAGACCATTGTCAAATATATGCTGTCTTTTAATATTTCAGGATGCAAATACCAACAGCATTATCTCAGAAATCAGTAATAAAATTGACACTGAAATAGCTTCCTTAAAAACACTCATGGAATCGAATAAACTTGATACCATTCGCTATTTGGCAGGTATGTGACAGGCAAGGAGGTGAGTACTGGTACCAGATTGTGGCTGTATAAAATTCTGTTTAGGAGTATATGCTAAATGAGGTCAGCTGTAGCAGCAGATAACTGGGATTGGGTGGAGGAGATCTCCCTTTCCCCCTCCAGCTGGAAGAAATGTGACAGAGAACACAGGAGAGCTGGGAGCATGCCACCGTGGGACTAGGATTGTGCCCAGAACTGGGATTAGGACAAATATGGACATGGTTAAAAAAAACCTAAAAGCCTTAATACCTTACCCAGTTTGACAGTACCTCTGCTTGCTGCAGCAGCCATTGATATGATGGAGTTGCTACAGAAGTTTTGCTGAGGTCATTTATATTAGCCTGAAAGTTTGCTGTCATTCAGGACTGGTCTGAGAGTGACCAGTTCTGCCTCCCACTGAGTCTTCACAGAGACACACAGTTTCTGTGTGGCAGGACTTGTACTTTTCCCCTCCAAGCAGAACAAATTTCTGCTTGTTCAAAAACATAATTTGAGATTAGTCTTCTCAATATGTACATTAACCAGTGAAGTTTTTATTGTGTAGGAGCTGGATAAAAAGAGAGTAATGCATTATATTTGGAAGTGAGAATAAGTTCAAAGGCAAATGTAATTAGCTTTATTCTGACACTAATTGAAACAGCAGCATAACAAATCCAAAGGACAACTTGTCAGGTTTCAGGAGTGCTGCCATGTTTGACAGCTCATTTTCAAATTCACTGTCATTTTGGTTCCATGGGAAATCTGAGATGTCGAATGTGAGCCCTGGTGCAGCCTGTAGTGCAGTTTCCAGTGGCTGGGTGACAGTAGTACAAGCCCCTGTAGCCTGTGGTGCTCTGAAGTATCCAGCATAGCTGTTGGGATGTGTCCCTGAAAACGTGGCTCCTTAGGCTGCTGTCTTGGGTCTCCCATCTCAGCACTGCTGCTGTGCAGGGTCCAGCATCTGCGACCAGCCCTTGGCTTCTGGAATTGTTCTGTCACACCTGCAGCACTCTGGGAGGTTTAGGAGGCTCTGCTCTAGAGTTGTTAATTCTTCCATCTGTTTGCAGCTAATTTCTTCTATGGATAAAATGTACAACAGCATTCAGCTAATCATCTCCTTTCTTTGTGTTTTGTTTTTTTTTTTTTTCAACAGCTTCAGTGTTCACTTGCCTAGCAATAGCACTGGGGTTTTACAGGTTCTGGAAATAGATCTTCATGGAATGACTGCACTAAATACAGACAGAAAAGGCCACCCAGGCAACACCACTTCGATGATAACCTTGGCACCTTTTGGTTTTGATATTCTAACTGTATAATAAAAATGTTTTCAGAAAATGTAACACGAAAGATCAAAATAACTGGGGGAAGGTAGCCAAATAGTAATATTCCATTGCCTCCTATTCAATACTGTATTTATTTCCAAGTATTTCTTATGCTATACCAGAAAGTTTTCTGATATCTTTTAGAATTGAATTTGTTTTCTTTCTGGAAAATTCTCACTCTCAGCTCCTTTCAAAATGGAAATATTAAACATTTTATATACACTAGAAATGGGAGTACAATTCCCAAATTAGAGTTCCCAGTATGGGGATGCTAATACCAGACTTCAATCTATCTAATCTGATCCAAGTAAATTAAAATAATCTTGAACATAGGTTCAAGATTTTGCTTCCAGTCTGGTCCTCACTTTTTTGATGAATTGAAGCTTGGCCCTTTTGTTGTTGTTGTTTTGGGGTTTTTTTTTAATCTACATATGTAAAAACACACTCCAGGGCTTTTACTAAAAAACCCTTTTTTTTTCCTTGGAAACTGATTTACATTAAGTCAAAATCTCATGTACAAAATGTCTCTGTAGATTTTTGTTAGTATCTCCTGCAATTTTTTTAAGTCAAAGAATGGGAAACCTTCTCTGTCTTTACCTTTCCAAGGGGAAATGCCTCCACTCTCAGCAGCTCTGTACAGCCCTGGGGCAGATAAGTGCTCTTAACTTCCCCCTTCAAGTAGTGCAGAGTAGTTCCAAGAAACCTGCACATATTTTCCGGGCATAGTATCTGGCTTTTAATATGGAAATACTCAGAATCTCAGTGGTGCCAGGCTGATGGTGGTGGTGGTGGTGGTGATCCTCCTCCCCCCTCCTCCAGGCATTTTCGTAATCCCATGGGATACACTGACCCTTGTGACCACTCTGCCTTCTGCAAGGACTTGACAGCTCCTGTTGCAGAGTTGCAACACAAGTGGATGCCTTCCAAAAGTGAAGCAGTTCCATCTTGTTGAGTACAAATGCATTTGCTTGGTTTGATTCTTTTAGTATAATAATATTTTTTTAAGTCTTTCTGGATTAACATTGAAGTAAGAATAGGCCTTTTATGGGCTAAGGACTGTTGTAGTGCTGAGTACTGGCAATTTTTTTACTGCTATTTTATTCTGTTTACAGTTGAACTTGCTGGTATTCTGCCAATTCTTATATTCTCTGCATTAAATTATTTATCATCTTCATTCAAAAAAATAAAATTAATTTCTTATATTTGCTGTCTGGCTATCTGAGAATTTCTGCCTGAAAATTTAGCACCAATGGTGATGCAGGAAATAGCTTGTCATCATCTGGAGCAGCTTGTCATCACCATCATTTCACACACCCTGAACCAGGCTCTTGATGCAAGGCATATGCTGTTATGTCAGCATGCCTCTCCTTCATGGTGCACACAAAACCATGGATTTTTATTTTTCAGTATCCTTGAAATTCTCAGAGATTAAGTTTTCTTTGGTACTAAGGAGAGGACAGGTCAAGACTGACACACTAAAATAATTATCTTCAAAGTCTCAAAATGAGGGTTCCAGAGGGAAAATGTCGCAGTAGCACACAGCTGACAGAAAAGCTTTTATATGTGTAGTCATTAAATGGTTTTTATGTATGGAGGAGAGGTCAGGGTTGCCATTTCTAGCCACAGGCTACCCCATAACTTAGTAAACTCTTCAGCCCTGAGTTAGACTCAGAGACTGCTGCAGGTCATCTTGCACCTCACAAAGGAGTCGCTTCCTGCCTTCTTTAGGAAGGACTAAAGATGAAAATCAAGGGGCCTGGAACCTCTCTGTGGCTGAGAAGTAGTTCTCCCATTAGCTTCCACACTAACTAGGAGGGAATGTGCACTTTTTCCATCCTAAGGTGGCAGTACAAAATCGACCAGTGAATGGAGACACTTTCCTCAGAATTACGAGGTCCTGTGACTCTCCTGTTGTTAGGCCAGAGAACTACAGAACTAACACCAGTTCAGTGAAAGGCAGAGACCCACAGCTCATCTGTACAGCTGGGCTGTGCAAACACTTTGCATTATCTTGAATATTGCTTTTGTACCTCCAGTCTGCTGCCCCTCTGAGGTTTGTTCCTCAGTGCAGTCGCACTCCTCCTGGGCTGCAGGCTGACTGCTTCTTTATTTTCCTCTTTGCACGACTGGGCCATTGTCTCAGCTTCCTGAAACAAAGAATACTGCAGCCATTAAATAGCAACCACTGAAAGGATGTGAAGATCTACGTCTGGGAGTAAGCACAGAAAACTCTGTTCAGACTGAAGCTGAGGGCAGGGCACAGTCCTGGGGCATGGGATGGCAGCACAGCAGTGAGACTTGAAGGTCCCTTGGCTATAGCAGTCACTCAGCCAGAAAGGCAGCTTGGTTAGAGGGGGAAAATTACCAAAAAGCACTTGCCTAATGAAAAATACTGACAGAGAAAATGTTTGCCAGCCTGGCAATCACAAGGCTGAGAAGCAGAAATATCCTTGAAAAAGAGCAGCTGGCCTCTCTGAAATACAGCTGTGGCACCTAGCATTCAGAGCCTGAGATTTCGCCAAGAAGCACAAAAACAAAAGACTGCAGAGGTAATTGACTGAAAAGGTAGAAAATAGTCTGGGAAATAAAAAATGCTCTGAAAGAATAGAAGCACCATCTATTGCCTATACAGCTGAAAAGTAAAAAATTAGAAATGTCATCATCTACTGGCTGCTTGCACTTGTTGGTGTCTTTTTTCCTCTTATATCTCTATCATATAAAAAGAGCTTAATTTTTAATTCAAAATAGAACCTCTGTCTGAGAACTTCTGGTGCTACACGTACTGTTCCTTTCCCAAACAGACTGAATTCTCTCCATGAATTTTCTATGAGAACTTGGGCTCTCATTCAGTATGCCTGACTGACTCCAGACACTGTGACGTGGATCAAGTCCCTGTTACTGAATTTGTCCCCCTCTGGGGACCCATGGTAGCAATCTCTACACCCGTGCAGGCTGGGTAGCCTTTAAGTGGTGACGACACCTCTCCTGAAGCACGATTTGAGTCTCAGACACCAAGTCTCAGCCAAGGGGAGCTGCCAGTCACTGGATATGCAGTATGGAATATGCTCGGGATCAACCCACTCCTTAGGCGAAAATTAAGATGAAGAATAGCAGTGCTCTGCCAGGGTACAGAAAGAAACTGATACCCTTCCACAGCAGAGACACTGTCAAGGCCAGACGAGGGCTCCTGCTCGCTTCAGCGTCCCGAGCTGAAAGTCGTAGCACGTTTTCTCTAGACTGTGCCCTCTAACAGAGGGAACAAACACACAGGAGCAACAGGCAGGGGCCTCTGTGCCACGCCCGGGGAGCTGGTGTGGCACTCACCGCAGAGGCAGCAGAGGCGGTGCGGGTTTTTCCCCGGCCCTCTCGGAGCTGGTTTATCTCAGCACGGTAATCATCCAGCTGGCTCTCCAGCTTCTCCCGCCTGACTCGCTCAAATTCCAGCTGGGCCTCCAGCTCCCTCACGGCCCTGCCAAAAGCAAAGGAGACAAGCAGAGCATGAAGTACATCCAAACCTGCCCCGGCTGCTCCACGTGGCGCAGCGCCTTTGCCAGGGAACAGGTCAGTCACGCAGAAAGCAGCGCAGCACGCCTCACGCCAGCTGTGCTCAGGCTCCGGACCCTTGGTGACAGCGCTGAGCAGCAGCTTTCCTTCCTCGGCTGCCAGCGGTGCTCAGCGCGATCGGACCACGAGATGGAGCCGTCTGCCCGCACACCGAGCCCGGGCCGCCGCTGCCTGTCACCAGGCCAAGCTCCAGCTGCGGGACAGGGAGAAGTGCCCAAGAAGCAACGAAGTTATTACGAAACAGAGAAAAAGTACAAAGCCGGCAGCATTCTGGAAAGGTCAGGGAGAGCCTTCTCATTCACATCTGGTGCTTCTACATCCTTCCTATTGATTGGCTTAGGCATGGATGAGGAATACTCAGATGACAGCTTGCATGACTGGCTTATACACAGTTGCACAAGATCTCACTGGTCACACCCTCAAGGGCTCCTAAATTATTTGAGATCCCTGGAACTGTTTAGCTGCCACATAATTCACACATAAACTGAGTCTCTGGAGTTGAGCTGGCTCTCTCATATATCAGGATGAATTATCCCAGCTACAAGGATGGAAGATCAATAAAAGGAAAGGGGAGATATCTGCCCTATGCATTCAAACATCACAGAAGGAAAGCTCTCAGCAAGACCTACCATGTTTCCATGTTTCCCTGTTTCCCAGAGTGAGGAATTCCTGACTCAGGCCCTTTGAGCTACCAATCAGCCTTACTGACACTTCGAAAATGGCCTGTGCTCAGGGGACAGCTGACTTCTTCCCTGCTTTCAATTAAAGAGGCACAGCTCCCAGACTCTGTGGCACACCCATGGTGACAATTTCCTGCAACGAACCCTGGTTAAAGCACTGTGAAGTGATTCACACCAGGCCTCTTACAGCCAAAAAACCTGGACTAAAGCAGAAGTCTTCAAAATCTGCTACAGTGGCCTTCCCAAGTGGCACCTCCTGTTTTTCATCTAGCAAAATGGTGTTGCCATTAAGTATTTTATCAATAATGAGGTTTTCTGGCCTATGATACAAGCACCTTGGGGTTTATCTACAGATAGGTACCCTGAGAAGGGTAGGCAGGTATTCTGACAAGCCCCATTTCTTTTCAAAAGAAGAGTTTGGGGCTAGGGAAAAGAAAGCAACAGAAAGCAACATCCCTTAAAGAGCCCCAGCAGAGCCTTCTAATAGACACTGCTAGCTTTTGAGCAGCTGCTCTATCCAAAATGAACTTTCCTGTCTGTCATTAGTCAACAGTGACTTTTCCATCATTAAAACCAGATTGCTCTGACCTCTCAGCGTGGGCATCAACACCTAAGATGGTCACCCTCCTCTAAAACCAGGAGAGACACTTCTAGAAGTGATGAATCTCATCCTCAAGTACATGTCTAATTATGCCCTGGAAATGCCTACACTTCTCCAAGAAGCTGGAAAAGAAGCTCATGATAACAAACTCGGACAGAGGTGTCTGTTACCTATTGTATACATATCAAGTTAGGCAAGATGGACTTTCAGCATAAGCTGAGTCAAAGAGTGACCTGGAACCGGAAGAAATCCTGACCTCAGTTTCCCAGCTCAGATGTGGCTGTAAAACAAAGTACTTAATTGCAATCTGTGACACCTATTATCTGCTCCAGATCAACTGCTAAGCCTGCTGTCTTCTTGATGGCATCTAAGCCCCCCATTCAGTCTCCTCTCAGTGACCACATAAAGAGAGTGGATTGGGTTGACCCAAACACATGGTGGAGGTGGTTATCTACAGAGACTGAGAACAGAGGATAGCCAAATCTTTGACAGGCAGAGGTGGAGACGGGCCTGTCTTTGGAGACTGCAGTATTGTTAAATCTCTAAATCTTTGATAGACTTTTCTTTGAAATGTAGACAGTCTGTCCATCAAATCACCTGATCAACCTAACAGAACCATTTGATTTAATGGAGACATTGAGAATTAGATCTTATGAACAATGCTTCGCATGCAAGGGCAGGTTTGCTGATAGTTTTTTTCCGTGGTCTGGATACAAGCTAATCCTTTCTTGAGCACATAAACATATTGCCAATGAACAGAAATGTTAGCAGGTCACTGAATAATCTCTGCTGTATATGCACATCCATCCAAGCCATGCTAAGACTATTGCCTATTTTCAGATTTCCTGAAGGGTATACATGTCTTTGGCATCCTCAGAGCAAACAAAGCAGCCAGAAGCTATCAGACCTACTGCACACATCTGCAGAAATACCTGAAGGCTGAACAGATGATCTCACACAAGAATCATGGACCTATCAAGCACTTGTGTTGTGGGGCTGATCCTGGTGGTAGAAGTTTAGAAATGGCCAGACACGTTGCTGCAGTTCATTTCTTTTGGCCTGGTTGAAGTTGGTAAGTGGAAAAGACAGAATGGCCAAATGCAAATTTGAGTGTAAATCAGCTTTAAAGGAGGATTTAAAATGGGCCCCACAGAGTTAAACATTAGCAGGGCAGAATGACCTTACTTCTCAACTTTCCTTTCTTCTTTTCTCGTCTTCCTCTCCTCTTCAGTTACTCCTCCCAGCTGTCTGTAGTTGCTGTAGGCAATTTCTAGAAGCCTCTGAAGTTCTTTAATCTTGTGATAGGCCCTTACTGTAAGACAGAGTTCTCCAGGTAGGTAAAATGCAAGGAGGAGACATGCTGAAGACATGAAGACATTTCATGCTGAAATCCAATAGTCTGGAAAATAGTCTTACAAACATAAGAGCAGAAATCACACTGCTCAGCAAACACTGAGCTACACCTGACACCCACACAGCAAGCAGATGTCAAAAACAAATAGCAATCCAACACTGTTGCACCAACATGGATTAAAATGGCGTAACAATTATGATCTGATTGCCTTCTGCTTGCTTTCTAATATTCCACAATTTGTTTCAATGCTCAGTATTACAGATATCCTGTCAACCATCTCATCTCATAGCAAAAAGATCAGAGTAGTTGGCTGGGACTGTCCTAGTTAGGATTATAATGCCCTGATAACAACTTCTGCAAACAAGGACTGATGGAAATTGAGTGCTTACCACGTGCATTCCTTTTCTCTGCTTTATCCAGGGTTAAATCTTCTTTGCTATCTGTACTCCCTTCCACACCATGTGTTTCAAAAAACTTGATGTTGTTTGCATCTAGTTCTTCCTCACTAGAGTTACTGTTTCCAGTTCTTGGTGCCAAAAGTTCCACAGCTGCCAGATGGCCAAATCTGCACAGAGAACAGTTAAAATCTGGAAAAACACGTGTGGTAGAAACTCTCAAACTGCCCATGTTGCCATTTATCAGAGGGGTTTCAGAACTAAAGGAAGCACTGTACACACACTACACCTATCTATCTTCTTTTTGTAGTATTCTTATGGCATGAGCTCTGCCTCGATGGAATCTTATGGCAATGGCTCCTACATCAGAGGCACCTCTTTCCTTTGCAGGGTTTCTTAATCGAATCTCATCAGAATCTGCATTATTTTTATTAACGCAAAAATCAGCTGGCCTCTGCTACTTCTTATTCACTTTGTACAGCAAACTGTGAGCATATAGGCTCAAAATTGTCCTCTGGCAATTGAGCTAGTTTTCCTCTTTCGTGCCTGACCTCACTAAAAAGAAAATTAAGTGAAAATTAAAACCTTTAATAGTTACAATATTATAGATACAATACAGCCTTGCTTATCACTCTGAGCTGGGATTCATGGGCTTATCTGTTCTTTCTCCATCACTGAAAATGAAGATTAATTCCAACAAAGCTGGCATGATATTGATATACAAAGAGTAAGTAAATAAGTGTCAGAGCTACAGGATATGTACTGCTACCTCTTGGCTACATCCTTTGGAGTCTCTCCAGCATCATTTGTAATGTCACAGTCAGCTCCCATTTCAACCAACCACTGTAAGCAATGGATATGCCCCTGTTCAGCAGCTAAGAGAAGGAAGGCATACACAAGTCAATTAAATACAACTGAAGTGTTTCAAACCTAAAATGTCCTCCTCTTGCTATTATTTGACATGTCAGAGATTGGGTTCACTAAGACACCACAAGGGAGATACTATTTCAAGAGGAGCCTCTGTGTCAAGATGCTGACAATCACTTGGGTACACAGAGTTTTGGGGAAGAGCATGCAGTGTGGTTGGTGACTCTTTCTAGCTCTAGAAATGCACTGGCAGCTCTTGCTGAACACAAGCTAAACTAAACTTGCCCAGTCTCATGTACAGAGCACAAGGCACACAAATAGCTGCTGCCCTAGTAAGAAAGGCCTGCGTGCCACAGTTTGGCAGCGCAGCGCTGTCACCTCTCCCTGGCTTTGGGCTCCCAGGGGTCAGACACAGCTGGCTGCCCCAGCCTGTGGTGTGTGCCACTGTCTCAGGAGACAGAAGCAGGGCTTTGAGCTGGAGCTAAAGGTACAGCATTTCTTGGGGCAGACACTCAAGGCTACACCTCTCAGCAGCATCCTAACACAACCCTACTCATATGATGTGCCATGGCCACTGCTCCCACCACGTGGTGCCAGGAACAACGTCACTCTTATGGAAGATGGTATTTGGCAAGTTTAGATGAAACTGTACAGTGATTTTCTCAAGGAAGAATAAATCCATTTCTTGACAGCACTCCCTGCTGGATATTTTTTATATTTGTTTTCTTACTGAGATAAGGAAATGAAGTTACAACATCAGCCTGGAAACACTGGGGATGAAAAAACTGTAGGTCAGCATTATTCCAAGAAAAGAAAGTGGGATTTTAAAATAGCTACATATCAGTTATTTTAATAAGAACTTCAATTATGTTTTTAAAAATTCTACTATATATCTAGTCAAAAAGAAATGTAGGAAATTTGTTAAAAGCATATTACAAAAATGTTTTCCTCTTTCTTTCATCTTTTGTTTCTTCTTTCAGACAATACTGTGAAATCCCCAAACACGGAAGAACCACTTTTTCTGTAATATTAGCAGTACGCTACATGCCAAAGTGTCAACCAGAAATTTACCTTTCTTCACAGCATCCTACCAAATTTTTTTGTTGTGGTTTTTACAACATATCCCCACAGTACTGTGTTCAGTAAATACAGGCCCAGGCCACAATACAGATTATTCTCATACTTAGCCAGCCAGATGTTTCTAAAAGCCACATCTTGCCTGATTAAAAAAAAAATCAAAACTATTTAGTTACATTAAATTAAGTGAAAATTTAAAACTTTTATAGCTAGAATAGAGCCTTGCTCATCACTCAAAGCTGGAATTCATGTGCTTGATCTGTTATTTCTCTATCACTGAAAATCAGGATTAATTCCAACAAACCTGACATGATATCGATATACAAATAGTAAATAAATGTCAGAGCTACTTAGTTTTCAGTTTAGATGCTGATTTCTCTTCATTGTAAGCTCTTTTTCCTTGACTTGAGCTTGGTTATATTGTTTTCAAAGTGACCCACGCACACATACATTACAAAATATGGGGTTTGGGTTTGTCTTTCCAAGCCCTCAAGAAATGAGATGCTGTTTTCATGAAGTTTATCTGATAAGGAGCCACTTGAAAAGCAAAGTAAATGAATCAGCAACAAAGAGTAACAAGCTGAAACACAGATCATATTTACTGACCTTTGTGCAGGAGAGTGGATCCCTTATCATCCCGCTCATTAATGTTGATTACTCCACTTCTCACTAGTCTTCTAACCACTAGTAAGTCCCCGTTGAAAGCAGCATCATGAGCTGGGAAAGCTAAAACTGAAAATGAAAGGCGCATGTTTCCAAGCAGATGCCAGCAGTTCTACTGAACATGCTGGTTTTTGTCTCACAGCTCACTTCTCTCATAGCAACTTATGTATGGACACTTCAGACATAGCAAGGATAATGCTCCTTAATCAGCTAAAATGCAGCTGTGCATCAGTACACACCAGACACTTGACTAAACATGCAACATGCCTTAGTTATGGCTACAGGCATTTCAAACAGTTAAGAGATTAATTTCACAGACCTGAAATAACAAGCACACCTTTGTATACTTCTGCAGAATTACACATAATGCCTTTAAGTGTATCTTGATCCATACTCACCTTCCTGTGTCTCTGGATGTTCCTCCTCTTTTTCCATACCATCAATATATTGCAGAATATTATCCTTGTAGAACCGTTCAGCCAAGTCCCTTGGAGTCTCTCCATGGTCATTCCTGGCTTTCAGAGTGTGCGTAACACTGGCCATTTTCCTGACCAAGAACTTAAAGCAATGCAAGTGTCCTTCCACTGCTGCCAGATGTGCTAGAGCACAAATGAAACAAAGGGTGCTAGATCTGAGCCCTGCTGCCCACTGAGAAAGCAATGCTCCCACCACTGGTTAGAGCTGGCTCATCCACCAGCACGTGAGCCATCCAACACTGCGCAAGGGGAAGAGCAGCCTCAGCTGAACTGCAATGTTCAGCTCCCACCCAGGACAGAGTTCAGCTCTAGGCAAAGGAGGCAAAGCTGCCAAGGATGGGATCTGCAAAGATGATTCCCTGGTGGAGCTGACTGCAGGAAACAAAACAAACTCCCAACAGAGCACCGAGGCCTAGCTCAGAGAGTGCACTGCTGGGGCCTCACTTACCCAGCAACACAGCAGATCTCGCTGACCCTGCTGTCCCAGGGATATTCCTTATAGGGGGACAGCAAGCAGTGTCCTTGATTAGGAGCTAAAGCCATTTCTGCTTTAGGCTCTACTGTGCCACCACAAAAAAGTTGCAACACATCCCCGGTTAACTCACTCATAAAATGAGGACAGTGATAGGTGCTTTACTGGACAAAATATTTGAAGGTACATTCCTCACCTGACCTTTAGGCTATGCAGAGATTTACTTATTTAATATTACTACAGTGCTGGGCCTACAACAAAGTAAAGGTACCAAACACATGCCAACTTGTTTGATACAAGTAGTATCCTCTAATCCCATTAATGAGAAGAACTTGCCAAATAAATGCTTATTATGATCTATCCCTCCATGAAAATGCTCTGTAAAGCTGGCTGATGTTCTAGAGGCAAAAGGATTAGTTTGTCTCCAGGTAAGAATCTCACTATCTTCATAATCAACAAACAATGTACCCAGGATCCAAAAAACCCATGTCAATTCCTTTTTGGCATACACAAGCAAACCAAACCATATATAGCAAACCAAATCATCCACAGCTTTCCAGAGCATAATTGTTCTAAAAGGTTATGGATATTGGTTTTGCAGCAAGATGACAATACCTCTGTACAGATGATTGTTTAAAATCTGAGCTTCACTGAAATAAGGGCTGTTTTTGCCATTGTCTGAATTTTAGTCAGTGAGTTAGGTTATCAGGGAGAAGAAAAAAGATGGGTACCATGTTAAAGGTAAGTCAGCTAGTGAAAAACTGACTCAACCCTTACAAATCCATTTTCAGATACCTAAAATCTGTTGGTATCCCAACTTCTCTGTGTTTTATCTTGTCTTTTATAAAATCAGATAAACAATATTCACTCTTCTCAAAGCCGCAAGTTAAAAAAATTGTGTCTGTGAAAAATATTTAGAATAGGTTTGACTAGTGAGCAATAAAAGCATGAATGTGGCCCAAAAGGAATACAGAGAGAAAGCAAATTGAAATGTTCAGTTAATAAGCACAGCCCATTCTGTACATTGAATGAGACACAATTTTTTTTCCTTCCAAAATATTGGCAAGGAAATTTGCCAAGATACTTAGACCCCTTGCTGTAACACACATATAGGAAAGATGCAGCCAGCTTCTAAGTTTCAGGTGCCTGGCACTGCAACCTCAAAAAATTTCCTCCAGTATTCTGTTAGGAAAAATTATTGCATGGTTCAGCTAATCTTGAAGCTGAAGCATGTAAAGATAATTTAAGTTCACTTCTGTTACACAAGCAGACCACAAGCTGGTTTGCACAGTACTTCTACTAATCTGTTACTAGCCTTGTTCAAAAATACCCTCTTTCCTTTGGAAGATAACATGATCAAATGAAACAGAACAAAGCTTGCATGATCAAGCTTTTGTAGATGTCAAAGTACAACAAAAGCAGTTTTCTACTTACCATTTTATACAGAGCATTTAAGTAAAACTGTGCTGGCATCTGCTTTCTCTCCACAGAAGTCTGTTATCAGGGAAGTGTTCCCAAATGCAAATAAAGCTGCCTTCCATGCTGCCCCCAGGGTGCCTCACATGTGACCCCTTATTGCTAATGCACCAGATCTCCTGCTGGGATGCAGGAGCCTCACATCCTTTAACAAGACCCAGGTTTGCAAAACACAGCATGGCTATCTGTTTCTTAGGTAAGCAGTCCTTAGTAGAGGGTAAAAAATTTTAAGAAGGGATTTGTAAAGATAACTCTGTACAAGTTATAGAGAAAAACATATGCTCTTTGGAACAAATAATGCGGGAAACCATTAGAAGGAAAATGCTAAAAGGGAGAGGATGCAAGGAGAATTCAAGACAGGAACAATGTCATTGAGCTTACAGAGGATACTGAGGCAGTGGTATGTTAGGGAGAGGGATACTGGAGAAAATACAAGCAAGGAACAATCACTGGCAAATTCTTCTGCTGAAGTGAATACACTGATAATTATGAAAAGAAATTACAGATAATCCAGAAAAAGCAGTATTCCAGAAATCAAGATGGAGGAATCACAGGAAAATGAAAACAACTGTTTTACAAAATCAGTTAAGAAACAGTGGGATACAAAAACCTGCATGCAAACACACCAGAACCTCATCACACTGGCACCAAGTCAAAAAGTAGCACATAGCAGCTGAAACTACCTCCCCATCCACCTATCCTTCTCCTGTGACCTCCAATGGCACATGAGCTCCATCACACACACAGGAGATGCTGCTCACTTGCTCCCAAGTCAGGCTCAGTCTGCTCCCCATCCCAGCATTTGTGAGCTCTCATCCTTGCTAGCAGAGCAGGAAGTGAATAGGATACTGTCACCAGCAGAGTAACACTTTGAATTTTATAAATCCTCCCGTCATTAGAGAAATGGGCTATCTATGTGGATTGCATGGAATCAAATAGAAAATGCTGCTGCTGTGCATTAGTTATGGTTTGCTCACATTTCACAATAACTGTAAACCAAAGGTTTAAAAACATATGATTTATCCTGATATACCTGGAAGGTTTCCATTGTTATCCACATCATCTACACACGCTCCCCATCGAACAAGAAGCTGCAAACACCCCAAGCGACCGTGAAAAGCAGCATAATGAACAGGTTTCCAGTCATTCCTGTCTGAAACATTTACATCCTACAATGAAAGTAGCAGGTTAATTCACTTGCTTCAGAATCCTAAGACACAAGACAAATTTTATATATGGGAATCTGATGTTCATTGTGTTAAATTATTTAAATCAAACCAAGTAATGTTTTTCAAAGTTCATGCATTATATGCAGTTCCAATTTCAAGACAAGTACTTTCCATAGGTTCTTGCTTTTACTTAATACATTTAGAAAAGGTACATTTTTAGACATGTTTTTATCATCATAATGACATACACTGGTCATTATTCCTTAAATATGCATCTGGACTAATTTTCCTTTTTTTAAAGTTTATGTCTGCTTTACTATAGAAGATTTTTAGAACTGAAAAAAATTAGCATCACCAGTACCTGATGCTCATTTAATGACATACTCAGCAGAAGGTGATTTACTCACATTATTGATTCTCTCTACATTTTTTGATCATGTCCTTAAATGTATATCACAATCTAAAAAAACGGAAATTTACCCATGGAATAAATTCCCCCACAGTAATTAATCTACAGCCCTAAATCTCAGTTTAAGCGAGGGAGAGTTTTGCTTGGGAGAGGCTGCCGGGCTCCGGCAGTGCAGCAGGACTGCCGGCAGGAGTCTCACCGCGCCGGTGCGCAGCAGGGTCTGCAGGGTGTACGAGTGCCCGTGGGCTGCAGCCAGGTGCGAGGCCGTGCACCCGCGCTCGTCCCGAGCTGCAGCGTCCGCTCCGTTCAGTAGCAGGGCCTGAAAGAAATGCAAAGCACACGTTCATTTCACAAGCTGAAAAAGCAAACATTTCCCAGAAGGATGGTTTATGATGACCAGCAGGATAACTCCGGGCTGACCTCAGGGGTCTGGTATTGCACAAAACAGATCTGTTTGAACAGACAGCACAAATGAGTGCTCCGCTTTGAAAATGACTAACTTAATTTGACATGCCAAGACATCGAGATGAGCTACTCATAGCTCCCTGAGGGGCTCCCTCAGCTGATCTTCATAATGAATTTGTCCAGTATTAAGGTCTGCGCTACTAACTTTTGCTTGAGAGTGAGGATTTGCAGTACCTGCATGCAGGCATCCTGCCCTCGGATGGCCGCCAGGTGAGCCGCTGTCCAGCCTCTCACAGTCACACGCGCGGTGTCAGCTCCATGCCAGAGCAGCCACTGAAGGCACTGCTCAACAAAACCAAAGGGCTTTTTGTTTAACTATTCCCAACGTGTCTCTGAGGCACGTTTCAACTAGAATCCATCCATCAAAGTTACATTTCAAAACAGTGTAGGAATACTTCCTTATGGAAATAGGAGACCCCAGAGCATGCCTTAAACAGGTATTTGTGCATTAGGAAATTACGGGTAAGTTATACATTCCAGGTTTCACCCAAGGGTACAAAATGTGCAAATAACCTACTAATTCAGATCCTAGCATCAATGTTACTTTTTAATTTTACTCTTCCAGATTTAAAATGTAATCGTGAGAGTATTCTTATGGCATGAGGTAAAAGCATTGGAAAAAACAATGCAAACATGCTCACATGAATTCCAGCTAAAATTACTGGCAGGAAAAAGATCACATACTAAATTTGAAACCTCATTTAATTTATTAGGCTTCTTAGGCATATGTAAACCCATATCTGTTCTCATCCTTCCATGGCCTAGTTTTGTTTTATTCATCTTTTTCCAGCAGATATCATTGCAATGGAAAGCTTTATGAACTATTCAAAGAGAGCTAGAGGAACAGTTAGAACCTTTTATTATATATTATTATGATTTATTGTCTTCTTTCAGGCCATCTTACAGCTTCCTCCACTATTTCTGCCAAGGAGCTTAGTGACAAACAGATGACAGATAATTCAAAAAGTCTAACAGACTGATTGCAAAGTAGGAGAGTCCAATGAAAAATGGCAGAACTTATAGAGGCAGAAGGGAAAGGTAAGCAATCTGGTTTTGGGCTTGACATGATGATTAGCATTTTCTTGACAGTGTCTCTACGTTCCAGAAGCAGCTCTGCACTTAGCAATTCTTGAGTCTAGTAAGAACTTCACATTTTTTCTTTTGGGACATAAAGGGCCTTGCTGCTTCAAGTTTAGACTGCCATGAACAATGAACAAGGAGGCTGCAAAAAGGAGAATGTTGTGCTGAACACAGCAGTTCAATCCTTCTGGCAGTTTAAAATATTGATGCAATCGCTTGCTGATTTCTCTACCATTATTCAACATTTTCATTTATTAAAATAAAATGCATTAGGACTACTTCTATGGAGAATGTGGCATGGGACATTGGTAAGCAGAATGAGTATATTTTCATGTCACTTCTCAGCTGTTTCAGTCACCTTAAGAATATTTTACACATCCTACAGGATTTTCTACGTGTCTCAAGCAAAGGAGAAAATGCAATAGAGACAAAAGAAGGTCATGAGTCTGAAAGGGGGGCCATAAGGCACATTTTGCTCAGAGTAAGAAACCCAATGATTTTGTAAATTATGGCAAAGTTGATTAAGTAAATTGCCTGGCTCTTCAGAAAGAAAAAAAAATAAAAATCCTGTACTCGTGCCCTTGGTGAATATATTTAATAAGAAAAACAGGCAGAGATTATTGATTCAGTCTGATCAAAGCAATGTTGTGTTCAGCCTCTCCCAAAGAAGGAAACAGGGACT
The DNA here is from genome assembly GCF_015832195.1 of Motacilla alba alba. Lineage (NCBI taxonomy): Eukaryota > Metazoa > Chordata > Aves > Passeriformes > Motacillidae > Motacilla > Motacilla alba. The sequence goes on from NC_052016.1 coordinate 43,079,034, forward strand.
CATAAAAGCCCAGCCATGCCTATACACTAAGGTATTGTTTTACCTCCAGACTTCCCGAGTGGGCAGCACACTGCAAGGGTGTGAATTTGTGAACTACATCCACCTCATTAATACTGGCTCCACTTTTTATCATCGATGCAAGCTGTTCTACATCCCCAGCTTTCACTGCTTCATGCACACTGGTGTAATTTTGCTTCTTCTTGACAACTAGTGAGGAGTAATGAAAGGGCATTAGTCCACTGCTTAAACCAGCAACATTTAAGAGGTAGAGAATGTCTGATGAATCAAAAAAAAAAAAAACAAAACATCAGAGTTGACCTTCATGGCACAGAATCAAACTCTAAATGTAGAAGCAGTAGGATAAAAGAAAAAAAAATCTTCTGTCACCAGGCCATGGTATCAAATTACCTGCGTCCTCCCTTCAGGCCTTTCCACTGATTAACTACATGACTGGAAACAATGAGAATTACATATCCAAACCCCTTGCAACATCTTGATACCTTGACAAAACTTGAAAACAGAAATATGAGATGTAACTAGATCTAATGGCCAAGGGGGCTAACTTCAGATAGCCAAACATGAAAGGAACCTAAACCAATTAGTATTCACCTTCTGCAGTAGTCATCATTCCGATACCAAAATGCACCAACACCCTGATTACATTTCACACTGCTGCAAGTCCTGGAGAACTGGGCTACTGTTCAGCAAGTCAAGAAAGCATAAAACTGAAGGTCTCAAGGTATTAGTGCCTCAGTTCCTCTGCCTGTGGAGAAGAAATGGTAGTAGCAGTAAACACTGTTACACAATTCAAGGTAAAAAAATATTAAAGAATATAAAAGAGATATTGCACAGACATGTTTGTCACATTTGTTAAAAAGCACTAGATATAATTAAGAACGTCCTCTGCAGTTTGCCAGTGCCTGTTTTCATGTAATCTGTAGCATGATAGTAGAGCTCGGGCAGATCTGGGGTTGCCACAGAGAGGAGCGGGGGGGAGTGAAGCTCCAGCACTCCAGTGTGACAGTAACACACCCTGTAACACACCGCTGGATCCTGTGCCTGTGTCTCAACCCACCTCCACCTCTCCAGCTGGGCAGGCTGCATCACTGCCCTGCACAAAGCCTAGAAAACTTCAAAACCAGGACTCCATCCTGCAAAATACTGGACAAACAAACAGCAGAAGCAGCACAGAAACACAGAATAATTCCAGCAGGAAGGGGCCTCAAGAGGTCATCAAGTTCATGTTTTGAGGTTTGAGTTGTTTGGGTTATTTTGAAGAACAGTTTCACCACTACATAATTTTCCCCCAAAGGAAGAAATTGCTCATTATACCAAGTGAGGGTTACAGACTTCAGCAGAATTACACAACATCACAGGCAGGCCTGGCTGATTACGCTGCTCGGCCAAGTTCTAATGTGTTTAACACAATGTTTCGGCACAGCAAGTTCACGCAACTTTTTTTTTTTTTTTTTTCCCTTAACCCAGAGGAAAAGCAAACAACAAGACCCACCAGCAGAAGGAATTTTGTCTCCCCGCTCCCTCTGGATACGTACACTGCATGGACACGAATGCCAAGGGTGGGTGGGTGCCCTGGCTTCTTGGCACAAGACAAAGGCAGCAGCCTGGGACTGAAGCTCAGAAAAAAAGCTGTTAACATCAATTCTGTAAGACGACACATCGATGTTCAAAACGAAGGGCAGGCTCCATAATTCTAGTGGGTTTTTTTTTTTTTGTTTTTTTGTTTTGTTTGTTTGGGCTTTTTTTACCAAAAACTGTTATCAAACACTCGTTCAATGTTCTGGGAGAAAACTTTGCAGAAAGAATTCAGTAAGCACGTTGAGATCGATACCTGCCCAAAATCCAGTTGAAGAAATTAAGTGAAGAAGGATACGGCTCGGAATAGGGAAAGGCACAATTTAGGCGTTGCGATGTTTCCGTAACACACAAACCCAACCCCCCGGAGCTCGGCTTCGGCAGCAGCCCCAGGGCCGCGGGCGCCGCGGGCCCAGCCCGGCCCGTCCCAGACCGTCCCGCCGGGGCGAGGCGGAGCCTCCAGGCCCGGGGCAGGGGGAGGGCCCGGCCGGCCGGCGTCAAACACCGCCTTTCTGCGCGCTTTGCGGATATGGAGCCTCCTCAGTGCTGCGGGTGCATCCCGGCGGAGCCCCGTGCCACAGACTCGGGGATCGTGAGAGCCCGTCCCGCCCCGCCACAGGGCCGCCCGCGGCGAGGGGACGGGGGAAGGAGCGGGCGGAGGAGGGGCGGGCGGAGCGCTCTCACCGGCCGGAGCGGGGCACAGCCACCCCTCGCAGCACACGGGGCCGACAGCTCGCCGCTGTCGCCTGGAGCGGCTCCCTCCAGCTGCTGCCGCTGCTGCTCCCCGGCCCGGCGTTGCCATGGGCCCCGGGCTCGCCCTTCCCGCGGAGGAAAATGGCGGGCGGGGCGGGAGAGGCGCGGGCCCGGCCCTGCCGCACGGGCTGCGCTGGAGCTGCTCGGGGCGCTCGGCACCTTCAGGCAGCCCGGGGCTGCAACCGCACGAGAAATGTAACGAGTGCCAGTTCTCATCTCGGGACTCCCCAGTGATGCTCTGAGCAAGAGGTACTGAACCAGCTTGTGTTCTGGATGATCGAGCTCCGGTCACGTTGTGGAAACCTTTAACCCTTATTTCTTTCCTGCAATGACACGATCCTGCTTCTCAATTCCCTTAGTCAAAACCAGCTGGCACCCTGGGGGTAAGCCGGGTTCCTTTGATGGGAGGAGAGAAAAGGACGCTGTATTTCCAGAATCCTGCTTCCAGGCAGAATGAACCCTTCCCAGTCAGATTTACAGGTGTGCAGTGGTAATTACATAGACCAAGTGAGCTTAATGAACAATTTAGGGTTTAATTATCCTTGTCATTAAGGAGCTGTCATAAAGCCTATTTCTGCAACTTATAGGTCCCATTTTTATTCTATATCCAGTAGACAGAGTAATTTGTTCCCTTTTCTGAACAGCCTTCTACATATTTGAAGACATCATGCCTCTGCTCAGTCTCCTCTGAACTTCAGTTGGTGTGATTTAGAAGTTCACAGTATTCCAGGACACAAAGCATCATATTTGGGCCAGGGGACCAGGCTACATGCCTGCTCCAGGAAGAGGTTGCAAGAACTAACACAGGAGTACCCCCCACAACACAGCCAGCAGCCACACACACTACTGTATGGACTGACACGACCCTGATCCATTCTATTTTTGTTCCTCTGGACTGTCTCTAAACAGCATTTTAAAGTCTCATACCTAGAACAGGGCAAGCTCACTAGAACTACATGTAGAACAACTATCTAGAACCACAGCTCCAACCTTTATAGAAGAATCAAAGTATTACTCACATCTTAAAAACTGCCTGAAGCCTGGGTGTCAACATGGAAAGAAGTTTTTGCAGCCAACATCTCCTGCACTGCTGATTATTTCTACTTGCACACTAAGGGGGAATTCTGACTCCCAAGGATAACCTGCTAGGACTGTTGACATTGCTTTCTCAGTTTTAGTGCTTCTGTCTTGCTCCCAGCAAGTTAAAAATACACACTATAACGAGCAGAGTGAATAAAACATCAAATGCATACTGAAACACACAACTTTATTTCAATTCCCACAAACGTACCAGCCACACAGACCCATCACTGAAAGGAAGAGACTCACACTCAAATATATGCTTAGTTTTATTTATAACATTTAAGAAATATTAACATCTCAGGATATCTGGTTTACCATCTAAGTCCAGTCATAAGCAACAAAAAAGAAAATGTTAACTATGTTTCAAATGAGCATTCTTACATTCATTCCCCCCTGTAACGTAAAGAAAATTCAGCTTTATTAAATTTGTGTTTGACTAATGGAAAAAAAAAAATCATTAAAAACATCTCAACTACCAGGCATCCTGGTTTGTTAATTTTTTTTTCTTGGCACTTGTGTTCACCACAACCAAGCACTCCGGTTGTTTTGTTAAATTTTCCCCTTCTACCCAGAACTGACTTTTTTTAAGTTTTTCTGTGGATTTTTTTATTATTTTGTTGTTGTAATTGTTTTTTTTAAACATCTGGATATGTAAGCTTGTTCAAATAACTTTAAAAAGACAAGGAATCTAGGCCTGTCTGAGAAGCTCCTTCCCTTGATAACCCACCTATGGGATAACTGAAGGAAGAGACCTGCTTTTATTTTTCTGAATCTTATTAAGCAAAAATTCGTTTTAATTAATTTTAAACTGAAAAAAGTACAGAAACACTGTATTTATTTGATGGTGTGCATAAACATTACACTCCATACATAGCAAAAATATCTTTTATTTATAATTTACATTTCAACAAGTGAAAATTTTACATTTTTACATATACCATTAAATTTTCACGCATCTACAGAACTTTCACACAATGACACCTGAAACTGTGCAGGCAATAAGAAATTTCAAATACAAAAATGTATTTATTAACCAAGCCAGTAGTTGAGGCCCTGCCTCAATTGGACATTTTATTCATATAAAAAGTATTCGCCTTCCAGAATTAACACAGCAGCTCTTCTGTAAAAAAAAAAAAAAAAAAAGAAAAAAAAAATCATACCGCAGTTTATTTAAACAGACTCCTCAGGTTCTGTTTTGATTTCTGTAGATGCAGGTGTGCTCTCCTCTGCACAGGCAGAAGGGGTGTCTTCAGGTTCTTCTTTGATTTTAGGTGAGTCACAGGACTCTTCTGTTTCTTGTTTAACAATGTCCAACATTATATTTAGTGGATTTTCTGAAGGAGTCTTGCTGGGAGACGGTGTGCAATCAAATGATGATGTCTACAAAGTGAAAGTCAATGTAACATTAGCATATTAAAATAACCATTTTTAGCCTCTTATTCTTTTTGCCTTTTTTCAAAATGCAAATATATTGATGGTCAGGCACTCAAAATCCAAGCTTCTACTTTGTCAAACTTTTAAGAAAACAAATGCATTTTTTTAATAGCATTACGTTTTTTTCCAATTCCTTTGCAAAGTATCACCAAGCAGTGATGAAATGCTTCACACATTACCATGAACTGTTGTAACTCCCAAAGCCTTAAAAAATGTCACACACACCAATACCCATCGACTCCACTGTTACAAATTCCTAAGATTACACGTTACTCCACAATAAATCAATCAAACCATGGCTTTGCTTTATGGCACACACGCTGTCATGGTACTCACACCCAGAAACGCATCTCAGTTAATTCTGTATTATAAACTTGCCATGCCCAAGGCCTCCAAGTCTTAGGCAAGGGAAATGGGCAGCACATTCTGAACACATCTGCTCCCTGCAAAGCGAAGAGATGAAGCAAACAAACTGAAAGCAAAGTGATTCCAAAAATATGAAGGATTCACTTACATTCTGGTAATCTTCATAACAAGATGGATGGTAAATCTGAAAAAAGAATTTGTTATACATTTAAACACATAAAAATAAATTATAGCAGGATCACTGATAATGAACTGAACAGTCTATTACACATTATCACAAAATTCATCTACAGAAACTATGGTCTGAGCAGGCTAAGTATACCTGTGACAAGACTTTGTGATGTTTATTTAGGAAATATTATCATACAGAAGGCTGGTAAGTGCTGGCAATTATCTGTGCACAGCTGCATGCAGGAAGAACTGAACCCATACACAGAGACATCCATTTTACTTTGACCACTGCAGTGTAAGGGAGAGCTAGTGAACCCATACCAATGACACCAGGATTTCAGGCACTTCCAAAGGCAGAGATATTTATGTATTTGGAAGCCAGAAAAACTACAATAGGAATCCTTCAAGAGAAAAAAAGCACTTGCCACCTCCTTCTGTTTTTTTTTTTTTTTCTGTAATTCTTCAGGGGTTTTACTATAAATTAGCATCACATGTAAATAAGATCAGATTACCTTTTCATCTACCCTGATAGCATTCTTCAGGTGCCACTCTTCCTCTTCCTCATCCCAATACTGTTCAAATTGTTCTTGGCAAATTTCACAGCTCTGAAAAGTTATTGGAATAATAGAGGTAAATCATGTTATTGCAATTTGCGGAACGCATGAAATTCAAGAACCTAGCAGGAGTCAAATAAGGTTCTTTTAAATTAAGTATATTAAAAATTGAGTATGGTTTGCAAACAGAGAAAGGATCACCTTCTGGCCCTGAATACTCTTTGTCACTTGAGAAAGGTAAGCTTTACTCCTTTAGCTATTAAGTCTGCAAAGCATTTTGTAACAGTGTAATGCTTTCTTACTGTCATGTAAGACAATCCATTACAGCGATTTAACTAGTTTTATTTCCAGCAATATCCTAATTCTTCCCCCTTATCCTGCAATTTCAAGGCAAACAAGGCAGAAATTTTTTTAGTACTTTTGTGAAAATTATCAACCCAGAGAATGAGGCACAAAAGGTGCTTTTGAAAATTAAAAAAAAAAAAAAGGCCTTTCTGGTTTCATAGCTAGTTTCTAAGCAACTTAGCATGTAAAACTAAATTGTAATTCTAACATTTGTATTTGATTATGACACCAATTAATCTACCAAAATACAGCTCCACTGGTTACTTTAAAATTGTATTTCTTTCTTCTAATGCCTACCTGCTACCAAAAAAGAAATTTTTGTGTTTGAAAAGTACCAGAAACCCAGTGAATCCTGTAGTTATTTGAATGACAAACAAGCATCAAAGGACAAATCGTTTATGCTATTTTCTCCACATAAACATTTAGCAAATTAACACACTTTGCCCATTTCAACTTTGCTAAAACCACACAATGCCAGTGGCTGTAGATTTTTTTAACTAAAAGCTTCTACTACTCCTGCTCCTGGGAAGCAATCATTACTTACACAAGTACACAACCTATGGAGGGGCTACACAAAGGCCCAAGTACAAAGTCTACATTTAGTAACAAGAATACAGTGCAAGCCTTTGAAAGACTAGATTCTTGCTATCTGGCAAGCTGAAACTTACCTCCACTGCTCCAGCTGGTCCAGCTGGGACACTCTGAAACTCCTTCTCTTTGGCAGCTTCCTGAGTCTTCAACACAACCTCTTCATGAGCTTTTTCAAAGAACTGGCTTTTAGCACGCTCCTCTAGATCTGCTATTTCTTCAAATTCAATCCAGTCCTAAGGAAAGTGTTCATTCTCACTCAGACATCCCAAAGTATCATATTTAATAAATGCTACTTTGTTAAAACTGAAATATTTCCCACATGCAGCATTAGCACAGTGTACTCTTTCTCACAATGCAACACTTCAAAAACTCTTTTACCAAAAAAATCACTATCCTTCAAATTCCATTCGCAGTGGAATGAAAACAGTGCAGTAAGCAGCTTTAAACTGTTTATTGTTCATCACACAATTGCCTTTTGTATTCTGACAGGCATTTGCGGACTACTTGAGGTATCTAAGACATCACTGTTTATCACAACCAACTCCTGTGATGATGCAAAGTTCAGCTGCAATCCTACAGCACATGCAGGAGTAAAGCACAGAATCCAGCCTGTAATTCATCTCCACACATACTGCATTACTTACTGTTAAACTGTAGTACCATCTCCTGTGTGTGATTTTCCTGCTAACATCTTTTTCCGTCCGGTTCTGGCGATAATGCCAATCTAAATGATCTGCATAAACATCTGTCTGTGAAGTAGTGAATCTCATTCCACAGGAGTAACACTGAATTCCAGTGTACAGCCGATTTATAACACTATCATAACGCCTACAAAAAGAGAGAAAAATCTTAGCACTTCTTTAAAAAGAGACAGTAAGAAGTTTCTCAGTAAATTGCTTCACTTGCCTACAGTAGTAGGGAAAAAGCATGGATCTGCTCCAAGTTAAAAGTACACAATATGACTACATTTCCCTCTGATTTTCATAGCATAATCAACTTAAACATTCAAAAAACAGTGGGCTCTTATTAACGATTCATGAGAAACATGCTAGTGTTGTGTCTCATTCCTACTAGCTTTTCTCACCTAATAATGCACAAATAGCAATGCCTTCATTTGGCCCAGCTTTATAAGCTACCACCAAATGATAAAATTAAAATCATAGAACAGTTTGGGTTGGAATGGATTTTAGAAGACCATCTAGTTCCAACCCCCCTGCCATGGGCAGGGACACCTTCCACCAGGTTGCTCAGGGCCCCATCCAATCTGGCCTTAAACACTTCCAGGGCTGGGATAGCCACAGCTCCTCTGGGCAATCTATTCCAGTGCCTCATCATTCCCTCAAGAATTTCTTCCTACTATCTACAGCAAATCTGTTCTTCAGCCTGAGGCCATTTGCCCTTGTCCTATCACTACATTGCCTTGTGAAAAGCCCCTCTCCAGCTTTTCTTGTAGTCCCCTTTAGGTACTAGAAGGCTACAGTAAGGCCTCCCTGGAGCCATTTTCCCTCCAGACTGAACCACCCCAACTCTCAGCCTATCTCACAGCAGAGGTGCTCCAGCCCTCTCATCTTTATGGCCTCCTCTGGAGTCACTCCCAACAGGTCCATGTCCTCCTTGTGGTGGGGCCCCAGAGCAGCAGTGGAGGTGGGGTCTCACCAGAGCAGAGAGTGAGAGTCACCTTCCTTGACCTCCTTGTCACACAGCATTTGATGCAGCCCAGGCTTGGGCTTCGCTGCCTATCACAACCTTAGTGCTGAAGTAACAACACACACCTTTGTGTAAAGCTAAGCTTTCCCATGTTAAACTTCTGACTTTTTCCTTTCTCAACTTCAACAAGGCTGACATGAAACAATGCAAGTTTAACCTCCTCAGAACCACAAAGTGACAGATAATTTTTAAAAGCTTTTAACTGTCTTGGACAAAGTATCTAGCTACTGCCACATTGTTATTCCTACTGTAAGCCCATTCTACTATACGCACTGTCTAAGTTCTTCGACTATGAAGTTGGTGAGGTCTGGAACATTTTGATCTTCATTCTGATCATCATCTTCTTCTTCAGCATTCGGCTGGGCCGACGTTTCGTTCGCTTCTAGAAACCATGAAGATATTATTTTATCAAAATTTCAGTACATCGTCAGAAAGAAATGATGTGCTCCTAAAAGTCTTTTTTCCCCAAACATTATTAATACAATCTGACTATGGTCAAACATAAGTGTGTAAGAGCAAAATCAGTTATCTTCCGACACCATTTTAAAAAAGCATAAAAGAAAACAAGCCAGAATTTCAACTGAGGAAAGCAATATTTCACCTCAGTGTTTGGCATTAAAATTCAATCTTCATAGATACAGAAATATTTCAGAAGATGAAAAGACCCTGATTATAATCAAGAACAAATTACAAAAGCACAGCACCAAAGACAAAACTGACTGCTCTAGATAGCTGAAATGCAAATTAAACAAGATACTAAGAATTTACTCAACCACATACACTAAATTCCTTCCCAAAAACAGAGTTCAGTTTAAAAAAAACCTATACAGGAGTTCACAGAAGTTTGTATACTGAGATTTACACTTGAGTTATGGATAAACTCAATAGTTAGAACATAATAAATCTACATACGTGCTGAAGTGGAATCAGTTTTAGACAATTTGAGGATCCCTGTTTTCAGCAATTTAGCAAACAATTCATTCACATCAACCTGTCCAAGATGGTTATCAGGATACGAATGGGAAAGGGCTCCTGGGGAAGAACATAGACATTCAAGGTGGCAAAAAGTTAGCATCAGAAATTGACTTCACTTTTATCTGCACATCTCACAACACGATTTTCCTGTTGCCTCCCATTTATTTCCTTTTTTGTTACAAATTATTTACCAACTCTCTGCTTTATCTAGTGTTTGGCTAATTTTTTCCCTTGAAACAGGGAATCTTTGTAACAAGATTTTCCCTTCCTTCATAATGCATTCTGAAGTGCTATCTAAGCTGGTTGCCCATACACAGATCTCTACTGGATGGTGGTTCTTGAAATGCATTATTATCCTGGATTCATACTTCGATTTCCCCACACTCAATCTACTTCATCACCTAGTTTAACCTTTTGTGATGTTATTGAAGTTTTTCACTACTAACCACTCATACAATGGAAATGTCTGCACACCCCAGCAGAGCAAGCTAGACCTACAGACTGATGCCTTCCAGAAAAACAGAACAAAACTTATTTCTGGTTCTTTCATCACAATTTTATACCCAAACCACATGGTTAATGAAAACTACCAAAAGCCTCCAGTGTTTGAGAAAAGCTCCTTAAGAGATGAAGGTGCTACAGACACCACATCTACAGCCACCTCATTGAGGAGGCTTCCCTTAATCCACACAGACCCAGTAAATCACGACATTAAAAAAATGTCATTTTTCGTGGCCACCACTGAACGGACAATCCAAAAGAAATAAAAGGAATTCTGTTGTTACACACCTGCAGGGTTCTGGACAAAACTTCCAGGATTTGGCAAATACTGCTGACCTTGGCCATAAGGTCCTGGTTGAGCAGACATCAGAGAAACCTGTGAAAGTAAAGATTTATGTATTCTTTGTATAATAATGTGACTATAAACTTACTTTTCACATTTTATTAATAACTTCTAGATGTTTCTCAATCATTTCCCATATATTGAACTCCTTCCAGGAATGAACCATGTCAGTTTGGTATTGAAAAGACCACAAATAACTATATGTTCTTCCCCCCATTTTAATTTTCCACTAGAAAATTTCAGACCACATCCTTGTTTTGCCTAATATTCAAACAAACAAACAAACAAAAACCCTACTACAACACCTTCAACACCTTTCCTTCTACTTGACAATCACATTTTCCAAACACAGTACTTCCTTTTAAATTGCTCATGTTCACCAAAACAGAGTTCCTCAAGAAATTCAAGGAACCTGTAAATGTTTATTAATAAATGTCACAATTAATTCTTATGAAGAACTGAACCAGCCTTTAGTACAGACACACATCTTGAAAGCGAGACTTTTCCGCACATCAGCTACAGTAAGCCATAGGCAGAAAAACAAGTCTTTATAACGCATTTGTAATAAAAATGTTTGGAGTTTTTTTCCCAGCTGGCTGCTTTCTGGATTTACATGCTGTTTAAGATTTTATCCCATTAGAGGTCTGCAAGACACATCACCTGCTTTTGTAAAATCAATTAACTCTTCACTTTTTAACCTCCAAAACTGAAAATGCTTTTCAAAATCTCCAATCTACTGCAAGAAATTGTATCAGTTTCACCACTGTTAAGTATCATTTGCTCCTTTCGAAGAGAGCATTTCCAAGAGGCAACAGCAAAGACAACTAAACTGACAAAGCAAGATGGTGCCAAGAGAATTTTAAAAGACAACAGTGCAGTTGAGCAAGAAAGTTCAACAATGGCCCAATCTTCCTCAATTCCCCTGAGTTATGGGTATCTCTCTAAAACTGGCTTGTAATAGTACTTACAGCTGCAAAAAGACAATTATTATTTTGGTCCAGTCTAACTTCACACTTCTTTTAAAAATTAATCATTATCATGTAATCACTTACATTATCTTTCATGCTTTAAATAGAATTCACTTTTGATGAAATTTAATGAGAATACCAAAGGCTTCAAATTACCTGGTTTTGTTCTGATGTTGAAAATAATGATTTCAAAGACATATTCTGAACTATGAAGTGATTGCAAAGATCCAGTACTTTGTCTAATACTTAAAAAAAGATTCTTGAAACACAGCAATGCATGTCCTTCTTAATTTATCTAGTGACTTTTAGTTTGAAAGTGACTCTCAGCCTGCCAACTCTTTAGAAAAATATTCCATTTTTTACAGGAAGAAATCCTGCTAACTCTCTAACAGAAACACTTCTGCATGCAAAGTATTTGATTCAATCAGCTCTTACCTGATTACCTCCCATTGGCATATTACTGAAATTTCCATATTGAGGACCCTGGAGACCCTTTTCTTCGAAGTAATGTCCAGCTGCTCTCAGTGGGAAGTTCTGTGCTCCTGGGCCAGCTGGCCCATTGAAATTTGGTCCGGGCGAACCATCAAATATATCAGGTCTCTGGAACTGCATACCATGAGCTGGTCCATTGTAGCCCTGGCCAGGATGTTCAACAAACGGACCACCTTGTCCATATGGTGACATTTCTAGTCTTGAGGCAGGATGGTTAGCTACATTTTCAAAACGTGCACCCTGAAGGCCAAGGGGCAAGTCGAACCTAGAGGCAGGCTGGTGAGGTCCATCAAATCTTTGAGGTATGGCTGTTTCAAATCTTGCTTGTGCCTGTTGGCCAGGTGCCAGCCTTGGACCAGGCTGCCCATGGATTCCATCAAATCTTTGCAAGAGAGACAGCTGTCCAGGCTGACCGTCAAATCCAGCTCCATGACAGCCATCAAATCTCGGACCAGCCCGACCAAGAGGACCATCAAATCTAAGTCCACCAGCTCCCTGGTGTACTGGTCCATCAATCAACCTAGGACCTAGACCTGGCTGACCACGTGGTCCTTCCAGTCTCAGCCCACCACCCGATGGTCCATGTGGTCCCTCAAACCTTAGCCCACCACCTGATGGCCCATGTGGCCCCATGGGCTGACCATGTGGCCCCTCAAATCTGAGGCCACCTCCAAGCTGTCCATGGGGCCCCAATGGCTGTAAATGTGGCCCATCAAACCTGAGGCTACCCCCTGGTTGACCATGAGGCCCCAAGGGCTGACCATGGGGTCCCTCAAACCTGAGACCACCCCCTGGTTGACCCCGAGGCCCCATAGGTTGACCATGAGGTCCCTCAAACCTGAGACCACCTGAAGGCTGACCATGAGGACCCTCAAACCTGAGACCAACTCCAGGACCTTCAAATCTAGCACCACCTACAGGCTGCCCTGCAGGCCCCTCAAACCGCAAAGGCCCAAGGGGTCCCTCAAACCGCAGCGGACCTCCTCCACCAACCTGGCCTGGGGGTCCTTCAAATCTCAGGGACCCCGCCAGCTGCCCTGGTGGCCCATCAAATCTTAAGGCTCCAGCTCCCCCTGCTCCTGCCAGCGGTCCATCAAACTGAGATGCACCTGTCCCCACCAAAGGCCCCTCAAATCTCATAGCAGCTTGTCCAGCTGGCCCATCAATTCTGGAACTTGCACCAGCAGCAGGACCATCAACAAAAGGACTGCCTTGGCCATCTACGCCAACCCTTGCAGCAGTCGGTCTAGGTGAGCCATCAAACAGAGGTCTGTCTTCCATCAGTGCACTTATCCTCTGCTTTGCTTCAATACCTCCAAATCTTGATCCTGGACTTTCTGGAAATGGTGCTTTCTCTGGATCTTCATACCTAGCTCTTTTGAAACGTTCACTGAATGGTGACCTTGGCTCCTCTCGAACACCTAAAAAAACCAGAACAAATCACATAACCGCTCACTAATACGTTGTCCATTACTTAACAGATACAAAATAAAGTAAAATCACATACCAGCCTGCCCAAGCAGCTGTCTTTCTTCACGACTATCAAACCTACAGAGTGCATCTCCATCTGTTTTCTGGAACTCTGCTGTACTTTTTCCCTGTTGTCTGAGAGTATCTCTAAATTCATCCGATTCTCCCCAGCTGTCATAAGGATCAGAACCTCTTGCTCCTTTAGTAGCACGCTGGTCTTCAAGTCTTCGTCGACTCTCAAGCGGTGACAGGTTTTCAGCAAACGGTCTTGTAGTGCCACTTACAGGAGAGTGTCTCCTTGATCTTTCTGCAAATGGTTCTTTTCTGTCAAACTGTACCCCCCGCTTGGCTTTCGCCTGCTCACATTCTATTCCAGAAAGCAATGCATCAGGTATATGATAATCCAAAATATCATCAGGATCCAACAGATCAAGCCTTGACAATGAATGCTGAACTTGTGTCCTTTTTAGTTTAGCTTTGTGTTCATAGTATGTTAATTCTGCATCCGATAGAAGAGGTTTCTTTTTCAAACCACATTTTTCCTCTGTAGGGCTATCCCAGACATTACATCTGTGCTTTCCTTCCTGATACTGGAACAGCTGTCGGATCTGATGAGCTACCATAAGAAACTCATCTTGTGTTATTTCACCAGATGTTAAGCGGTCATTAGCCTGTAAGATAAAGTTAAAATTTAGACTTCCAAAAAGACAAGAAACCCCCCCCCCCACCTGGGACATTTCTATGAAGACAGATTTATTAGTATTACCTTCTTAAGTAATTCTCTTTTACTTGCAGATGTCAATTCTTTGGGAATCTGTAAATTGGCATCCACACTTAACCGGTGCTGCTGCTTTGGTGCTCGGGGTGATAGAATTCCTTTACCAGCAGGCCAGTTTTCCCGATGTCTTTGGTGAGGGGATTTAACAAGTGCTTGGTGTTCATCATTCTGCTGTGAGCTGAAAACAAGAATATATGTAAAACATAGATTATTTCATTATTCAGGATGTAATGGTTCCTACTAGAACTCATCATGGCAAAACATTGCTATCACCTTAGAATCTAAGTATGCATCACCTCTGTATTTCACTAGTAGAAACAAATTAAACGTATCAATTTTAACAATCTGAACACTGCCTCTCAAAGTTGACTATAGTGAAGCCAACAGGAGAATTTCCACTGACTTCACACGGAAGTTAAGAGATAGTAACTTACTTTTTGCTTTCTTCCCAACCAGATTTCCACCTCTTGCCTGATTTGGATCCCTGCCAGTTTTCTGCATTCTCCTTTGGATCTGGAGAAGCTTTTGCAGAATGCTGGGTGGCTGTCTCTTGGGGTCTTTCTTCTTGGGCTTTTTTCAATCTCCTTGGATCACGCACCTCTTGTTTAACATTTCTCTTATTAGAATTTCTTTCATCTCTTGCTGCTTGTGTGCCTTCTTCAACATGAGACTGCTTAGGGCCTATCTGACGTATCTTTCCAATTTTAGGAGTTGATGAAGTAGGAGATAAACTCCGAAGTCTTCTTTTAGGTGATCTCCTCTCTCGTCTTTTTGGAGAGTGTGTAGATGGTGATCTTGCCTTAGGAGAGCGTGATCGTGACCGTTTTCTACTACTTGATCTTCCTTGTTTCCCACCCTGCTTTTCTGACTCCTCTGCAGTTGTGTCTTGTTTCTGAACAGCACCATTGATCACTTTATTTCTACTCCCTACTGGTCTATGTTCACAAGTCTTATGCTCCTCTTTGTCCTTCTTCTCTGTACTTCTCCTCTTTTCTTTGACCTCCTCTTCCTTCCCCTCTGACTTATCTTGAAGATGTCTTTTCAGTCTTGGATCCCGCTTACTGATGTCAGAAACCTTTGTGCTTTCACATTCCTGGTTTTTACTATCTTTAGTATCGGGCAGCTTATTTTTCAAAGGGGATGGTGATTTAGATTTTGCTTTGGATTGTTCAAGTTCTTTCTTCTGTGTTTTTTCACTTGCTTTTGATTTTTCTGACTTCGTTGAGTTCTGTTTTTCAGCCTGTGCTGTTTTGTTTCCCTTGGTCTCAGACTGACTGGTCACACTTGGTGAAAATTCCTTCCTGTGAGACTGATCTTTAGTATGAGAAGAATGTTGACTCATTCTATTAAGCCGAGGATCCCTGTTCACTATTTTGATATCATGAAGTGGAGGACTTGGGGATGGTTTGTTTTTTTCAGATTGCACAGCAGTTTGATGAGGTGGTTTAACTGTCATATGAGGTGTGGGAGACATGTGTTGCTTGGAAGGTGCTGGAACTGAAGCTATACTAGATGATCCCTGCTGAACACTAAGAGATACAGCCTGAAATTGGAAAAAAAATCCAGCATTAATCTGTATGCCACAACTCCTACCCAGAGGTGCTAATATTCTGTCTCAAAACCAAAACTGTAATATAGCCATGTCTTGAAAGTTATGAGCTTCAGCCATTTAACAGAAATTGACCCACTAATTGCTAATTATAAGCACTAAAATAATGCAGTACCATTACAAATCAAATTCAAACACAGTGCAAGATCAATATATAACATAAATACTGCAAAATATGTAAATTTGGCACCCGTTCCAATTACAGTGCTAGCTTTCCTACATTTTCCACATGCTCTAGGCAACTCAGCTACCAAGTATCCTATTTTCACACTTTAGTTCAAAGATGCTTTATTTTATATTGTCAACTACCAACACAGCAAGACTTCCAACTACTGCTAACCAAGGAATTGACTTGGCTTAGAAACTATCAGCCTCCCTTGTTCCTTAGGAACAAACATATTTGAAGTAGCCCAGCTGTCAGTTGCAAGAGGTGAAGGATGGAAGATCACAATCAGGTATCATTCTAAAGAGAGATTAAAACCAAACCACAATTCCACTTTTTTTTTTTTTTTTTTTTTTTTTTTTTTTTTTTTTTTTTTTTTTTTTTTTTTACATTTCAGTGTAATACTTAAGGTTTCAAGATAACAAAAACTGTTCAGGAACCCCGCATCACCTTGCATTGCTGTAGTAGTCCTAAAATAGCTACACTTGCCTAACATGAGCGAAAACCAATGTACTGTACTTACCAGTACAGTCAAGTACTCTCCAAAAGAGAGACCCCCAACTACAAAGTTTCATCAACTATCCTACTCACCAACTGTGCTTTAGTCTGTTCCAGCTCCAGCTCTAGTTTTTTTTGCTGAAGTTCTAACAACTGTTTTTGCTTGGCAAGCAATTGCTGCCTTATCAGTTGCTCCTGTGTCAAATTCTTTTGTATTTCAGGAACAGCTGGAGGAGTAGAGGCACCAGAAGTGACAGCAGAGGTAGGTGCATTAGATTCCTCTGGCTAAAAACAAAATAAAGAAAAGTTACATTTAAAATCCTAATAAAATCAACTAAATCCATCTCCTTTCAGTGTTATCATGATCCAGTACTGGGACTTAGTTCATACAGCAGTTATAAACTGCAATTTTTTTGCCCCACTATGATTTGCCTCCTTTGACAGGTGTAGGGAATTTAATATCAATTCCTCAATGTTCCAAAACTTTGAATTCAATTAGTAAATAGAAAAAAAAAAAACCCAAACCCTTCAAATATTCTGAATGTATAAATTTCTCTTACCTGTTTACAAAGGTCAGATAATTCATTCTTAATATTCTAAATTGTCAAAAAGCAGCACACAAACAATGAAAACTACATGTATTACCATCTGTTCTTCCAGAAGGCAGAAAAACTTACCGATTTATTTAAAAATTTAGGATTCACATGGATGCTAGAAGTATTCACATTTGGGGGCAGAGGTTTAATTGGCCAGGCAGGATCTAATGAGTTGACTCTGACATCAAGTGCATATAGTTTCTTCAAAGGAAAAATATCATCCCATGTGGAGCGTAATTTAAATAAACTTTTCCTAGTATTTTCATCCACCTAAAACAATAAAACAATTCTATGGCTTGTTAAGTTAATATAGAACAATTTCTTAAACTTTTCTGTAGAACTTAAGATTTCATTCATTTCCTATTTCTATCTTGCCATTTCAACATACTGAACTTGCTACACAAAATTTATCAGCAGTGCAGACAACACATCTCTATCAATGGGGTCAGTAACAGAAGCTCAAATGTGCAATTGTTGTTTCAAGGCCATTTGAAGATTTTGTTGTGTATTACCATGCTCTGAGAATTTTCTTTCAACTTTTCCATTAGCAAAATTCTCATTTTACTGGCCCAACTTCTGTGGAAAAAAATACAGTAACAAAAGTATTGAAAGGCCTCTGAGACAATACATCATTCAAGTGTTTGTGCTGCAGTATAACAATGACAAACAAATCAAGAAAAAACAAACTGAATGGAAAAAAGGTGTTTTGCTCAGCTGTTTAGTCACTGAAGGATTTTTTCCAACAAATGCAAGAAATCAAGTGTTAGCTAAAATGAAGTCAATTTCTATTTCAGTTCAGCTGCAGAATTAGACCCATCTATGTATGAGTCACAGATCAAACGTACTTGTAGGACCAGAGGTCCATTTTATCTCTTTACAAATAATTGGATTATCTCATGGCAGCTAAATTAGAAATTTACAATAAAGCAAAATTTAGTTCTCTCATAACTTAAATGGCTCAATTAAACAATAAATAAAAAACACTAAAGGACAAAATACATGCAGCTGTCAAATTTCAAAATCCCAATTCAGTCACTAAACATTGCCCATGTAGATGATTTTTGTTGCCATTTTCAGATGTTACACCCAGACACAGAATATTCTGGAAAGTTTGGAGGTTCTTTTTGGGTAAGAGCAGGAGCTTCAATAAAAGTAATTCATACTTAGTATCTGGGGGATGGTGCCTCTATACAATTTGCCATGAGAGGCTTCACTGAAGTTCACTGCAAAAATGTGCAGGAATGACTAAGCAAACAGTTCTGACTTCAATTGTCTGAAGATACCGTAGTGACCATTTACTGATAAAACCCAAATCTGTAACAATGCCTGCACTGGAATTCTACTCACATCTTTTAACCAACTAAGCTATTAGAAATGACTGTCACTTTACACATCTAATTAGTACAAATAAATAGTTCTAGTTAGCTTACTAGCAAGTTAACATACGAAACTCTGAAGATGAGTTATTATCCAGAGCTTCATTTAGCTGCAACTTTAAACGCAACTCAGTAGAAGAGCATTCACAATTTAACACCAAAAAAAACAAGTAAATCTATCTCCATCTACTCTACACACAAGAGTTTAAGTCTTCTACAGTCACAAGTGCAATCTATTCCTTACTTCATCACACACTTTACATCTGAAAACCATATATAAAGTACTGGTATTTCAGATCCGCACTGATATGTAATGATAAATATGCAAGAGCTTCACTCATCTCGTTCTTATGGACCACTTTCTTCTAACATACAGGAAACGACAGAAGTTAACCCTACACTTTTATGATCCACCTTAAACTCATTCAAGTCCGGCCTTTAAAACCTGGACTTCTGATATGCTTTTCTCACTGAAAAGTATGCACAATTACTCCACTGGGCTTCTAGATTAAGAGCCAGAATTAAAAGATATGGCAGCAGCTTTCAATGCTGAATGAAATTAAATTTATTTATAATAATGTCAAACATTTTAAGGTCCTTCTCTCACACGTTTTTCAGCTGACAGACCACCAAGAGACAACCAGGTGTCAGTGCTACTCCCTATGGGGTTTAAGCACTCATTCTGCACAATGTGAATTATGTAAATCAAACAAATCTAACTACAGGAGAGTGAGGCTTTGAGAAATCCACAAAAAAACAAATTCTCAGTGTATTCTTAGCATAAGGACTGTTAACTATCTTAAAAGTAAACCAATGATTTGTAATTAATTGGTCTATACATTACAAAAAGTCCATCCAGCTAAGCCATCAACATCAAAATCCTGTTAGTAAAATCTCGACAGGACAGGAAAACTACTGATGTTTACACACCAAATTAAGTAATACTTTGCATCTTTCAGCTAACTTACGTGCTTGACAGCAGAAGGAATAATCTTTCACAGTATAGATACTGATATTTATAAAAAACAATCAATTTGTACAGTTCACCACACAAGAAAACCCAAACCTGAAATCACGTACTTATTTTACCAGGAACAAATTTTGCTTAGAATACAGTACTTTTCTGAAAGTGTATATACCTTTTCAAATACACAAATAAATGTTGCAACTAGGTTTTTAGTAAATGCTGTGAGATACTCTCTTCCCACATTCTTGACAATGGAATCCATTAGGTACATAACGGGTAGCTTCTCTGATGCAGGAGCCTGGAGCAATAAGAAGAAACTGAGAAGTTTAGTACAACAAAAACATACTTTAAACTTTTCAAATAAAGGGATTACCGATCCCAGAAATACAGACCTCTCATTCTGGTTGCCACTATAAATACACCAAGGGATTTGGTTTGGGATTTTTGTTTATACAAAAACTTAATCTGAAAAATGGACACTTAGTTCAAAGTATAATGCAGTGGGTCTATAACCAAAAAAAAAAAAAAAAAAAAAAGTAACACCTTAGGTTAATTTGTTTGTGTATCAAAGCTTTGGAAAAAGGGAAAAAAAAAGGAGGAAAAAAGAAGCCCATGAGACAGTATTGCCACTAGTGTACCGAGTGTAACCTTTCTCTTGAGGAAGCAACTTAGCAGAAAACCATCGTCAGCACTTGAAGGAACTTCTAAAAATTGTTTATAATTCAAACCTCCCAGATGGACTTTTCTGGATTTCACAGAACACAAATTAGACTTCTGGCAAATAGGCCAAGTCAGTGAACTTCTGCAGCTGTAAATTATATGTTGATTATCACAGTTTTTCATAAATTACACGCAGAAAAGGTTGCAATTATTTCACTGTAATCCAACTGGATATAGCAGAGAGTCCCATTCTCTCTTGGCACTTGCAGATGGCGATGGTTCTGATTTCCAAAATGCATGCAAAAACAGTCAGAACAGAGTTCAAAATCCAGTTAAAACTCAATCATCTGGTCGACTGGGTAAACGCACAGACAAGCTCAGGAACTGCAACCACCATTTTCATAGAAGGTTGTCTTCAAACTCTGGACACGGCTTTGCTACAGGAGTCTTGGGGTTTTTTTTGTTGGGTTTTGGTTGGGTTTTTTTAAATCCTTTTTCAAAACTCATACCAGGTTTGTGTGATAAAAGTGTGGTGACCCTGGACCACTACAGCAACTTCCAATTTATAGAAAGCAGTACTGGACCAATAGAAGTGATTTTAATGCCTGCCGGTGGCTTCCACAAAGCAGAAGGCACAGCAAAGTTCCAAAAAACATCAGCAAGTACACAGACTTGTTGAAGAGGACATGAAAGACAACACAAGTAGTGTGTTGACCATGAACCCCTGGGAAGAGGATCCACTTGTAATACTTTTAGTTTCATTCACCATCTGGTAAGCTCTGGGTAAAAGCAGAACAACTTCACTCACTGCTCATTTTCAACAGCAGAGGCTACTAGATTAATTAACGACACCTTACTTCGCAGGCAGGCCCATTATCCAGACACGTGTGAAGTGCTACTGCTTCACCATTTTAAATTCAATTCCTTCCCCTTTAAGGTGGTTCACAGAAGGGCACTCACTCTACAGTATTTTTACATGGGCAGTCGGGCTTCCTCACCCTTAGAAGTGTACTTATTTGCCATGACCTGAAACTTATTATTGAAGAGGGCAGAACTCCTTGTTAGTTGGGGCGGCAGGGTAGAGGGGGGTGTCACTGCCTTCAAACATATTGGAAAAAAGTAGAAACAAGCAGGTGATGCATTTTGTGCATAAAAAGACAAAAATCCCACTACGTTAGCTAAAACTAACTGCAGCACATTAGAAGCTGATTTCACGCTGTGACATAATACTGAACTGTAAACAACCTAATGGGCAAGTGTTAGAAAAAAGCATCATTTAAGTCTCAGACGTAGAAGACTGTGGATCTGCAGCTATTTAAAATGTCTGTGGAATACTGGCTTCCTCTTTGAAGCAGTCTGCTCAATGGCACATTAAAAACACTCCAGTTCTGAGTGCCATCTTTTATTACAAAATGACAGTGCACCACTTCTGACTTTTAGTCAGCTGTGTTAGAGACACAAAGAGCTCTCCCAGAAGTACCTATGCCCAAGAGCTACTCCCCAACTTAAATTCTTCCATTTCACAATGCAGGAAAGTAGCTCCCTACACTCAGCTAAGCTGGAAGTTTGAGGTGCTGGGGAAGCATTAGTAGCAAAAGCACTGAAAGAAGTTTAACTGTCTTTTTCATCATGCATCAGACTGTTACAGCAATCACACACGGAAACACCATCATCTAGGTAAGGAAGCCGACTTCCAACTATGGAGCACACTTCGCAGCTCAGCAGCGTACCCTGCTCCAAACACAAGCTATTCAGGTGTCGCATTTTAAGAAACGTGGCTTAAATATGGTTGGACTATTAAAGTCTTCTGTTCTGGAAGTGTTTATTATGTCAAGGTACCTAGCACATATTTCAATAACCACAAAAGGGAATCCCACACCATTTTGTTTCCAGGAGGTCTCTGCAGCACCCCCAAGCAAGAAAAGATGCCCGCACGACACTAATCAAAGGCAGGGAGGCGCCGCATAATCACCAGAACGCAGAAGAACACTAACTCTGAGCTCAGCATAATATTAAAGACTCCTTTACAAAACTCCCACTGTTCCTTCAAATAACGTAGGAAAGCTATTGTTGGAAATGTGTGGCTCTTTTTTATTAGTTTCCTAAAAGATTTCAAGTTTAAAATAGTATCTGGCAATTCAACCCCAAGTCACAAACTTGTGAAAAAATTTGTTAAAAAAAAAGCAACTTTGTATACAAAATGGGTCTTGCAAACAAATTCTGCACTATACAATGGTAAATAAAAAGACAAATACATATTTCACACTTTTTATTTACAAACTTTATAATACCAGTCACACATTTCAGAACCATTTATTAAATTGTAAAGCAGACCACTCAAGTTTTACACTAAACAAACTGTCTCCAGGCAACACTTTTTAAAAGTGGCTTAGTAAAGGAGATCACTTTCCCAGAAACAACTAAAAACTTGCCTTGAATAAACTACAGTCATAAACAGTAACTAGGCAAAACTAACCATTGATACAGGTTTTAAGACATCCTTTAA
This sequence comes from Motacilla alba alba, assembly GCF_015832195.1. NCBI lineage: Eukaryota > Metazoa > Chordata > Aves > Passeriformes > Motacillidae > Motacilla > Motacilla alba. The sequence continues at coordinate 43,101,533 of NC_052016.1, forward strand.
AAAACCCCCACACTTAAGGGCAGGTTCTAAATCACCCAGAAATGAAAAAAAAAATTGACAGCATTGTTATTTCATCACAAATCATTTTATACACATCCACTGCCCTTTAGGAGATATAATGGTGAGAGCTATTAGATTATGAGGTCACCTCCCCAAGGAATGGCAAAACTCAGCCACTGGCAGCATTTAAAACTAGACTGGAAGAGGTCTGTGGCACACTAAAAAGACATCCTGCATTGATAGAAAGATAAGATTAAGTATCTTAAAAGATGTTTCCCACCCCCATCATTAGATAGTACAATTCTCACCATTATAAACCACGATTAAAGCCAAAGAAAAAAAGCCTTTTAACACCTGAGATCAGAGGGAGCAAGGGAAACAACGGGGGAGGGGTGGCTGGCACGAATACGGGGGGTGAGGGGGTTGAAAGAAGAACCCTTGTCTTCTAAAATGCTCGCTAAAAGGTGCTGCAAACCCCCATGCATGTACAGTGGCTGACTGATGTCAGCAACTGCCTGGGCTGGGCTCAGAGGGAGCCTCCTCTTTCCCTTTTATATCATGTGCCTTTCAGACGCCATGTTAGGATTCTACAGGCTGCTGCAGTTTCTACAGTCAGGGAGAATTTCTTCTACCACATCCTCAACTAATAAACTTCTCTAGCCAAAATAAAATACGCACACAACACTAGTGCTACTCAGGGCACAGATCACCTGAAATCCAAACAGATTATCCCAAGCCCACAGAATTTTCTCTACCGAGGCAGAGCAAAACAACCCCCACCACCACCACACACACTTCTCTAACCGAAAGAGACGTTCACCTTTCACCCACCAACTTTTTTACGATATAAGGGAGCCTCCACCCCTGAATTTAACTCTCACAGGGACCGCACTGGGGAAATAGCTTTAACTTATTCTTAAAGGTCACTATACTTAGCCCTTAAGTGGCGGACAATTTGTGCTCTAGAAACTTAACCTTATTTTCCTTTTAGACCGCCCCCAAAGAAAAACCCAACTCTCCACGAGATCTCCCCACTCAGGTCCTCTCTACTGATTGAAGTATCCACCTACTGTAAAAATCGCCTAAATGCAAGGGTTTAGTCAGAAGATTTTGGACACCGAATCCTGGCTGCATGTCGGGGGAAAGCCCCGCTCCAAGGGCGAGGAAGTGCAGCTGCCCAGTCACTGCTGGGCCGCCATGTTGTGCCTGCTATTTACGCGGGGCTCCCAGCGCCAGCCACGCTGCCCTCCTCCCTCAGCTCTTCCTGGGGCGAGTCCCAAACCCTTCCCTACTCCCAACAGGGTGGTGTAGGGGCTGCTCCCCTCCCTCGAGTCCCCTGCTCCCTATGCGATGGAGGAGTAGAAGCAGCAGCAGCAGCACCCTTAAGCTTCGCGAGGAAAGGAGGAGCCCCCGCCCGCCGCCTCGCCCCGCTGCTCCCTGATCCCAGCTGAGACACGCTTCCCTCCTCCGCCTGTTCCCCCCACGGCGACCCCCGGCCTCCTACACCCCCGTCCTCCCCCAACTCCGTCCAAATCCTGCCTTGCCTGTTCGCCCCCTCACTATCGACACCCCCTCCTCCCCCCGCCCGGCACTACTTCCTAGGCCCCCTCGCACCCCCAGCCCAGCCGTGTCCACCCCGCCCGAGCCTCTCTCCCCGCTCTGTCTCGCCCCATTTCCCGACCCTCGGGCCCTCTCGTCCCCCGGCCCTGCTGTGTCCCCCTGAACGGCCTCCGCCGCTCGGCTCCCCCCGCGCCTGTCCTGCGGGCCCCAGGCCGCCCTACCCCGCTGCCCCGGCCGGTCCCCCCAGCAGTATAGGTAGGAGTAGTAGTCGGTGGAATATAAAAACCTTGGCGATTTGCGCCTCGATCAGGGAGACGATGTCCTTGGCGAAGGGCACGTTCTCCTCGGCCAGGATGGTCAGCATGTTGATGTGCGGCTTGCTGTTGAACGTCAGGTCCTCCAGCGACGACTGGTAGTCGCGGCACGCGTCCTCCCGGGCCTCGCTGCTGCCAGCGCTGCTCTCCGGGGCCGACATGCTGCTCCGACCAGGACCCGACCCACCGACCGACAGCCCCCTCCCCGCGATCCCCCGCCGCCGCCGCGGAGCGATGCCGATGCCGCCCCCCCGCCGCTGCCGCTGGGCTCCTCTACCGCATCCTCCACGCTGAGGCTCCCGCTGGCTGCGCTGCCGGTGCCGCCGCTCCTCGGGCCGCCGCCAGCTCAGTCTCCGCGCTCACAAAATGGCGGCGGCGGGCACGGCTCGCGAACCGCTTCCCGCAGCCGTTGCGTCATGTGAAATTGTGCTCAGGAGAGGGGCCGGCGCCTTGGAGAGGCCCTTTTGTTCGCCGGACGCGCCCTGATTGGCTGGCGCCCCGCCTGCGCGGCTCGCCATTGGCTCGCCCGTCACCATAGCGGCCTCCGATTGGCTGGCGCCGCCCTTCCTCACCGCTGACGGGCTCCTGCGCCCAAGTCCCGCTCTCGCCCGCCCGTCCCGACTCGCCATTGGCCACGTCTCCCGCCCCGCCCCGCCCCGCCGCTTCCTCCCGCCTTCCCGCGCTGCCCCGAGCGCTGATTGGTGCTCGGCGCAGCCCCGCCTCCCCGCCCGCCATTGGCTGCGCCCCCACAGGGCAGCGCCGCCGCCGCCGCTCCCAGGGCGCTGGGCTTGCCCGGCTGCGTGGGGAGCGCCTGGGCGAGGAGCAGTGGCCGTAGATAAAATTACAAGTTCCACCTCAGCATGAGGAAGAACTTTTTTTACGTTGAGGGTGGTAGGCTGCCCTGGGAGGTTTGTGGAATCTCCCTCTCTGGAGACATTCCAAACCCACCTGGGCGCGTTCCTGTGTCTCCTGCTCCAAATGACCCAGCCTGGGTGTGGGCATTGGAATAGGTGGTCTCTAGGGGTCCCTTCCAACCCTGACAATCCCGTGATTCTGTGGCTCGTTCGCCTCGGCCAGCGGCCCTGCCCTGGGTGTTTCTCTGATGCCATCCCTTTAAGCAGTCACCCCTCGCACCGGTGTTTCCAGGTCTGCACGGCGCCAGGAGCCGCAGGAGAGAGCTGGGGGTAGGGGGAGCGAGAGAGAAGTAACAAAACCTGCGTTTCCTTGGTCATCAGATTTGCCCAAAGGTATCTCTTGGAAGTGAAGTTGCTTGCAAAGCATTTTCAGGTGTAGCCATTCCTTTCCCCCCACACTTCCTATTCCTTGGTAGCTGGAGAACTGTCCGCATGTGAAACCAGGCAAGGTGTGAATACTTCATTAAAATACACTGCATGAAACACAGCATGTGGGACCGTGTTTAAAGTGCAAATTGTGTGTGTGTGTATATATATATATATATATATATATCTATATATATACAGACAAATATATTCTGCAAATATAGTAGAAAGATAGAACAAACATAAGCCTGGTACATTTCTGACAAGGACTGCTACTTGTTGTTTTATATATATGGCTAAAAAATTTAGTTTATGTGTTCATGTTTGTATGCCCTTTATGAAAACCAGAGAAGGCGGGAACAGGAAATGCAACGGCATCTTCTATTTGCCTGTTGAATTGCATGTTCGTGTTTGTTCCTGTAAGCCTCAAAACGCCGTACTTTGAACACACCACTTCGCCTTTACAGTGTGCCACCAGAAGATAAGAGAATAAAACTGAAGTTTCCGTCCCTGGCTGACCAAAGCTGGCATTGCAAGACCTTTTCTCAGAGTAAATATTAGCCAGCTGTTTGAAGACACGCTGTCTATGAAGAATATTAATTATGTACCAGGAATCAAGCCATAATGTATACCCAGTTTATTTGGCAAAACCAGAACACACTGCTCTGCTGCTAGGGGAAAAATGTGGGGGTGGGGAAAGCTAGCTCCTCCTCCAAAGTCCGTGTTTGTGAGTTAGAATGCTCGTTCCTATTAATTACAGCAGCAAAACCAATAATAGAAACAAAACAGCCTTGATGAGGATACTGTGTGTTCCAAGGCCGCCCTCAGAAGCAGGTTTGCTGTTCACTAATCAGGAAAGGACTGAGCCTGATGTGAGGCGAAGCAGTTTGCTGCCTCCAGAACACAGAGCCTTCCTGAGAGCGAGTACACCCAACGTGCCTGAGCAGATCTCATGTTTTCGTGTAATACTAGTTTGCCTTTTCTAATTAGAAAGCTTGCCTTTACCAGTCTTCACGTGAAGCCAGTGGCAGCTCACCAGGTTGGTGGTGAGAAGAAGCCGTGAGGCCCCCGTGTGCCGATGAATCGTGGGAATGCTCCGTGCTCTAAGCCATTTCTGAAACAGCTCATGAAGAGTGGCACAGGAATACCCATTGAGTCTATCCTCGGGCTCTCTAATGAAAAAACTTGATCATTATTGTGGAATTGTTTATTATTTGTGTTATTTGTGTTGTTAATTACAGGGCTTATGTTGTACCAGCGGTGTGCGCAGAGTGTAGGTTTCTCTATGGCTACAAAAGCACACTTCATACACGTGCTCTTGAACCTCCTATCAAAAGCAGAGCTTTGCTGAAAGCATCACCTAGAAATGCCTCTGGTGCAGCTGTATTCCACTGCTTCTTATCACAGTTGACATAGCTGTCAGATAAAGTTTGGATATTTGGGTCATTTGAGGGTTTTTTATAGATGCAGCTATGGGTTTTGCTGGCATAAAACCTGCTAAAAAGCTTCTAAACTAGACCCACATATAGCGCACGTGACTTGAGAATCACCAGCAATTGGTGATTAAGGAAGTTTTGCTGGACAACCGTGAAATTATTGTACTACATAAGAAAACATATCAAGGTAAAACACCTTCCAGGAATTCATTACATTCCAAAATATTTATAGTTCAGAATAGTCATGCTTGTGCTTATGTGTTTATGTTATGAGATAAATTTTCTTAGGAAGTTTTACAAAATTCCTTTAAAGTGTTTTGTAGCTATACAAGGATTGGGGGGGGTGCGGGGGGGGGGGAGGATCTCCAGGCATACAGAAATGTTCTTGCTGCTTTTCATTCGGGATAAGTGAAGAAAAAAAAAAAAAAAACCTAATTGAAAATGCATCCTTTTTGACATGTCTGGAAGAGGAAAACAGACACTGGAGAAACAAACACAGTGTCGATTTTTAAATCTTGGTTTAATGAGATGCAAATTACCCCTCCCTGTGTGAGCTGAAGTCCTTTGTTCTCCAGCCGAGATTCTCTTAAGGAAGCAGGCCGTGTTTCTCGTGTTTCTCGGTGGGCTTCCCAGAGGCTGGGAGTGCAAAGCTTTATACTCTCCTCAAGCTTCCAAAGCAGCTCTGCTGTCATCAGCCTCGCACTCTCCAGCAGCTGATTTCTGGAACAGCCTTGACTAGAAAGTTTGCCGATGTAGCTGCCGTAGAAGACCTGGTAAACCCTCCTGGGACAGGATCTAATTTAAATTGCTTTAATAATTATCTCTTGCTTATACCAGAACTGCAAATGGTGTTTTGCTGTTGGAACCACACCTGTGGGTTTTTGCTGGCAAAGCTATATTGATTGGTGAGTGTTGTTACATCCTGCTGTTGCTGAATCAGCAAAACTTTTAAATATAAACCAAATCCTTGTCATCTGCCAGCCAGATTACTCCTTGTCCAGGTTACATAGGTGTCAGGCAGCCTCCCTCACTTTTATTCACCTTTAGAGTTGTACCTTGGTGACCTCTGTCTGAATAACCACAAGCTTTTTCTAACTGGATTATCTCCTGTTTAACACTAAGCACCTGGATTGTTCTGAATGCAGAGAGCCTAGTTTTGTTCATAAGGTCAAAATGTAGCAAATGCTTTAATTACAGATCTGTGGAAGCACAAAAAATTAAATTGCAGTTTACTTTCTGGTGAGTACAGCTGAGTTGGAGATGCATGATGAAGGAACCACCTACTAACATTTCTTTACTTTCAAAATTCTGGGTATCGTAACTTTTCTAATATGTTAGCCTCAGGAAGTCTATACTTAGTAAAAGATCATTTGCTGGGTTGATAATTAGGAAAAATTCAAATACAGACATAGTGAAAAATATGTTTAGTATGTCTAGACAAAGGTACCAACCTGTGTTGCCTTTCAAAGCTCTGCAAGGCAGTCCTGGCAGCTTGTAATCTCTGTCAGATTTTCAAAAGGATGGGTTCATCTTTACAGGAAGGCAGACAGACCTCAAACAGCAATGAGCCAACATCAAAGACTAAGAATAGACAGGAAAGAAACTGTTGAATCTCTGTATTCCTGTCTTTGTCAATCTATACTAAATACCATGGCAATTAAAAGATCTCTGAAATATTTTGGACAGTAGTATCAAACTCAGTATTTGCTATGTGGACATAGTGCCCAAAGATGTGACAGTAAGTCTCATGAAGCACGCCTTTATTTACACTGACTTTAACTATGTGGACTACCACTAAAGCACAGCACCTTTTTCCTTGTGTTCCTGGTGCTAAAGAGTTGCTGCATCCCCAGGAAGATTTCTGTAATCTTTGGAAACCCCGTGTTGTCACAGCTAGATTGTTACTGGTACACAGTTGACATGCCACCAGCTCACCTTCTGAAATGACATCTTTGTGGATCTTGGGAGATTGGAGGACTCAGAACCCAGATATATTTTTCTCTGGCACATCTGTGTCATCTTCATCTACTCAGAGAGATATTTATTACCGTTCTGTGTTAGCTGGGTGACATCTTGCTGGGCAAGGTTCTGGGTTGCTACAGAAACTGTCTCTGCAGATCCATTCAATCAAGCAAGGCTCTAGTGACAAGACTCATGCTTTCAGCAAAGAACATAAATAATTCACATTTTTGCTGGCCAGCTCTCCATGCCTTCCATACAAACAGGCTGGGAGCTCCAAGGAAAGGAAAGCAGCTGCAATTAGTGGGAACTAATATCTAGAGATTTAAAGACATGTTTACTAAAGTAGACTGTATTTTGGAAACATTTTGCTTTAGAGACTTTTTTTTTTTTTTTTTTTTCTTGAGAAGGGCAACTCCAGCATGCCTCTCTGTCAACTGTTTTTCAGAAAGATGATGAGCTGGTTTAACTAAACCTGCTCCTATCACGTGGCATCACACTCCCCCATCTATCCCTCGTGCGGTACAGCCGCCAAGGAGGCAGCTGGCTTTCTCACGGATAGAGCACGCAGTCACGTAACACCACGGAATGAACAAGGAAAGGATTCCCTGGTGTTTCAGATCTGCCCGGCTCTCTCTGCCCACGAGCAGCTGTTGGCATAGACGGCTCTGGGTACCCATAGCAGTGAGGGACTCACAAAGCTAAGGCTCTGTTTACGCAGGGCACTGCGAGTGCTCATTAAAACTTGGCATTATGCTGGAGAACTGAAATGCTGTTTCTACACAAAAATTCAAGGGGATTCCCTCTGCACAAGTTGTAAACCCTTGTTACTTTGACTTCTTCCATCTCTGCATACTATCTGTTCAGTATTTAATCCATCCCCTTCTCAGCCACACTTCTGCTGTTCAGTTGTGAGAGTTCAACTCTTCCTCCTTCTACAACAACATCCCCTCTTACAACTATTTTCAATGAATGTGGGATGTCAACAAATACAAGATAGATGATAAGGAGTATGGGATAATTATCACTGAACATTGGCTAGATGGATTCTACAGCAGTGTTTGGATGAGCCAGTCTTGTCCATCTTTAGCAAGAAGATTCACCCAAGAATTTTGTGAGTAAATTCCATGTAACAGTATTTGGGTTGTTTTAGTGTTTAATGTGGCTGCAGCTAGCCCAGCCTCTGCTCAAGTCATGGACTACCTTTTTTTTGTGTGTGTTACAGTGTGTGGTCTGATATAAAGTCCGCACACTTAAGTGTGTTCTGGTTTTGGCAGGAGTAGAGTTGATTTTTCTCACAGTGGCTGTACGGGGCTGTGTTTTGGATTTGTGCTGGAAACAGTGCTAGTAACACCGGGTTGGTTTTGTTATCCCTTGGTGGTGGTTACACAGAGCCAAGGCCTTTCCTACTCCTCACCCCACCCCACCAGCTGGGGTGCATGGGGTGGGACACAGTCAGGACAGCTGACCCCCACTGACCCAAGGGATATTCCAGGCCATAATGTGTCATGCTCAGCATGTGGAGCTGGGAGAAGAAGGAAGGAAGTGGGGATGTGTTCAGTGATGACATTTGTCTTCCCAAGTCACCATTACCTGTCATGGAGACCTGCTGTCTTGGGCATGGCTGAACACCTGCCTGCCCATTGGAAGTGGGGAATGAATTCCTAGTTTTTGTTTTGCTTGTGTGTGCAGCTTTCACTTCACCTGTTAAACTGTCTGTGTCCCGACCCACAAGATTTCTCACTTTAACCCTTGTGATTCTCTCCCCTTCCCGCTGGTGCAAGAGCGTGGGTGAGGGGCTCCACAGGGCTTAGTTGCCATCTGGGGTCAAACCACAACGTCACATGTCTGTGGTGGTCATCTGCATCTGCTGGAGGTTGTAGGTGCCAGATCATTGTGCTGGGAGCTGCCACATGACTTACAGCCCCTCCTGGCTCCCCTGTTCTTCTCATCACAGCTGTTTCTGGCTGTGGGATATTCTGGGGGGTTTTGAAGCTTCTGGGCATTGCACCAGCTTAATAAATGTTTGAAGTTGATATGGGAGAATGCATCTGATTTTCCTAGGTCCCTTTTTAGAAATATTCCTAGTGTGCCAACTCTGTGGAATAAGGAGACTGGAAAGCTATAGACTTCTGGTTGTGATTTCAACTCCAAACAGCGACAGCACACAGATCCACATGAGAGAAAATACCTAATCCAGTCATATTCATGCAACTGATATTTCTGCCAGAGACAACAGTTGCAAAGTATGGAAGGTGATGGAAGGTGTGTTCTGTTTCTTTTTACTTCACAGATCCTGTTGGGAAAACAACTGCTCACCAGCTCCTACTCAGCATGTGTGTCTGACTGTTCATGTCTTAATATCTGACTTTGTGCTGGTTCCCATTAAGTAGCAGTCCTGAAAAAGTTGCTCTGGTTGTCAGGTTTGTTTTGAAATTGAATCCCATCCTTCATTATAACTGTGGCCTTCCCAGTTTTGCACTATGGGTAAACTTCAGACATGTATTTTTTATTCTATCATCTGCATTGTAAGTGAAACATTGAAACAACTTGGCTAGAGCCATGTAGCCACCTTTCTGTGCTGAAACTATATGAAACCAAATCTGTACTGGGCCTGTACATGTTTCAGTTAGTTTGTTTACAAACATGCACCATGACAAAAAATCTCACTGAAATCCACATATCTACAACTTCTTGCTTATTTATAAGTCTTGTTAATCTATCATAGAAAGAAATTGGATTGCAATTTCTACTAGATATAATTTATCTAGAATCTGATGAATCCATGGTAGCTGCTACTCCTCTCCTAGTTATTTTCCAAATTCTTACAAGTAACTGTTTATCTTCTCCAAATTGAAGGAACTGAAAGTGGCTGGCCCTAATTTGCTAGTTCCAAGGACTAAAGCCATCAGATCCTACTTCTTATTGATCGTATTGAAGTTACACACCTTACAGTAACCCACTAGAAATGCTGGAATTGATTTATATAATGAATTTACAGCCTGTACCACTGCATGCTCACAGTGAGTGAGGACTTGACTAACAGAGGAGCATCCGATCTTTGCACTAACACTGTGAAAATCAATTGGGAATAAAAAAGACAGTGTAAACATCAAGCTCTGAAGAGAAAGAGCTATTCCTTTATGTCTTTATGGAAGCAGACCTGAGATGAATGCCTGCAGGTGCACATCACTCTGCTCTGACAGTGAATCACTGATAAGTATGTTCTGAGAACAGTTACACAACCAGTTTTGCTCCCCCTTAGAAGTTGTAGCTGCTTTGCTTATGGGACTGTTATGTGAGGCAAAAGCCCTGCTCAAGAGGACATTTTCAGTGCTTCTTTTTCCTCTCCAAGAATCTGTTTACTCATACAAGGTTTGCTATTGGTTTGAAGTTTGAAAAGATTTTTTTCATCTAAATCGATGTTGTCAATTACTAATGTCTTTGTTATCTATTGAAAAAAAAAAAAGAAACGGCAAAGATTTGCAAGACATTTTTTAAAATGTATATTTGTGGGGGTTTTGTTTGGTTGGTGTTTTCTAATTAAAAGCAAAGCTCCCATTTCTCTTTTAACAAAAGAACCCTGTCCATTAGAAAATGCTGTTTTGCAATGAGGTGCAAAGTAGTTTTCCCAAAATCAATATATAAGGTAGGTGGTGTCTTTCTTTGTAGCTCTTCGTTTAGATTAGAAGGAAGCACCTTCTAATTGAATTGAATTTTATACTGCTCCCGGGGGCATTTTTCTGGGAAGAACTGTTGTGATTCTAGGCTAAAAAAGTCCTGTTTGCCTGACGGTGTCCATTTTTGGGGTTCAGCATACACTACTAGCCCAACGATAGCTTTGTATAACGGTGAAAACTATTTTTGTGTGTATTATTGCAGAAAGTTTCCAGCATTTCTCTTGAGAAGAGCAAATCTGGTCTTGGGATGTTGCTTTAACTCTTAACACAGCTGTGGTTCCAGCAACATTAACACCCACGAGTAGGAGTAGGACACATTAACAGCCAGGAGGAGGGTGTAATGTTCCAGGAACATTAACACCCATGGAGTAGGAGACAAAGCCGGCACCCTCCCTCTCTTTTCCCACTCCCGTGCCGGATGGCTTGTAACGTTATGCGTCTCCCTACTAACACATCTCTTCCCTCTCTAATTTTCAGCCTGGACAAGAAAATCCATGCATGGATCAGAAAACAAATCATTCTTGCAGGGCCCCCAAGCTCGTGTGTTCATTAAAACAGAATTGTTGCTAGCTCAACCGCAGAAACGCTTCCTAGAACTCTTCTCTCCCACCCTGGATAGACCCTGAAAAATACCAAACCACAGGGGGGCTGGACTCTGCTAGCGGGATAACCACATGGAGGGTGGGGAGGCTGCAGCACATTATCTCTTGTTACCCAGAAAAGGCTCTCCCCTGATTCTTCAAACAGGATTTTCCTGTTACTGTGTGTGGGCTGGGAGGTGTAACTACATTCTGACTCTTCCTTTGCTAGGCCTGCAATTGTCTCCCAGAAATCTTTATGGAAACCTTTATGCAAGGAGGCGTACACTGCTCAGGAGAGTGCTCAGTGCTCGGCAAACCCAATCCTAGCTGTCATCGTCACAATACAGCCAAGCGAGCAACCGGCCCCCTCAACCCTTTACACTAAGGAACAGTTTTTGACTTAAGCCTATTTTGTATCTTGTAAGAAGATTAAAAGAATTAAAGAGAAACCTGTTCAGACCATTTAATATTAAGCATATGACACGTAGCTTCATCCTGTACAGGGTCAGAATAAACAGAAGGACATGATTATACACATTTTATGCTGCTCTTGAGGACTTCTAAGCTGGAATACCCTGCCTGCATCCATCTCCAGAAGATCCCCAGAGCTTTGTAGTTGCATACAGATGCCAGCAGCCAGAGTTCTTGGGAAAACCATCCTGAGTGAGCAGAGTAATCACTTCAGTATACTGAAAAGGAAAGCTCCTTTGGATGTGCTGCAAAGGTTTTGAGGTGGTGGAAAGTGGCTTGGCAGTGGGTAGGATGGAGCTAAAGTCACAGCATCCCTGCAGACCCTGCCCAAGGGGTCCCACACAAGGTCCACATGAATCAGCACTTCTCTCAGCAAAGGTGTGAGAGGACCCTGCTCATCAATCACATCAGTGCAATGGTGGCACATTGGTGTGGGGGGCATGGAGAGGACAGAAATTAAGGCCTTGAAGGAGGGGCCCTGTATTAGATCTGTGCCTGCCAGCCCATTCCCCAGGACTGCAAGACAAAGTGATATGAGCACAATGACTTCTTGCCATACTGACTATGCCTAAAGCCCTTGCCTGTCCCTCAGTAAATGCCAAACTAAGCACAGCCATTTTGAGGACTCTGTACAATAAAACAATTCACTGGCTGACCTAAATGAAATAATTACAGAAGTACTTACAATGTACTTCTTCACAACCATCATAAAAGTCCCGGGCTAATTCCCAACTGCTTTTACAATCTGTTTGCCTGAGTTGCTAGCAGGATAAAATCCTAGTATCCCTATTTATTTACAGCACTGTGTTTGTTCAAAATGTACATACAGTAAATATTGTCAATCATAAACAATCCATAATGAACTATCAAACTGTTGTCTTTGTACTGGGAGCAGCTGGTATATTGGGATATACCATGAGAATCAGCATTTGGAGATGTGCCAGGTGAGATAGAACTGGGATGGGTTTCTGGCCTTGTCACAGCCAGTTATTGCTTTGAGCTGGGTTTATATGTGACAAACACCATGCTTGGGTGTCTTAGCACATTTTTAAAATATGTAGACAAAGGTAAAAGTTACATATTTCTGTCTGGAGCCGCAGTCTAACCCCATAATAAAACCATCCTACAATAATCCATACATGTATTTATCCTACATTTTATATGATTTAGGCTGCAATTTCAGTTAAGTCAATAAATTTGCAGATTTGAATTATCCAGTCACTAAGTAAATACAGCAAATAAGCAGACTATATACATACTGATGAGCTAGTAATTTACAGCAGAGCTCATTAGCAAGCAGACACATTACTAGGTTGCTCAAATTAAATCTTAGATTTTCTCTATCTCAATTTTCTTCCTGATAGTAGAAATTCTGGCTTCTCCTTTTGCCCTTTTCCCTAGCTGCTTCCATAAGGAATAAGGAAGTATAAAGGAACCTATTTGTTTCACTCACACTATGTGAAACTCTATAAAGTGTACACGAGTTCATAAATAGGTAGAGGAGCTGCAAATATGCTTTGTTCAAGCTCTGCATCTGTTATAAAGGGCCCCATGGTGCAAAATGTGCAAAGGCACAAGCATTTAAAAGGGCAAAACTCAGACTCATTGATACAGGCCAACAGGGTGGCTTTGCTGAGGTGCTTTATGAATCCTTCTCTTTTGCCTTGCCCTTTTATTGCTCTTTACCTCTGTACTCACCTTTTGTACGTGCAAATGCTCAGAAGAACAACTTGATGCTTCCAGGCCAAAGTTTAGCAATGAGTTTACATTCAAATCTTTATGTTTGGCAACTGGCTCTTGTCATGTACACATGCAAATCTACTAAGTGCAAATCCACTAAGCACAGGGCAGAGGAACAGCATCTCCAGCAATTAACTAAGGAATTCACATTATAATCCTGTAAGACACCTTAAAGCAGGCACCACCTCATTTTGGGGGTAATAAACATTTATAATTATATTAGCACTCTAGTGGAGTCAGCAGATCTTTGAGGTGGACCTACCTCCAGTTTTCCCTTGAAACGTACATCCCAAAACACAAAGCTCTTAACTTCAGAAATCAGATTTTGTTAAACATAAAGGAATACTTTTTACAAAACCTCAACAACAACAACAGAGAACTCTTCAAGTTAGGCAGAACAGAGTTTGTAAATTACCCCCTTGCTAGTTTAGATTCATTCTTCCAAACACTTTTCTCTGTCTGTCCTATCCTTAAAGTGGTTCACTCAACTGATCATGCTTAAAAGCACCTAAAAAAAGCATCTTGTCCCCTTTCCAGGGTTCCAACCACAGCTGCAGCATCCAAGACAGAGGCAGCATCTTCCCCGGTGCCGAAACAACAGCCTGTATGTTTTGTTACACACCATCTTCCAGGGAACACAATAATCAGTGATCAAGAAGAGAGCAGGTACTCCCCCTGCAAGCTGCAGAAGGAGGCCCGAGGCTGGGCTGCTTTGCCCAGTGGCAGTCACGTTAAATGCCCTGTGACTGCCTGCCTTGTCCTCTTCCAAACCAGCTGTGTGTCCGGGTAGGTGCTCATTAGAGGCGAAGACATCTGGCAATTTTGTGCCTTGTGTTGACTTACGTGGGTAAATGAAGGGATGTTAGTGCATGCAGAGCACACATGCATGTTTATACTCTATATAAACAACTACATTGTCAGTATTGCAAGATAGCAATCTCTTGTGGTCACTTTATTGGGGATGTAGAACCTGTGTAATGGAAACCATGTAGGTAGTCACTGTGGAGATGGGTGCAAGAGGCTGCTGATTTCACCCCAGAGCTGTATGCCCTCACAGACTGTGACCCAGCTTGTGAGCTGATGAAGTAAACACATCTCATGTCCCATGCATGCATGAATGTTACAAAGCACATTTACCTAGTTTAGTTAAAATTTCAGCAGACTGACAACAAATAAAGCAATGATCTATACTTTAGATGATTTAGGCTGTTTTCAGTGAAATCAATAAATTAGCAGATCCAAATTGTCCAGTCACCATAACCAAGATAACCAGGTCACATAATGAAAAAGTAAGTTTTTTTAAGCTTATCTTGGAATATAATGAAGGTCTAGTTTTTGTTTAACCAGAAAAACCCAGCTACTATTTAGCTAATATTTTATTGACACAGTTAACATGTCACTGGAGGGAGGACCAGTGTCATTACTGGGCATAGGTGTCTGTGGAATATTAAGGGTATATTTTGGTTTTTGGCCAGTTAAATGATCCAAGCAGACAAGAACTGTACCTGAGCTCAGTTCAAGAAGCGTAGTTATACAAATGCTTGCAACACATCCTTAAATCTCCCTGCTTTTACATGTTAGCAGTTTCACATTGTTTTTGCCATCTCTGTGCAGTCAGAGTATTTTGAAGATTTAACATGCAGACATATGATGGCTGAATCATCTCCAACAGCAGTTTTCACATAGCACTGGCTTTTTCACTGAGAAGAACATACCAGTGGCAGTTTTTTTCCTTTTTCAGCAACTCTAAGAAAACAGTTCACCCTCCTCCTCTCTGGCCATGGCTTAATGACACAATAAATCCAACAGTAGGGCTCTTGGCATTGGACCAGATATACCATAACCTGCTACCTAAGGTGCAGATCCAGCTTTCACTCACACTGTCAGTTAAAATTGCTCTAAAATTTTGCTGATTTCTTACTGACACTCTGAATGTGATTAAAACTACTGCTCTCTCTGTGCCATTGTCACTTCATGTCAGATTAGGTATCAGCTACCAACTGTTAAAAACTCATATGAACTCCATACCAGACATACTTAATCCAATGACAATGTGGTCAAACTGAAGTGGAACCAAATCTATATGCTTGGAGATCCATCACTGCACACATCCAGTAAAAAGGATTGAAAGAGCCTCACACATGCACTGCACACACTAAAATTAAGACATGCTTTCACTGAGAAAAAGTTAAAACATGAATGGCTCAAGCAGCTGTTTAATTTCTTAGGATCTCTCTCCTTAGAGTTACTCTGGGATTTTACCAAATTTGGTGGTCCTACGTAAGGATGAAAGGCAGTGTGTAATGGTCATGGTTGAGAAAACAGCCCAGGCTCCTGGTTCAAACTGCAAATGCAGGACCTCCATCACTATCAATTTTGTTTTACAAAAATAATTAAAAGTTTTAAAAGTACAGTATGTCCTTATATTCCTTCTTTTCTTGTCAATCACTGTCATGCTCTCAGCATTTTTATAGCACTCCAGATTCTTACTGTGGAGGAACAGAACAAGTAATAAGAGCTCACAGTTCAACTTGTTAGCTTTTGGCCTAAAAACACAAGGCTGTTTGGCATTTTGTAAGAGGACATTCCACTCATAGCTAAACCGTTTTCTTGTACAAGTTGTCAAGGGGATTTTAAAAAGCTTTGCATGTTCTTCATGTGTGAGTAAATATTGAGGCTTGGGAAGACATGGTCTGCTGTTGGTTTTGGTTGTAGTGTTTGAGGGAAGGGTGAGGAGAAGAATGGAGAGACAAGTGGCATAATCAGTTTTAAGTTAGTTCTTGAACTCCTGGCTACTTGTGTTTACTTACATTTCTGAAAGATAAAACTGCTCTGGGCACTGCCTCACATTTTCCACTGCTTGGAGTTTGATCTTTCAGTATAAAAAATGGTAGTTTGCAACCACCCAAGTTTTGCACTGTTGAGTTCTCTCAGGAGATTGACACGTCTGCCCCACGTCACCCATGACCAGGCAACAGGGTGATATTTTTCTCTACTGTTGTACCACTATGTACTTATTTCCTTTGTCATAGAAGCTGCAGCATGTCAGTAGAAAAACAGACCCTGTAATTACTGTGAAGACTTCTAATCCTTAGAGTTTCAGCTTGCTTTAATGCTTGCATTAGCTCAACTCCATAGAATGACTGGAGTTGCAATAGCATGTGCAAGGTTGTTCTTTAGTAAATCTCTTTCCCTTGGCTTCTCACAAAATGAAGCAACCCCGTAGCACTGCTGCAAGGCAGAGACAAGATACATGCAGGAAAGAGTAGAGCTTGTTTTGCTGATAGAAAACTGCTTTTTGAAAGAGAAGCAGACCCTCCTCTGAGCATGCATTCTCTTCAAAAATGTCACAACTTCCCTGTTTCTGAAGTCCGTCCTGTCAATTCCTTCCTTGTTGATTTTGGCAGAAAGTTCAGACAAATCAATTAACTGGTGACAAATCTCTGCTCTAAGAAAGCAAGATCTCACTGGGAAAAAACAAGAATAGCCATAAAAGATGTTCCACAAGAAAATGCCTCATGTTGCACCTGTATTTAACTTGTCAAAGGCTTTGCAAAATTCTGTGCCTTGATGAAGCAACTATCAGTTGTCGATATCTAACGGCACTGCATTTCAAACCTGGAAAACTGTTGGCTCTTTTACCCCACCGATGTAATTTGGTTTGTTCCACCTTCTTTCCTCCTTCTCTGTAGGATAACAGCTAAAATGAGCTGCTTCCTTTTCCCACTGGATTCCCAGAGGAAGACCAGACTTGTCTGCACCCCCACTGGACCTTCAGAGGAGAACTGCACCTTTCTGCAGGATCACTGCTTCAAGAGAAGCACATTTGTCACTCCAGGAGGACTGCAGCCACCATTCAATCACACTGCTACCAACACCCTGACCAACAGGGTGTCAGGTTATATTCTGTCAGTACTTTTTTTTTTTTTATTACTGCCTTTTTATTTTAATTTTCCTAGTAAAGAACTGTTATTCCTATTCCTATATCTTTGCCTGAGAGCCCCTTAATTTTAAAATTATAATAATTCCGAGGGAGGGGGTTTACATTTTCCATTTCAAAAGAGGCTCCTGCCTTCCTTAGCAGACACCTGTCTTTTCAAACCAAGACAGTGACTTATGACGCTGTCTCAGAGATGAACAGGAATGTCTCTCTGGCAGAAACAAATTAACAACATCACTCCGCAATCTCCAGCTATTTGGCAGCACACCCAGCAGTCTGCACAGCCACTAGAAATGCAGCTCGTCAGCCAAGACGTTATGTCAAAGTTAAACTAAACTTAACCACTCTAAGTTAGGGCCATCCAACCTGCTCTAACTAAGCCTTTGCAATATTCTGTAGAGAAAGGATAAAAATACCCAAGGAAGTACCTCACATAAGATTTTGTGTTATGTTTTCAGGCACCTAATCTATTTTATCCTTTGAAGGGTCAGATGTCATATTGCTGAGATTTCATTGGCATTAGGACCTCTCTCCAAAAGGCAGTGAAATATAATCTTGTGGAGCATTATTGTATGTACTTTCCATCTGAATCCAGAAGTTTGTGGACCCCTGGACTCATTATGCTGTGGGAGGAGAGTTAGGTACATACAGCAAATACAAGTAATCAATCCCCCAAATCAAGAATTTAATTTAAACCTAACTACACACAGGTAATTTTTCAGTAAGTTATTGTAATTCAAATCAGCAGTGATGTGGATCAAACCTTTTCCCCTAGGAAAGAGCAGTAATTCATCCAAATTAGTTCAAGTGAAAACAGTTGTCCAGGGACCAGTTCAAGTGAAAACAGTTGTCCAGTATCATCAATCCAAATCCCAGGGTACAGGTTGCAAACAACAAAGAGCTTGTACAGGGAAGGCTCAAGGGTTAGAGATGACTCAATATTTCACTGCATCATTGCAAACAGGAAGAGGCTATTTCATAAGTCATGGGTCATTTCCATAACTTGAAAGCCCATCTGTATACAAACAGGTCATTACAGAAAGGAATCTCACACAGGGTTTTCCATCTTAACCTCAAGCAGAGCACAAGTGCTGGGCATGCTTACATCCTGCAGAAAGCTCTGATTAGTCCAGTGTAGACTGGAAACTTCCAGAAGAACTACAGTGTATGCTGGTGTCATGAGTACACCCTTGTGTCTGCAATAATCTTCTCTTATCCTCCTGACCCTTTTCCTCTAATCCCTTAATCATTGCTGTGGCATGTCTCTGTGTTTACATACATCAAACACTTCTTGCACTATGGATATAGTTTTGGAAACAGGTTCAAAAGGCTTGATACCTGCCAGTCATGTAGGAAGGAGGAAGTGAATCCTATTCATACTTGGTATTGCCTGTCTTCTGTGGAAGAGAAAGCTACAGGTCATCTGCTGTTTGTAGCCTGTGTCAAGATGTCTCTTTGATTTTTTTGCTTGAGTTGGTCCCTAAGTTGCTCTATTTCTGCAAACAGAGAGGAATTTTATCTACTCTAGTAAATACTAAGGCTGCATCTGTGCTATACTTCTGCAATTGTTCAAAACTGCAGGTACTCAGGTGTTTAGGTTTTTTAATTGAAGAACTTTAGATAGGAATTCAATTTTGAAAATAATTTCTGAGTGGCAAATAAACTAAAATCAAGAACAGAAGTGTTTGAATTTTAGTTCAAACCTTTTAAAACTACTTAAATATATGTAGGAAAATTCTGAACAGAGCATCTAACTCAGAATATAAATCACTATATATTAGAACATGAAACATTTTCCATCATCATCTACTACTACCT
The DNA here is from genome assembly GCF_015832195.1 of Motacilla alba alba. Lineage (NCBI taxonomy): Eukaryota > Metazoa > Chordata > Aves > Passeriformes > Motacillidae > Motacilla > Motacilla alba. The sequence continues at coordinate 43,120,312 of NC_052016.1, forward strand.
TTTATTTTGTAAAGCTTCTAAACAGGTCTCCAGTCAACAACAGCCTGAACTACATATTCACGCACACATGGTCCCATGTGGAATTCCACTGATTTCAGAGAAGCTAACGACTGTCTACTAATTACATGAACTGTTACATTTTATTCCCTTAGATGTGAAATCAGATCTATAAACTCTATTCAGTGTGTGCAGGCATTCAAAGAGGAAGCAGAGTATTAACCAATGCTAGCAGCAGCAGCCTGCAGGCACAGCGGCTGAGCTGTATCTCAGCTAGATGTGGAGGTCAGATATCTAACTTTGAGCTAGCCTAACCTCTACTTCCTCTGTGGTCAATGAACAAACATCTCAAGAGACAAATTAGTCTCCCTGCAACACAGACACAAGAACTGAGCCCATTCCTACAGGAACTACTCACATAATTAACCATCTAGTCATTAACTGTCGCACATAGTGGGACTCCACGTGAGAATAATTATACACAAGTGCTGTTTGGGCTCAGGCTCCTGCTAGCTTGTGTTCTCTACACTGAGATCTTGAATGAGGGTAAGAGGCACTGAAATCAATCTTGGGACATGTGCAGTGCTCCCCAGAGAGTGCAAGGAAAGCCCAAGCACACAATGGGCACCTTAGGTGTCTGAAGTTCAGGGCAATTACTTCCATTCACTATTAGTGTCTTATGTTTCAATCCCTAATAAATGCTAGAGCACCGACAACTTAAGCAATTATTTATTTCAAATAACTTGATCCTGAGCAGAAGTAGTTCCCAGTCAAAACCAACATTATTTCAAACCTGTCTTGCTAAACTTAACTATATTTGGTTATTCTTACCTGGAAGAATAATGCCAGAGGAGAAAAAAACCAAAAACAAATCAGGGAGGGAAAGCTGAAACAAAAACCTTTGCTAGATACTTCTTTCTTGTAATTACTAACTAAAGATGAAGTATTAGGCACTAAAGGAAGCACTGAGGCAGTCACGCTCAATATTCACGCTGTAGAGTGTTAAAACATTACAGCAATACATAAACGGTCTTACAGCCACCCTCTGCTGGTGGACACCCACCGGTACAGTGGGCCAGCACCTAGGGCAGCTACAGCAGCCTCTCCAGTTTCAGAGCCAGCAGAGATCAACGCCCCTGACGAGCATTTTGCAGCACCACATAGTATTCGGCTACCCTAAAGGCCTGAGCAGTGAGACCCGAGGGGAGCTGGGAGGGACCGAGGCAGGCCCCTCTCTGTGCCCTTTTGTGTTACAGGGTGCCTCGGGTTCTGCAAGGGGAAGCTGCTATTCCCTTTCTCCCCTTCCAGCTGTATCCAGCCCGGGTTTCACCTTACAGCCGTGTCCCTAGGAGTCTGCCAGGAGAGAAGATATGAACAGGATTTATGATTGCACAAACCGTGCTCTCTCTGCTGCTCTGCAGGCAAAGCAGGTGGGCTAGGAAACCACAAACCCTGCCTGAACAAACCCTGTACCAACCTGTACAACCACCTGCATGCATTCATTTTATTTTAAATAAAATACAGATGTAATCTTTCTGCTTTGAAAATTAGGCCTTATGACTTTCAATGTTTTCTAAAAAAATAACATACAGCTACCTTGCATTTTGGACTCCTTTACTAAAGAGAGGGCAGCAGTTGACTATGATTATGAATGCACTACAAATTAGGGGAACCCTACAGAGGTACTGCTAAGTCTTTGATTCTCCTTGTTAAAATGTGTCATCAACTTTTCCAAGGGATAATAGCTTTCACACTGAACACTGTAGACATAATGTGCGTATGAAGGCCTGGGTTTGCTCAGCCTATTTTTGGGACAGGTTTTTGCACTATTGTATTTTGGCTGTGACAGGTTTGTTCCCAGCAATACCGTGGGTCTGCATCTTCCCTAGGCATCTGCAAAACACCACTTCTGTATTAGAGGTATTTGAAGCAGCTGGCTACAGAGATCTGGTTTTCCTCAGGTGTCATCAGTTTAGGAAATAGAAGGCATAATTTTAAAATGCAAAAGTTAAATATTTGGAACTCGGCACATGAAGAGTACTTTTTGTCTATTTGTTATTACATCTCTTTCCCTACACAGATTCAAAGAGGGCTCTTTCCTCCAAATGTACTTTTTTCTTTATAATGGTGGGAAGCTATAGGTGGAATTCTCCAGCCACCAGAATCACCATTTCCCCACAGCTAAAATTTATTAGTATAGGGAATTATCCTAGGGTTTCTCACATACTAAACATGGAGTGCAATGCACTACTTAGGGGTGAGCAGGAAATAGTAGGAAAAAAAAATAGTTTGGAAAACCTGTGTGTTGGCAGTCACATTAGCTAGAAACAAAATAGTGATTAAAAACCAAATGCCATTTGTGGATGGTGGACATGAGCAAAACAATGCTTTGTTTTTCCTGTTAAGTCACTGACTGCTGAGCAGTAAACTCAAGAAAGACTGGGACAGCTATTCCCTTACATCCATGGAGGTGAACATTACCTGGAGGTTGCACAAATAAAGCACTGCCAGAGCACAGGGAAAGTTCAGGGTGCATGTTTCCTTTGGGAGAAATAAGATGGTAAATCAATAGTACTCAAGAAGCAGAAACACTCATACCAGAAAGAGTAAGGCAGACGTATTCCAAAAGCAAGATCTTGGCTGATGTGATTTGTACCTAAATTTAACTTCAGGTAGAAGAGAACCGACTATAGCAAAAGGCTGCAATATCTGAGGCACCATCAAACCCATGCAAATGAGGCTGCAATGCCACTCAGAATGAATGGCAACAATGCCACCCATCCCAGAGAGCCACATCACTGAAGTGTTGACAGAAACTTGTGAGACTCCTCACATCCTTGCTTTCATGGCCAAGCATGTCACGTGCCTCAGTACTCATGACAAGGTTAATCAACCCTCCCAAGGTTAAGAGTTTAAAAGACAGATGTGAGCAGACATTTAAAAAAAAACAATCCATACCAACTATATTTGCTGTGGATCAGACATTTTGTTCTGTTTGTTCTCAAGGAATAGCTTCTCCATCCTATTAGTTTGTCAAGACAAAACTCCTCTCCTTTTCCATGATTCTCCCAACTTACTAATTTGTATTTTAAAAGGTTTTAGATTATGAGTAATATATAAAACAGTGTATACAAATGTATTTAAATACATACATTTTATATACAGACATATATGCCTAGATTTCCAGATAAGTACTTGGAAACAATTTACACTATAAAAATACTTATGAATTATTGTATAAATATTTATAATGAATAACATTCATTTATTCTCTTTGGACCTACTAAAACAAACTCCATTTTATCACCCCCTTGTTTCCAGGAGGTAGCACCAGGACAGCAGTTCCTCCAATCACAATCCACCCTGGAGTTGAGAGCTTTCAGTGGGCAAGAATTTTCAGGAGGCCAAATGCACCTCACTGCTGTGAATTAGTAAAGTGTGACTGCCTGTCATCCCTGGTGACACACAGCACCCACCTGGCTGCCAGCTCACGTGAGGATTGCACCTGCCTCTACTTCATGTTTGTTTCTCCAGAAAGGTCAACAGCAGCAAGTCTAACTCTTGGGGGATGCAATTACTCTCTTAGCTGACATCCACTGAGGCAGAGCATGTACAGCGAAGCCACTGCAGGTCTCTCTGAAACAGCTGTCACCTCACTGTCCTCATCAGAGGGCAACATTCACCATTATCAGAACGGGGAAAGGAAATCATAATTACACAGTCAGAGCTCACAGCAGAGCAGCCTTCACTCGAAGCAGGAGCACTGCAAAAATGACAATAGGAATTAGGGTTTTACCTATCATATGTGCAACATTTTAGTACCCAACTCTCTGTTTTGCTGATCTACTCTGCCATTGAATATATAACTGTATTTGGCTATGTGTGCAGGGGTAATGCACAACTCCCTATATGTAAGAATTAGTTCCATCAAAGGAAAATATATTGGTAGTCTCAGTAATTAAAAAAAACCCAAACTTAGGAGAAAAGTGTTCTTAACTCCAGCTCTGTTTGCACAAGGATTTGTCTGGAGTACGCTGAACAATCTCTAGTGCTGCTTACAGACAGCAGGGTTGCTCAAGCTGCCTGGTCAGAAGGCTACACACAGCAAAACCACAAAAAGGCTGTGTCATGAGACCTAACACAGAAAAACATGGTTAACAAAAGCACCCATGTGCACAAGGGACGCTGCTGCTCCACCCCCACAAAATTAACAGCATTCTTAGATGCATGATTTAATGAGTCAGAGACTTCAGCAACAAGGCAACTACTCTGGACTTCTGGCATGCACCCAGCCATCTGGTTTTTGTGCCATGGTGAAAATGCTCTAAACCAGTTTACAAACCTAATTCAAGTTCTAGAAAGCCACTGAACTAGAAACCTCCTCCTCCAGACATCTGCAATGACCCACAGAAAAGCATACCCAGGGCGGGGAGTGTGTGTTAACGCCCTGATTAGGACACAGATAGCTTCGTATGCCGCTCCAGGTAGTTGCACCAGTGTGAAAGGGAATGGTGTACTGTAGCATGGGAAGGCAAGGGCAGAAGGTAACACCGAACTCCTCAAACTAGCAATGTCACTGCTGCCTCTGCTTCAACTGCATTTTTCAAGAGCTCAAAAGCAAGGAATTCAAGTAATTACACCACCTGGAAATGCATGCCCAAAGAGGCTCTACTAGGAACAAAACTATGCTGATACACATGAAACCAGAACATGAGAGTTAACACTACCTTGAGCAAGGTTGCTTAAGTGATCAACCACACATCTCTAAGCTATCTTTCCTGCATTGTGGCACATCAGACCTACAACATATCCTTCTCACCCTGTGAGCCCTAGGTGTTGTGCATGCAGAACAAGGTTCATTAATCATTCTGGGTTATGAAACCCAGCAAGTAAAAGTGAGCAATGCTTGTGTGACCAACTTTAAATCTCTGCAAGAGCAGTGTAACATTATCTTTTTCATAAAGTTGTGCATCAGGAAACCAAGGGCTGCAAGAGTAGCCACTGAATTCATGAGGAAGCAGGTTTGTGTAACTTATATGGACTGCAGCCAACACATGTAGGTTAGCTCCTCACTAGCAATCCACTAAATTACATCCTTAGGACACCACATGTAAATAACTTGACAGAATGGAGCAAGTGAAACCATGTGAGTGGAAACTTGGCCAGGAACCTGAGATACTTACTGTCACTGCCAGTTTTCCAGGAAGTGGCATTTGCAAATAAACAGAAAAAAAAACCCAAAAAACAACAACAAAAACAAACAAACACCAAAACAAAAACCAAACCAAAACAAACAAACAAACAAAAACCAACAAAAAAAAAAAGCCAAAAAACACCACCCAAAAATGAGAGTCAACTAGTGATAATATATAGAAATACTAGAAGTTTGGGTAAAGAGTCCAGGGCAAGGAAGAGAGCAAACCTAGGGAACTACTGCACAGGTAACGCATTCAAATGATGCTGTCCTAAGAGCTGCATGCTTTTTCACAGTGCAGCATTACTTACCCAAAAGGAAATGGGGAAATGGTTTCTGTGCACTGAGGAATGCTCTGACTACAATAGTGTTGTTTAGGTACTCACTGCCCAAGCTTGTATGTTAAGCTGAATCATATAGGAAGCAACATGTAATTTTGCACCATTGCACTCAAATAGCTGAAGAACCCAAAGACACTTGCACGTATGATCAGGGATTCCATCAATTTAGCTGTGGGACTTCCTTTGAAAATTAATAATGGTGCATCACTTCACATAACCATAGTTGCTAAAATTAAATGTTAACCTTAGGTTATGGCTTTCACTCTCCCATAACCAAAGGCTCACATAGACCTTGTCAATGGAGGTAATTTCCCAAAATGGATTCCTTCAATTAAGATATTCTTACTGAGCTTTTCAGTAGAATTTATCTGGCCCTTAAAAATCCTCTGCTCTCTCCCCTCCCACCTTTTAATTTTTAATTTTTTTTTTATATTGAAAGACATAAAGGCTAGAACCGTGCTTGAATGTTTGTCAACTCATGGACTGCTCTCCTGGCACAGACGAGCCCATCAGCTAAACAGTATCAGTTACCAACTCAGGTTTACCACACAGCAAAAATAGACCTTCCTCAGGTTAGTGGCAACCGAGTCACGGCCACACCAACCATAACCTCTGGGATACCTCTGCCTGCTTTATGCAATACAGGATTTTTATCAAGCTTTGTGCTGAAGAGGGCAGTGCACACAGAAAGTACATCTTAACAGGCACTCCCAAGTGTTTCTTGTTCCACATGAAGTTTTCAGGGCACCCACTGTACATATTAAAGCCAGAACAGTGGCAGCCAAAGGATTTATGCTCAGCCCAGAGTCCCTCTGAGCCATGTTTGTGTGCTATTATCCAGCAATCCAGGGGGAAGGCTTATCTTCAGTGCACAGGTATAGTCAGTCAGTCAGCTGGCTCTGCAGGAGTTAGGTGGACCAAGAAAAGCTACTGTTGCAGGAACTAAGAGTATTTGACAAAAACTGAAGCTACTTGGGTGGTTCTGAACTGGGTATATATCCTTTTAAGAGAACTGCAGTCTGCCTACAGCCTTATGGTCTTCAGTGGTCATGTCAGGCCATCCCACCTTAAGAGACATATCCATGTGTCGCTAACAGCTGCAGAACTTTTGATTCTCCTTTTAGAACTTTTTAGCAAGTTCTCCCCACTGCTAGTGTGCCCTCCAAAATGGAGCTTCTCACAACTGGAGTCTTGGAGCCTCCTGTCCTTCAGCTACTTGAAGTTTTTCAGTGTCCTGACTACCAATTTTAAGTTCTGCATATTGTGGTTATGTTCCCCAGTATCTAAAATAAAATCCATTTCCTGTTTCAGTATTAGATGAGCTCTCCTTTCAAATGAGTTTGAGTGAACTGAGTGAGTTTGAAGCTGTAGAAGCAACAACCTTTTTCTCTCTACTGAGTTCTTTCAGGTACCAGATCTTAAGAACACAGGGACTTGCAGCAGCCTGCACACCCTTTCCTATTGTGTAACTACTATTGAACTGCTGCCATGTTTCAGCTGAAGAACATGTCCATCCTAACTTGGCTCTTGACTGCTCTTAGAGCACTCTTCTTTGTGCTGAAAGACAAAAAAAAAAAAAAAAAGGAAAACACTTTATAATTAGTCATTAGAATAGTTTCCAGAGTTGCTTTACACTCGTTTGGCTATGCACAAATACTAGGCTCTTCCAGATACTGGTTTAACAGTTGCCTCCCCACAATTTAATTTAGAAAACTTTAAAAAGGAACAGAAGCCTTCCACTTTTTCCTGTTTTTCCAAGTTCACAATATATTCTCAGCATTATCATTAAGATACCTGGAAACAGTAACATGATATACAAGTACTTACCTGTTCTTCCCAGCTGAACTCATCCTCTCACCTTTCCCCTTGCAGCTCCAGAAGCTTTTTGGCAAACACCTCCATAGGAAACAATTAAAATAAACCAACCTTCATCACAGCTTCTTCATCCACTATCATCTGAGCAGTAACTTTAATTTGAAAGAGTTTACACCCTTCCCCCACAAACTTTGAAATAAGCATTTGGTCAGTGACACTTCCACTCCTTACCCCTAAGGGACTTACAGCCAGAATAATTAAGAAAAGAGGATCTTAAAACATAATTTATGTGCCAAGACTAGCATAGATGGTATCACTCTTAGAAACCATATTCCACTTTGTTTCAGTGCACATGTAAATCTTTTCACCCAGTTAATTTGTATACCAGGAATGACATGATGCCTGACCATCATTTCCAAGAACCCCAACAGTTCTCTGTGCTGGACTGACATGGATGTGACAGTAGACCTAGACCACCACACACCTCAGAAATTATGACATGATTTATCAGTACACTTCATCTTGAAATCTGTGTTTCTTATGCAGCCTGGATTTGTATACTATCCAATACTCAATTTAAACATCCAAATGCTTGGGTTTCTTTAAGAGCAAACTTGTAAGAATGAGCACTGAGACACGAAGACATGTTTCTACATATAAACTTGGATTAAACTTAGACTGAGCATTTTGTTCTTTGAGCAAAGTCATCACACATTCCTACTTAACTTCCTCATCTCTCCTTCAGGATCTTCCAACCGATTCTCCAGGTCAGGAAACGGGGTGGTTGCTTACTGGAGTCCACAGTGCCCAAAACCACTTCAGTAACAAGGACAGCCCATAGGTATTGCAGCGCAGGATGTCAGCATAGTAAAGTACACACAAACCTCTCGGCTGCATAGGCTGAAGACCACACAGACACCGGAGCAGCTGTTCATTAACAGCACTAAAGCAGAGCATACTGATGGTTTAGGAAATGCCACAGCTGAGTTTTCAGTTCTACTGTCACCTTCTATCTTTTCATATGAGATGCAGCCACACCACCTACTTTTGCAATTAAGACTGTAAGCTTCTTACAGACATTGCAATTAAGGCCTGCTGGGTCAGGATAGATTTGGACATTGGCACTTTTAGGTGAACAGATTATGCAAGTCTGACACGCATAACACAGGTTTCATCATTAACATCTCTGACAAGCTGTGACCAGCAAGTAAGATCCATACATTGGCAAGTATCAAATCCTCCAAAACAGACCAAAGTGAACACATGCAGAGAAAACTTGTTTCACTTCTCTCTTGCATCAGCAGTTCATTTGGGTAGGTTCTGAAGTAATTCCTTTTCCTACCTTAGCTGAGACATCAGTAGCACCTACATCTACAGATAAAGAAATAAGATATAAATAACAAAATACAATTATCTGTAAAGTGGGGGTGCACAGCATCCTCCTCAGCGCAGCAGCACTGACTGCAGGGGGATGGGGAGGGAGTGAAGGGAACCACTGCAGGTAAAACCAATTGTTTCTAAACCAGTTTAACAAAACATCCTGTCATTCGGCCAGCAGACCATCCTGGATTGGAGTTTCACATGCACTTTTTCTGACCGTTATAGAAAAGATAACCAAGCTTGACCCAACCATTCCACTGCAATATTTACCATCCTTACCAGGTATCAGCTGCAGAGATAAAAGCATAGGCCTAAAGTCTACAGTGGGCAACAGCTGTGACAGAAGTCATCATGCCAGTGCCCTTTATTTCACCCACAGCTCACCTAATCAAAAGGTATCTGCATAGAGGAGAAACAGAGTATGGAAAGAAATAAAAGGGGCTGTATGTGTAATTCAGAATTCTCCAGATACATGGAACTATTGATGCTACGAATCTTATTAAAAGAGCATTACACCTCTACCATTCCTTTTTTTTTTGCAGGAGGAGTATGATAAAACAGGAGAACCTGCCTGTGAGGAGAAGCACTCAGAACACTGGACCTTTTGCAGGATGGCAGGCAACCGGCTCAGCTTCTTTAACTAGAGAGAGCTGCGCCTAAAGTGATAAAAGCATAGCATACATTCCTATAGTACCAGCAAATCTTGAAAGGCCGCAATGTTCAGGCGAAGTATTTCCACCACAGAGTATCTCACAACATCCTTCCTCCAGTACTCGTGTACCCTGTGGCAAACACACCACTTGTGTAGTTATTGTGTAGCAATACCCTGAGCAAATGCCTTGTACTTACCTCCAGGAGGAGCCACAGGATGAAATAAACCCTTGTGATTCCCTTTTACCTGAGCTGTAACACTACTGGACTTTAGCCAAGACTTCAAGCAAGCCTGCAAAACTCTTTATGACTCTTTCCAATTAAGTATCCTCTTGGCATAATGAAGTGCTTTATTTCACAGGAATCAGCTGTAACTAGAAATGGTATTATTTCACAAACCATGCAACGCTTTGACCATCTTCCCTTCCAGTTTCGAGCACAGGCCTTCTATACACAGTTTCAGGGAACTCCAGTCCACTTAAGGCTCACAGAGCTTTGACTACTCTCTCATTTGGTGAACACGTATTTCCCATTCCCCAGCACAAAAGACTAGCAAAAGCAGGGATAATGTTCACTACAAGAAAGTCTAAAAGCACTGCTCAAAATTCCAGCCTACTTCCTGCATGCCAGCCAGAGGGCTGACACTAAGACAGCACCTAGTCAGCTGGCTAAGCCATGCCAATGTGAGACAGCAAGCACAGACAAAACAGTGGGGAAGCAAGTCAGCTTGGCTGCTCCCATACCATGCTGAGATGTCTTACACCATTTCATCTGCTCTCTCAGCTTTTTCAAACATGACACAGAATTACACATTTGGGTTGGAAGTGACCTCAAAGACCATCTGGTCTTTCAGTAGACCAGACCGCCCAGTGCCCCATTCCCCATTCAGCCTGGCCTTGAACACTTCCAGGGATGAGGCATCCACAGCTTCTCCAGACAACCTGTGATGGTGCCTCACCTCACAGTAAAGAATTTCTACTTTATATCTAATCTCAATCTACCCTCTTACAGACATACTAAGGACTTTAAATGGAAGCAAAGCTCCTCCTGCTGGTCACACCAAGCCTCTGACAACCAGGCACCATTAGTGAAATTACCAGGCATCGGACAGAGCTGGAACCCTTAAAAAAACCCCCTCAAACCAGGGAAGCGCGGGCTGTCACCTGCCGTGTGACAAGGGCACGTTCCAATCTGCTCCCTGTGCACAGCCGCCCGACCAAGGCCGGCCCTGCTCTTTACCGCACAGCCCGTACTTGGCCCAAGGGCCGAGCACCGCGGCTGGCACAGCCCCGCACGGGCCCCTCTCCCCGGAAGGCGCGGGGTGCACAGCCCCAAGAGCCACCGGGCTCCTGGGCCGCACAGAGCGGCCTCCCCGTCCGCGAGCAGCACCGGCCCAGCGCCCACCCGCCCCGGCAGCCGTCACCGGCCGCCGCTTTACCGCCGCGCCTGCCGCACACCCACCGCAGCCGTGCGGGCCCCTCCAAGCCCCGGGACAGACTCCCACGCCACGGCCCCGCTCCCACCACAGAGAGGCGCTGCCTCAGACAGAGCCGGCAGTCACCGAGTGACAATCGGCCGTGTCCTTCAGGGCACCCCTCCCCTACCCGCCGCGCCCCTCCGGCTATTCCTCAGCCTCCCCCTTCTTTCTCAACCGCTCGCACAAGCTCTTCCTTGCCCCCTAAACCAAGACAGGACTCCCACCCTTCCCCCTTTTCCGACATCTTAACCCGGCTCCCCGACCGCTCCTCCAGAGCTAAGCGTCCCACGCCATCAACATGGCGGCGGCCGCCGCCTCCTTCCCTGCCCCGCTTCCCAACGCAGCCGCGCGGCGCGGGATCTGCCGGGAAGTTGAGTCCACGCCCTGCACGCTGCCGCGCTGCGGCCGCGTAAACAAACTACAAGCCCCAGAAGCCCCCGCCGCCGAGGGGCGCCGGCCAATGGCGAGGCGGCGGCGCGGGCAGTGGCCCCGCCCCGGCGGGCGAGAGGGGTGATGTCATTGCCCAGCGGGGGCCGCGGGGGCGCGCCGCGCGCCGCCGCTCATTGTGCTCGGCCGGTGCCGCGTCCGCTGCCGGGGCCGGCGGGGGGGCCGCGCTCCCGCTGCTCGCTGCCTGCGGCGGGCGGCCCTGCGCGCATCCCCGCACACGGCTGCCTTGCGCCGAGCCCTGCGCCTCCTGTCCCGGGCGTCCCGGTCCCGCGGTGGCTCGACAGCGTTCCGGAGGGCTGCGCTGCACGGGCGGTGGGGACTGATCACGCATCCCCGAGCGGGACTGCCTTGCGCCCAACCCCGCTGCGCCCATCCCGGGGAGCTGCCCTGCGCCGGGAGGGTGGCCGGCACCCATCCCAGTGGAAGTGGGCTGCTTCGCGCTCCTCTCCGGGGTCCGCACGTAGCCCGGCGTGCGGGGGCTGCAGCCCAGCCCCGCTGTCCCCAGCGTGCGGCGGCGGCCCGGGGCTGCCGCTCCTTCCCATCGCCGCTGACCGGCTCCTGGCTCCCGCCTCGTTTTATGGTCGTGGAGAGGGAGGACAAATCCCAAACCAGGTGAGTTCTGCGCTCCTCTTCTCTTTTTGCGTGCTTTTCCTCGTCCTGTTACCTCCTCCCTCCCAGGCCCCCATCTCCCGATGCCCTTCCCCGCGCTGTGTGCTCCTCAGCGGGGAGCAGCGCTGCCGGGCGGGACTGCGCTGTCGTTCCCTGGTCCTGCTGAAAAAGGAGGGGCGGAGGGATGGGGAAGGGGGAGGAAGAAACCCTAACCCGCTACATGGTGTCATCCCGCGGCGATGAGTCCCGCTCGCTGCACTTCGGGCCCGGGGCTGCGCGTCCCGCAGCCCCCGGGAAACTCCCGCAACTCCGGGATGCTCCGGGCACCCCGGCGCTGCGCGGTCCCGAGCCGGCGGGGAGCCCTGGCTCGTTTGTCTCCCTCGCTGGATAAGAGTGGAAAATAAGATGGATATTGAATTGGTGTCTTAAGCGCTGCGGAGCCTGAGAGAGCCGGGCTCCTGAGGACAAAATAAAGGCGAGGTGTGTGCTTTGGGGAGGTTTTGGGGGCGTTGGTGTGCTGTCGTGCGGCTTCATTGCTTTGACACCGCCATTCCTCCCCTCTTTCAGGGAGACGGGGGAGATTTGAATCCAACTGGCTCGCAGTCCTGGCTGTGTGCAGTTGGTCCAGATTTCTCTTCCAAGTCACATAATGAGTTAGTATCTTAAAAATTCTTGGCTGGACAGTCTTGATGTTTTATTTCAACTTCCAAGCTACTGTTCTGATCTTTTTCAGTTTTATCATAAATACAAGAAGTGCCCCTATTTTAAACTTTGTAGAAACTTTGTGGTCCAGCAGAGCTTCATTTTAGTGTGGCTTTTCATTTGTTTTTCCGTTCCTTGCTGTTTGTAAGGTGCAATTTGGATCTTTACTTGAGTAGTGCTAAGATATTAGTACAATGTAAGATTTTGTTGTTGTTGTTGTTGTTATTATGTGACATCAGAAGGTTTAATCCCCTTCTGTAACTAAATTGCTTCTGCAATTGCTAGTGGACCCCAGACACCTCATTTTGTGCAGGTGGCAGTGAAATGTGTGCACATAGAGGGGTCCTGCTCGCTTCAAGTCTGTCAGTATCTTTCAGTGCCTTTTAAAGTTAATCCTCACCAAAGCCCCACTTGGAGGCTGTTCTGAGAGCAGCAAGAGTGTGCAGCTGAGCTGATATTTTTAGGTTTTTTTCTCCCCTCTGCTGCATATTTGCTTCTGCGCTTCTCTTGTGTAACTGGCACTGTGTGTCCTCTGGCAGGGCTCTCCCTGGAATTGCAGTGCTGGGGAGAGGGTGACATGAGTGCAGTGGGGACAATGAAACTCCCTGTTCGGTTTGCTCAAAGTGTTTGTAAACACCCAGGCGGTGTTGGGGTGTCCGCATGCAAGGGATGGTGCTTTACAGCTTCCCCTCTTCCAGTGGGATAAACGTGCTGCATCCACACCTCCCTGCATTTATTTTAGCTGTGTTTTTTCCTTCCTTCCTCTTTACTACTGACTCAGAGGGGAAGAACAACAGTGCATGCAGGCGTTGCCTTTGGTTGGTCTTTTTTTAACATTTTTGTTTCCTGGAATGGCGTTTTCCTCTTTATTTTACAAGGGAGGCAACAGATAATCTAATAGAGTGTTTCCCATCTTGGCTGTAAAAGGAGAAGTTTTATAGCAGTGATTTTGTTAGCTTGGGATAGAAGGCACTGGATATGAAGTGATAATTTGAACGTGTAGCCTGGGAATTGTTTTGGGAAATACTGATATAGAAGTTGGTGAGAACAAGCAAAGAATCCATGGCTGGGGATTTTGCATTTAAATAATAAAATTTTTGTGATGCTGATATTTTAAAATTCTGTTTTCATCTTTCTTTATGCATCTAGCTTGAACAAAACAAGCATAAATAGCAATACATATTTGTATGTTTTTCAAAATTTATTATATTTGTTGGATTCAGAAAAACTTGTGACAAGGCATGCTAGAATTTCAAGCTATATTATACTGTATCAGGAGGTGGATTAAAAATGTACCACAGAAACATACACTATTGTATCAATCAGCTTAAATTTTGCCTTTCAGAAACTGAAATAAAGACACATAAAAAGGGACAAAAAGCTGAAAATCACTCAATGATTGCTGGGAAAAAACCCAGATAAGTGAGGGGACCCTTCCTATTGTCTAACAAAGACCTAAACGCAGTGTATGTGTTTACTCTGAATCAAGAATTCTCCAAAATGCCGGTTGCTGGAAGCAAAGAAAATATCCCAGGAAGGCAGCACTAAACATTTTCTCATGTCTTTACTTTTTTCCCCCCATTTCTTACTCATGTCAAGTTTCTGAAGGGAGATTTAGGATTAGGTAGTCTCATGGTCATACTCTGCAGAGTTTTCTTTTATTTTAGTCCTGTTCCTCATGAAGTTGAGTATGATGCCAATTATTGGCTTCCTAGTGAAGCCAAAAATCACATCCTTGGAAATGGGTTTTATGAGCATCACCTGTGTGCCCTGAACTGTGTTAAATTGCCTGTCCCAGAAGTGTTGCTGCCCTGGGATGCTTGCATGTCACCCAACCTCGTGTGCAGGGAACCCGAAGACTGATGAGATATGAGATGAGGGGAGCTGGGAGGAGCCGGAGCTGGGCCAGCCTTGCTGACTTTTCAGCGTAGCTTTCCTCTTTGCTCCAGAGGTGAGCTATGGGAGAACAGGGATTTCTGTAGCCTGGAGCTGGAACCTGATGAGCCAGCTGAAGTTCCTGAAGCCAGAGGTGGGTGGCTGAAGGTGGCTCTTCTGGGAGCAACGCAGAGTTGCTTCCCAAGCAAGCAAGGGGAGAAAGATCTGCAGGCAAACAGCCCCCGTTTGTCACCCTGCTGTGAAAGAGCTTTTCTCTGTTGGCTGATCTGTGCTGTGTGCTCCCCATCTTCCCAGACCCAGCTGCAGGTGGAAGGTGTTGCTCACAGCCTGAGCTGAGCGTGTGGCTTTCTAAGGCAAGCTGTAGTGAGTGCGTGGTTTCAGCTCTGCAGCTGCCTGGTTTGGGTCCTTGCTGGGACAGCCAGGCTGGCATCCATCAACTGGCAAATTGAGACACTTGCTCTGAGTTTGTGGTGTGTCCCAGAGAGATGTATTTGCAGCTGGGCTTTTTGTGGGAGGTATAGGTTTGTTGGCATTTTCTTATTTTTCCATAAAATGTAGCCAAACAAGGAATTATAATAGCTGGGATCTAGGTCGATTCCATTTTTCTTTTTAAGGCTTATTGCCTTTTTTTAAGGACAGGCCCAGCAGTTTGAGTGCAAGCCTTGCTCTCTGTGAGTACAGAAGGAGGAGTGGGGAATGTGATAGGTGCTAGTTTGTGCATGTTGTCAAATAACCACCCAGGCGGTGGGAAAATTAGAGAGATTCATTGCAACACTGTGGCTGGCATGGCAGGAGTGTAGAAAGTAGCACAAGATGGGCATGCCTTGCAGCGATGAAGCTCTTTTAGATACTGATGCTCATGTGGATGTTTGCAAAACTTTGGAACAGGAGATTTAGGAGATGGTAAAATAACTTCCTATATTACTGATGGGTTTCTGACACCAAAAACATCAGCCCAGTTGGAGAGGTCTTGAGGCAGAGATGCTCGGCAACAGCTCTGCTTTGGCTAGAGGGCAGATGAGATGACCTGGGGCAGTGTTTTGATTGACTTCATAGTTCCCACAATTTCATTTTGCAGCAAGTCATTTAGCTTCCCGCTCCCTCCCAGTGCTTCTGTCAATAACTAACTAAATTCTCATTTTATTTTAATGGCTCTCTTACAGTGGGAAAGAAGTGGTCTGTCATGTTTGTCATTTAATCATGGTTGACCTGTGCATAAATAATGAATTTAAAAGCGGGGGAGGGAAGGAGTTGAGTCAAATATTCCTCAGGTGCTAATATGTTGAAATAATTAGGGCAGAACAGGGATAAAACTT
Organism: Motacilla alba alba; assembly: GCF_015832195.1. Classification (NCBI taxonomy): domain Eukaryota; kingdom Metazoa; phylum Chordata; class Aves; order Passeriformes; family Motacillidae; genus Motacilla; species Motacilla alba. The sequence continues at coordinate 43,136,137 of NC_052016.1, forward strand.
GTCCCTTAAAATCATTGTCAGCTTTTAAACAGTTAAGACCACACTGAAGTCTGTTGCTGTTGCAGTGCTTTCATTACTAATCTGTGCCATTAAACATTGGCCCTGCATAAGGTATTAGTGAGATTTGTGTTGTAATGTCATTTGATTTCACCTTGCATAGATAAAAATAATTAGAGAGCTTTGTGGCTTTGAGCTGAGGAGAGATATTTAGGTTGTGAACAGCTTGAGATTCACTTGCTATTTGTCATCTCACCTCTCCTGGAGTTACTGCTTTCACTACACTGCAGAGGTGCACTGTTCCCTAATATACTTAAGGCAAAATTTAAACCTATTTAAAACCTATTTAACCTATCTATTAGTTTCCTGAGATAATTAGGGAATACTTGTACAAACAGAGGAGAAAACCTTCAGTAAGGTCTCACAGAAATCTGCTGCTGTCCTTTTAAACATCACAGGATACCCTGTTTATTTTCTTTCCTTTTAGCAGGAATACTGTCTTTTGAGTACTGCTGAAATAAAAAGTTAACTGTAACCTTTAAGTATCTGAATAGTGTTTTCTTTTAGACCTTGAAAAGAGTAATGAGAAAAGGAAACAGAGAAGAGGAAAGGGAGGAAAGGCTGTGCTGGCATGAAAAAAGATGAGCTTGTGCATGGTTTTTTAAAAGACTGCATCCTGCAGGCTGAATTTAAAAGGGGAGGAAAAAAAAAAAAGAGGTGTTAGAGACGCCAAAGTACAGAAGTCAAGCAGTGCTTGGGTTACTGTGTCCTGCTAAAGATGCCCTCCATAGAGAGAGGGACTTCATGCAGGGCCCTAGCAGCCCAACCCGCTGCTGCACTGTGCTGCTTTTCCTCTGCAATGAAGGTTCCAAAAACTCAGCTCTGCTTTTTTCGATTAAGCAGAAGCTCAGTTTCTCAAAGGGCAGCATGTGTGCATTTAAAGTGGGAGTATTTCTTGATATAAATCCAGGCTGTTGTTTGTAAAAGAGAATTGTCATGGAACTACCATCCTGTAGGGTGGTGCTGAGCCTTGGTGCCAATTTTTTTGGAACAGTGCAGAAAATGAATCTGACTGTGTATGAGAGTCTTGCATCCCCCACAGTAACAATCATTTGCATGGGCTCTCCTGAGTGTTTTGAACCAAAATCCTTGCAGCCAAAAAAGAAACCCCAAAAAACCAAACCAAAACAAACCAACAACAACAAAAAAAAAAAAAACAAAAAAACAAAAACAAACAAAAAAAAAACCAACCAAAAAACAAAACCCAAACCAAACAAAAAACCCACAAAAACCCAAAAGCTTTTATTGCTTTGGCTGGAGGGATGACCCCGTTACCTGGCTCGGGAAGGATGGGACCCCTCTCCAGAGTAATCAAGCAGTTAGAATAGGATATTTTCAGTTGGAAGGAACCTACAAGCATCATCTAGTCCAGCTGCCTGAACAGTTCAGGGCTGACCATAAACATGCAAAGGGCATTGTCCAAATGTATCTTGATCACTGACAGGCTGGGGTATTGGCTTCCTCTCTAGGAGGCCTGTTACAGTGTTTCACCATGCTCTTGGTCAAGAAATGCTTCCTTGTGTCCAGTCTCAGCTTTCTCCGGTGCAGTTTTGAACCATTCCTATGCATCTTATCACTGGATATGAGGGGGAAGAGATCAGCACCTCTCTCTCCACCTCTGTTCCTCAGGGAGCAGTGAGGTCACCTCTTTTCTCCAAACCAGAGAAGCCCAAAGCCTTCAGTGCTCTCCATAGTGCTCTTCCAGCCCTGACAAAGCTCTGTGGGGTTGTACAGGATGTTTCACTGCTTAGTGGGGTGTCGCTGAAGAGACAGCAACAGCTCCAGGGGAGTTGCTAATGTCCATGTTCCCACATGCTTTCTCCCTTGTTTTCCATCTGCCTGAGCCTCTTGCTCCAATGCAGCCACCCCAGCTGCACCTTCAGAAGCTTGGATACTCCCAGACTACAAATAAAGCTGAGGAGTAGGTATAAATGGAGACTTTAACTGAAGAAGATGAGATGCCTATAGCAAACAGATTATTAGAGGTGCTGAGTAGAAGAATTTGTGTCTGGTTAGTAGATCACCCTATATGAGACATGAAACTTAAGGCACAGGAACTTGTCAAACCCTCCTGTCTTTTCAATGGTCATTTTTTTTCTCCAAATAGTCATTTATCCATAAATATGAGCATGACGAGAGATTCAGAAGAATCTGTGCTCCAGAAAAGTCCCAGATCCATGCTTGGGACATAGGCCATTAGTTGAGATGTGAATGCCAGCATTGAGATTTTCAACCAATCAAAGAAAACTTAAAGGACTGCCAGGATTAGAGAAGAGATTTTGGGCTTGCTATGTTGCAAAGAACACTTTCAGTAATGAAAAACGGACATGAAAAATAATCATTATCACTTCTCTGTGATTTAAATTTCATTGCCTGAACTTGGAGAAATGGAAAGCAGATCAGTCAAGGCTTTTCATCTAACAAGTTTTTAAAGAAAGCCAGATTTGTGTCTAATTAGTGAGAATTTCTTCATGGTGATTCTAGGGCCTAAAGAGTGGTGTTTTCATGACGGTTGGGGCTGCATGGGAGTATTGACTGAAAATAACATCCTTACTTAAAAACAGGGTAAGACAACCTTGTATAACCTCAATTGACATCAAGAAATCCACTATGGCATCTCCACACTGTGTGGTCTTATTTTTCTGTTGCTTTCTGATGGCAGAAGGGAGTTGCAAATTCCTTCTTCTCCAACACTGGAGGTTGAGACTTTATTATAATACCTATTGAACTTGATTAACTGAGAGAGAGGACAACTGCCACTTGAAAAAATAATTATTTTTCTGTTGTTCTTGCCTTACAGCTTTTAACACAAATACCTGAAAAGTAAATGTAGGCTTGAAAAAGCTTTCCTGGCTCATTTGGTATCCCTGCTAGTCCTCTGGAGACATCAGATTATTCCATCCTGAGATGAGTAATCTTTAGAGGTGAGAATCAGGTAGCCTGAAATTGCTGTGGGGGTGTCAGTTCATTTTTGCATATTGAGAAGAAAGTTTATAAAAATAACATTAGCCTTTTTATTCTTGCATCCCCCCTGAAGTTCACAGTGCAACATGTTCTGTGGGGAAAAGGTCTAAATTCAGATAAACCTGTGGTAATGAGTTTATTTAAACCCCAGCAAAGACTAGAGAAATCTCTAGCTGTTACAGAAACGTAAGGGCAGGTTTGGGATTTCTATGTTTTTGTGAACTGAGGACATCAGGATAGTCAGCATGTGGTTCACTGGAGATGTAGCAGCAAGTTCAACCTGTGTGATGATGGCTTTGGGCTCTGCTGTTCTTCTCTGTAATCCCTTTTTCTGTGGCACAATTACAGAAAGTGCTTTTACTTTAAAGGGGATGTTTTGACACAGTTTGCAGCTAATTCCATATTTTCTGTCTAAAATACGCTCAAGTGCAGCGAGTATCCGCACCATTGCAATTACTCCAGCCTTGTTGGCAGTAGCTGTCTTCTGTCTGTAGCCAAGAGAAGATTGTGGTACCCTCTAATTTCTCACATATAAGAATCCTTACTGTAAATATTTGTTCTTGAGAGTGTTACGTACTTATGAGGGGATTTTTGAACAGTCCTAGGTCTATTGAAAAAACCAAACATGTGAAGACACTGTCAGAGCTACATGTACCAGCAGCTTGAAACTGTAGAAGCAGCGTCGGTGCCTGATTTCGCTATTGCATTTGTCCTTGTTCTGAACAATTTGTTCCTTCTAAAAAGGGAAATGTGCCCATTCCCTTCTAGTCAGCAGTATTCACATTTCCAAAATGTGGTAATAGCATTTTGCTTGTATTGATGTGTTTGTGCACACCTAGAAAACCCCCAGATAGGCAAAGGTTTCTGTTAACTCTTTAATTTCGGCAGACAAACAGAAGTCTGAAGTTGAGCTCTTAACTCCAGGCTGAATGATTTCTGCTCAACCTATTTAGGAGGAGGAGGCATGAGCATAGGAGTCAGATGGAAACTGCTTTGTGGTATCTGTAGGAGTGAAGTCTCATCTTGTGTTGTGACCTGTGGTTGGCATGCCCTGAACCCCTTGTGCAGGGATGTAGTGTATGTTCAGTGCAGAAACAATCAATGTCTTTTAGCAATGTTTAACTCCAAGTTCTGTCTCTTTGCCAGTCACCCAAAACTGGAAAATAAACTTAAATATATCCATGTTTTGATTCTGAGGTACTTCTCAGTATTTCCATTATATTTGTAAATGGTTGTCATAGTTCTGTAGGAAGGCTGTGTCTTGGTGCGCTTGCACTTAGCTGTGCAGGTCACTGGTCCCTGTGTGTCACTAGGAAGCACTGACAAAAATGTCTTCAAAAGCATGGCTTGTGAGAACTGTCTTCTGGGTCACATCCCTGTGCTGGAGATGCTGGAGATTGCCCTGTCCTGTACCATTATATGTGGTTATTATGGACCATTCCTGAATTTTCTACTGCAGATGTGAAATGTAGTATGGGGAACTCGTAAAGCTCCTTCTCAAGCTGCTGCCTGGCCTTTGTGTGTGCTTCCATCATGAGTAACTTCACCTTGCTCACTGTGAGTATTCAGTCTTTTGTCAAGGGCCATCACTTTTATATCAGTGTTGTCTCTGATCTGTTGTGCCTCTGGATTGGGAAACTGCATGGATAAGTCTGTCTTAACCTAGCGAAAAAGATTAATTTTAACTTTTTGGGATAGCATCCTCAGGTTTATTTTGCAGCCATGTGGGTAGTTAGCTAGTATTTAATAATAATAAATAAAGGCACGTTTAGAACAAATCCCCCCCTAGTTAAGAATTCGCAACTGAAGAAATTCAAAATAAATTGAGTATTGATTTGCACAATGAAATAACCCAGGAAAACATTCATTGTGGGCTGAAGCTAATTCTGTTAGAATAAACAAGGCTGATTGTGAAATAAATATTAAATAAAGTATCTCATTAAGTTCCGCAGTTTTGCAAAAGCTGTTGCCACGGGGAGGAAGAACCTGGCGTGGATGATTGTTTGTTTACTGCAGCTGTCAGTCATGGCAGGGGAGAGTGTGGTGCATCAGTTTGTGGAGTAGCCACTAGTAACCAGGTCATCCCACTTAAATGTCAGGCTTCTTGCTGGAAAATGTGTGAAATTACATAAAAATTCTTTCCGTCTTCTTAGCACATCTCTCACAATATTTCTCGTTTTGCTTGATGACATCAGTTCTTGGAGATACAGAGGAAGATTTTAAAAATATCTCCTGGGCAATGCTGGGTGATGCTTAGCTAATGAATTTATTGATGTCTGCCTGATACTCTGGAGAGTTGATCCATTTCTCGTTCTTCCTCTGATGCAGTTTTTGAGTCATTAATCTCTTTATGGCTGCTCCTGTATTTTGTGTATAGATTGAGTTTTATCATCCATTATAAGGTCTTTGGGATAGAACTTCTGTCTGTTACTCCCCACTTTCTACAGTGAAAAATCTGCAGTTTTGTACAGTCTGTAGGTGTTACTGTAATTGAGTAACCAGTCCCGTGACTTGGGTGGGAATAGCCATTAGTAGTTTTGGGGAAACACAGTCTCCTTAATTTCATTGCAAATCCATTTATGTAATTCACAGTTTCTTCTAGAAATTGCATCTTTTGTACTTTGAAGGCAAGACAATTGAATTCTGCATCTCTCTTGTGTTTATAGGCAAGATCCTTCTGAACTTTGTTTCTTGGTTGCCTCCATGCATAAAATTGAGATAACCTCAGAGGGCTGCCTTGAATATTCATCAGTGATTTATTGTATGCCACTGAAGAAAAGTGTTACCAGCAATGCTAATGAAGTTTATTCCTCAGCCCCTCTGCTGCACATTTATTGGTATTTCAAAGATCTGCAGTTTCCACAGTGAGCTCTAGCAAACTCTTGACTGGACTTAGCCTGTAGATGACACTAACAACTTTGATTTATGTGGGGCTTTCCCTTTGGAGGAGCTCCAAAGAATTTTATAAACTGCAATGCAAGCCATAGTGTAAATATTGCCTTAGCAGCCACCAGCTATCAGGGAGGTGCTGTGTGATGGATGTTGTAGTGCAGCTGGATGTGAGGGGTTAGCAAGGAAAAAAAGGAATTCTGCAAGTGTTGGAGGTGAGTGACATAAGAAGAGAAGTAAGAAAAGAAGCAGCCACTACCTGAATTCTGATTTTTATCTTTGACATGATTGATTCTTATAGATCAAGTGACTCTCACGCGAAAAGTGGCATTTTTGTCGCAGCCTCATGATGCTGTGGTACTGGTTCAGTTGAAGTTGAGCAGAACAAGCCCTCCTAGCAACCAGGGTTTTCTTTTCATGCAGAGGATGTGTGTTTCTGGATGTCTTAATTCAAATACTGGGGTGCAGCAATGTGTTTTCAGTGGTTCCTCAGGCTGGTGTGGTTGGCTCTGATGTCCTCCTCTTGCAGAGGCAAAAGGCACAGTTGCTTGGAGTTTGCTCTGTGTATGATCCAAAAGACTTGAACACATACCCTCTTTACTATTAAGCTGATGTCCCATTAACTCTAAATCCTTTTAGAAAGTGTAAATAACTTTTCTAAGGAATTTAATTTCTAAGGAATAAAAATTCTAAGGATGTTGCCTTAGAATTTATTGCGTTCAGTTGGGTTTGTTCACTGAATGGTATAGCCTTGGCTTTTCCCTCTGAATCATAGGTGCCCAACTTGCATTGTCTAAATAACATTGTTATTTTAGGTCCCAGACGCCATCATTGGAGAGAGATAGCAGAGTCAGAAGTGAGTCATTCTGGTTAATTCCTCAAAGGTGGGTAAGATAAAACAGTACCACCATGTATGATATAATCTGCCAGACCAGTTAGTGTTCTAATGGAACAAGGCACAGGGCTCAAACTGTCAGATCACTTAATAATAAAGGAGTGGTCCAGCTTTTCTGTCCCATGCAGGAGCATCTCTTTTAGAAAGGTTTTGAGCACTTTCAACTCTGGTAGCTGAGTGCTGCAGCTTCAAGGGCTCAGAAGTAGTAGATGGAAGTCCAGAAACCAGATAGCACAAATGAGTAGCTAGCCCTAGAAGCTGTGATTGGAACAGTTGGAGAAGAAATGCATGGCTGCTAAGTGTGCTCTTGTTCTGTGTCCTGAACAACCAGCCAGCTGTAGCCAAACAAAAAATGGCAAGAGCAGAGGTCAGCCCAATAGTGACAGTGTGGATGCTGATTTTGGGCTGATCCCAGCCACCTGGGGATCAAAAGAATTGTAGCAATGATATTGTTCTTTATAATTTTGCCAAAACACTCTTTGCTTCAGAGAATTCTGAGCCTGTTGGCCAGGTTAGATGATTGTAAAAGCTTGATTTTCTTAGAAAACAGGGCTAAAGTGTGTATAATGCTTTGAGGAGCAGGGAGCTTGTTGAATTCAGATGCTTGTTTGGCAGTGTTCATCCGAAGATTGCCTGGCATGGAGTAGAGATTGCACTGTATCATGTTTAGACTTGGTGTGGGCAAAAGAGTATTTCTTTTGGAGCACCTGATGGAGACCTCAGCAGTCAATAGAGCAGAGTTTGTGGCTTGGCTTTCTGCCTGGCTATAGGCTTGCAGCCATCTTTGCAGCAAAAACAAAACTCAAAGTGTAATTATAGCCTGGTGGATGAATTTATATTTTTGTTATATTCTGTGGCTGGGACTATTTTAAAGCCTCAGTGTCCAGGATTCTGGTCTTTCTAGATATTTAGTTCTGTATTTTCCTAGGCCATACCATTAAATATATGTATATTGATAACAGTCAATGAGTGCATTAATGTTTAATTCAGTACATTTTTCAGTTTTAGGATCCCATTCATCCACATTGCTGTAATCGATTCCTTCTGAAAATGCTGTGGTAATTAGAGGAGAGAATGATTTGCAAGCAGTGCTGTGACATGTGTAACCAACCTGTCTTGTTTTGAGCCTTTCATTACCTTAGCTTATGACTATAATTGTGTACCATCTCAAGGAGGAGTGTGAACTTTTCATTTGCATGTTAATGGCACTTTGTCTGGGAAGGTGCTACAGGGATTCAAGCAGTGCTATGCAGATAAAGTAACGTGCCCAGTAAGCAAACAATTTTGATGGTTAGTGGTTCAGACGTTGGTAATAATAAGGGTCTTTTTTCTTCTGATACAGCACATGCATCTTTCAAATGAGCAAGACAATAGGTATGGTTTAGAAAGAGAATTGTTACAGTGAACTCCTTCCTGTAATCAGCATCAATCTGTTCTAAGGGAAGAAGAAAGTGCTTATAACTTGTGTGCCCTTTTGAAAGGGAGAATGCATTAATTGAGTCTTCATATGTGTTGTGATACATAGAAATACGTTGGGAAAAGCTGTGTGCTGAAACTCACTGCCTTTCTCATGTGTGAGATGTGAAGCTTGTTTGGCATTTGAAGGCTTTGTCCAAGGCTCTGACATTTTACTTTCCAGCTTGTAGTTTTAAAAAGGAACATCTGTGATTTTATCTTAAGCCTGAAGTGGGTCCCAGTGTGCCTCAGTGTGGGATTGAGGTTGTTTGTCCTCTTGCAAAGAACAGGCTCATAATGGCTATTTTGGTTGTTCCTGGGAAAGTAGACACTCCATCACACTTCTGCTTTTGCGTGGGAAGGGCTCCCTCTGAAGGCACAGAAATCCCTGTAAATATCAAAAATGCATCTTGTGTCACATTTCAAATCCTTCATAATTCCCTAATCTCTTGCTGTTTGCAAGAAACCCAAGCCACATGCTTTCATCTTACCATCACCTCTCAGCCTGATGGATCCAAGAGGAATTGCCATTTGCTGTAGGTCAGACCTGGAGGAAAATGAGTAATATGGGCATAACAGCTTAACATTTCCATTTAGGAACAGTTGGATGAGCCTCAAGAGGGGAGACCCGCTGCTTTAGATTAAGAGTGACCACTCAAGTGAGGTTCCTTCTGCCTCCTGCCACTGTATGTTGCTGCAGCATCCCGTGGTCCATCATTGCATCCACTGTAGCTGTCAATGGCAAAATGCAGTTTCCACCTGTCAGAGCTCAGTGCTTTCTGGTGGGTGACTACAGGTTGTGATCATTAAGAGGCTGGGAAAGGCCAGATAACAGCAGTATTTTTGTGCAGGGGAAAGCTCCATGAGTGTTTTCAAGGAGACCTGACCAGCTGAGAGGGAGAGCATGGTAGACAGCCCTGCTTTTGCTTTAAGGATAATTAGTGGGATGTAGGCTGGCTGTAAAATGAATGTGAAAAGTAATAACAAGGAGTTGGAGCCATAGAAAGAAGAAAAACTGGAAACCCTGGAGATACAAATTGGGCAAATTGTATTTTAACAGCACCTTCTTTTTTTCATGTGTGTGTGGAGATGCCAGTGATCCAAAATGAGATCTGTCGAGGCTAGGGAGGTACAATTGCAATAACTGAGATCCTGAGATGTGAGAGGATGCTGGGTTGGATTAATCCTGAAGGGACTTTTCTCTCTCTTTTTTTTTTTTTTTTTTAAAGGCTTTGCTGCTGTACTTCTGCAGGAAATAACTCTCTTGCCTACTGAAAGTAAACCAGTTTTTCATGTGAATGATCTGTGTGAACAGCAAAGGTGCAGGTTGGTGAGGCTTTGGTTGGGAAGAGTAAGGCTGTACTGTGAGAAAAGGGAGGAGAGGGTTTAAGCGAAGCTGGGTGGTGTCTGTTTTAAGTGGAAATCTGAAATCTTCTTAGGTAAGTATCAGCTACTTGAGAACTGCATCAGCCAGTTCTGTTGCTGCACATAGAACATTAAATCAGGATAGACAGTATTTCTGTTTGAGGCTGGGGACAGAGGCACTAGTGTCTGGGAGAGAATTTGGACAGTTGCAGAGCAATTGGATGTAGCCTGTCTGCCTGGAGAAATGGTGAAGACCCCAGGAAAGGCTGGGCCATCATGGATGGCCTGTCTTCCAGTGCCTAGGAGTGAGTGGGAAGAGAAGGTAGAAGAAAGTATTATCTTGTCTATTGTGGTAGCTATGGCTTTTATACAAAACTTAGTTAAAAGGGAAAATTTCCTGAGTGTGGTATAAAAATAATTCCCACAGAAAAACACCAGCCCTATTACAACTTCCTTGAGAGACAAAGACAAAAATGCACATAGAGAGCATGATAGAGGAAGGTGGTAAAGAGAGATAGCATGGTAGAGGAAGGTGGATATTGAGACTGCAGAATGAAAAGATTCTCATCAAGGATAGTAAAGAAAAGCAAAGCAGAGTTGGAGACACCAGCAGGGAAAGAGGCTGGAGAGGTAAAATAGTTCAACAAAGATAATATGAGGCATAGGTCTGGTTTACATGAAGTTATTTCTGAGTTTCTCTCTTTGAACAAGTTACCTGATCTGTTACTTTTTCCCCTTTTTGCCTCTGTGTACAAAGTGCTCAAAGATGGACAATAATTCTTAGTAAGTAATTTTTCTATAGTACAGAATATAGTCAAGCTATCAGCCCCAAATTCAAGTTTTATCATGATACAGGCTTGAAGTGACTGTTAATGATGAGGAAAGGGGAATATGTACATACTGTTTACGAACAACTTGCTCTCCTTTAAAATTGAAAGGATGTACAAGAGGGTAGGTGTGAGGTGGAAAGTGCGCTCGCAGTAGTTAAATGTTGAGTGAAGCTTTTGACTTCTTACTCCAACATTTTAAAAATGCCACAGGCTACTTTCAGTGTGATAGACTGAAAAGATATATTCTCTCAAAGCACAACTCACATATTGTTGGAACCCATAAAACCTTCTGTACAATCTGGTATAGAGAAAACTCTTGTCATGCACATGGAGATAGCAACAAGGAGAAAATAACAAAACAGAGAGGAAGAGTCCAATAAGTGTGTAAAGCAGAGACACCACCCATATAAGGTTTGCAACACTTCTCTGGTGCTCTTACATAACCCAGCTAATGTTTGACTTCATTTCGTGTTCAGCGTTGGCTGTTGCAGTGAAAGAAGTAATAATTTACTTTTATTCTATATTACATATTTAATAATGGCTTCCTAATTCCTATGTGCTTATCACTACCTGGCTCTGGATCTGTCCATGAGTGTATCTGTGTTGAGGGTGGAGGGAATGATATTTGTAACCATGCTGAGACTTTATTTTGCTGGCTTTGGGGCAGATGTGAGTGGACACAGACCTGCTCCAAAAAACATGCACTGACTTCTTAAAAAACATTTGCTGACTGCTTAAGTGTAATAAATATACAAAAAAACCCCCCAACAAAACAACAACAACAACAAACCCAAGCACAGTGCTTTCTGTGTGACCCCCATTATGTGCAACTCTTGTATTGTACCTGGGAACTCGCACTTGGTGCTTGTCCAATGTTGTGGGAAGGGAGAGAAGAGGTTATCAGTTGCCAAGAAAAGAGACACAAATGAGTTTCAGGAAGTGCTTGGAACTGCTGACTGTAACTTCAAGCAGTATGTGAGGCTCCTGCTGAGTAGCATCAATAGGGCTGTGAACCAAAGCATGGAGTTAGCAAGCCCACAATCAAAACTTGTATCTCTCCAGTGGAGGTGAAGTTCCTCTCTCCAAATGCTACATATACTTTTTTGGATGTGGAACACTTGGCTTTGCCCCAAGCCCACCTACATTGCTATGCCAAAACCATACTCAAACCTATCCACTTGCCTTGCACCACAAATGGGATACTTGACCTTTTAATGCCTAATATTCCCTGGTTGTCATGGGCTCTTTGGTGCTTTTGACAGTGGACCAAAAGCCTATTTGTGACTTACGAAGTGACTTACAAATGCATGTTCTGTTACAGGTGGATGTGTGAGCTGGGGCTATAGTGACTGTTGTTCAGGCTGGCACTGGAACCTGATTTATGCTTAGGGTTTGAATTCAGATTCTCAGATTCCCAGATCCAACACACAGTCTTGCCAACGTATGCACCCCCTTTGCAATTTTAAAAACTGAGGGTGTTTTAACTTTTGGCAGAGATAACCTCGTGGCTTTTATCTCTGCAGGTAGCTGGCAGGTGTCATTCCAGAGTTAGGGACAGTTTTTTGCCATTTGTTTTTCCCATCTTCCCCTCTGGGCAGCATTTTCCCTGCCCTTTTCTGCTGTGCTTGGCAGGAATGCTCCTCTCCGCAGTGCGGCTGGCTGGGCTCATGCCTTGGTGCTCCAGCAGCATCTGCCTAGACATCCTTAGCCCAGATTCATCCTCTGTTCTTCCTGTTTCCCCTTTCTTTTCAACCTATAAATCTTATTTCTTCCTTTTATAATCAAACCTAAAATTGCCTCCTGGTTTCTGTAAAAACACCTTTTTTTTTTTTTTTTTTTCTTTTTAAACCTAGATTTTTACAGCTGTAACATGTTTCTGTTCACCATCATCTGTAGCAATTGAGAGTACTGCCAGCTAAGCAAATATTCCAGTCCAGATGAGGCCAGTTTTACAAGCCTTGTTACCCTGCCTGGGTTCTTTACCACCACAGCAGCTTCTCTTTTGCTTTCTGTCATACATGTATCCAGTAGTTCAAGTTGCCTCAATTTCAGTTGTTCTGCACATGACAATTGCACAGACACTGAGGAGCTTAGGCTACAAGGGAGCAGCAGCACACGTTAAGAGGGATTTTTTTTTTTCCTTTGGAGTGAAGCTAAATGGATTGGAGGAGAGAGTATTTTGAAAAGGTGGTTCAAAGCTGAAATTCTTATGTTCTTGCTGGAGTTCGCTGACTGCAGTAAAATTGTGCAAGTCATTGTAATCCCTCTGTTTTCAGAGGGAAAACTAGGGACTTCTTATAAATCTGCTTTTAAAATTAAGACTTAAGATAATGCTGTTGTTCAAGATCCTTGCACAGAGCTTTGCAGGATGGGTGGATTTGGGCTTGCAGTGCCATTTCAGGGCAGTGCTGATCACTGCTGCCTTGCAAAGAATAAAGTCTAAAGTGCCATATAGCACCTGTCCTGCAAGCAGTCAGCCAAACATCTTCTTATATGCTGACTTATGGTTTTGGTCTTCACCTCTTTTACCTGCTAAGAGGATAAATATGCACCAAAATAGGAAAAAAACCCCTATTCTGTTCTCTGGATATTCAATTTCAGTCACGTGTAGTACAGAAATACATACAGAAGGAAAGAAATATAGAGCTTCTACAGAAGTCTTGTCTTTGCTTTACACAGGCTCTGTTAGACATGAAATCTCTTTAGAACTCATGACAATTTGCTGTGCAATAGGAGCTGTTGTTGGTACGCTGCTTTATACTTGGTGGGAACATGCTGTGCTGGAGGGCAGCAAGGCTGTGCTTGTGTTTGAGCGGATAGATGGCAAACTGAAACACAATGTGAGGGAATTCTTTATTTCCCTAAATAAAAATGCCTTATGTTGAGTTTTGAATTACAAGCCATATTTTTGGGTAGACTGCCCATTTTGTTAAAGAACAAATGGTGCTAGTCCAAATAGTTTTGTGCAAAATTGGGAAAATGCAAGGGATGAACAAATGTGAAATGTGCCTTACCCCCATAAGCACAGTCTGTCTGCCTCATACCATCTTAGTTGTCAAGCTCTATCCTAAAGGAAAATGTTTGAATAAATATGTAATTGAGAAGCTGAAAATGCAGTCTTTTTTGTGACTGAAACACTTTTCTTCCTGTATTGTGTGTCACGATCTTGAACACCTGAGTGTTACTAGCTGCTGCCTTGAGACTACTACAAGGTCTCCTAGTCAGGATGGAAAATATTTGCTCTGTCATATCCTTTCAACTTAAGGCTGTAGAACTGTGTGGTGTCCAAAAGTGGCAGCCTGTTCTTCTGTAATACCCAATGAGAACTACTCTTGCTTGGGTTTGGTTTTTTCAGTTTCCTTTTTTCTTTTGCAGCACGCCTTCGAATTCCCCTTTGGCCCATGCTCTCTCCCTTGCCCATTCCTTCCCACCACCACGGACATGCGCAGCAATCCAGAAACACTGTGGATCCTGAACTGAGGGTGCTGATTGTGCCAGCCAGCAACCCTTGCGGGGAGGGCATGCTGCAGGAGCAGTGTGATGAGGTGTCTGGCTGGAATCCTCCATGGAAAAATCATGTTTTCTGTGTAGTTGGCTTATTGGATGGGTGAAAGAGCCGAGTTCTTCTGTCCCTTGGCTTGTGATTGCATTCTCAGTAGCTTCAGTAACCTGAATGCTCCATCTCCTTGGTGTGGGTGAGGGTTAATGCATGAGCCTTGCAATGCAATTCAGTGTTGCAGCTGAAGTTATTGTGAGAATCTATTTATCTCGTACTTGATACAAAGTGACCTCCTTTTGTACTTGCCACCTGGAAATGAAGGTGGGCGTCTCACCCCCGGTCCTGCCGGCACAGCCTGGTCACGGAGAAAGGACAATGATGACTTGCCTTCCTTCTGCCTCATATCCAAAAGATGAAGGATCTAAATTAGTTATCCATGTGTTATCTCATTACCTTGAACTAATTTGTATGGGCATCCCTGATGCTGGATGAGGTTTGTGCAGGAGCATGGTTTTCCTGTTGCTATGAAGGTTCTGCAGTGCAAACGCACTGAGGCTTTGGGAGGACGTGGGCCTCGGTGTACATGCATGGTCAGTGTTGGAGTGCAGTGGTGCAGCTTGGTACACAGCTGCTTTTTCAGGAAGATAAGGGAAAGAGCTTGTGGCTTTCCTTAGAGAAGGGGCTGCTTTCCAGCCAGCTGCCCATCTGTGGTGGTGCAATCTTTTGCTCCCCCCAAGCAATCACAGTGGATGGGGGTGTTGGAAAAAACCTAACCCGCAGAGGAGCACTGCTTGCCATACTGTACAACAAACATTATTCCTTAGGGTCGTCTTGTTCCTTCTAGACAAGAGTATTGCATTGAAGTCTAGGAGTGGAGAGCAATTTGCAGGAGGGGAAGGGCTGGAGATAAACCGATGAACTAAAACCTGCTAATGAAATGAGTGATGTAAATCTGCTGTGGGGATATCCTCAGCTTCCCAGATTTTGAGCATGTTGCCAAAGACAAAAGGCAGTGTGACTGGAAGGAACAGGCTCTCTGGGGACCTGCCTTTGAAGTTACAGCCAAATTATTTCCCTATATTTAGAAAATGTACTGTAATGAAACATGTGTGATGTTGGTCATGCAGGCAGGGTGCAAGGTGCTTTGGATTGCCTGGGTGGGAGCAAACGCTGGGGTGTCTTTGCTGCTGTTAACCTGTCTGGCAGATCAAAACTCACACGAACATCCATGGTTTTGGTTTGCTTTGAGAACACAGGAAAACACACCCGTTGTTGGATGTGGCAAGAAATGGTACGGTGATGCTGAGTGTGGTAGCAGAGGAGGGGGCTCACACTGCTGCCAGCTTCTCCTGGCCATGCTGTGCTGGCAGCCTCTCCTGGGGGCTGGTGGCTGAACCCTCGTGGAGCTGAGACCCCCTTGCAGCTAGTTCAGGCTCCCTTTGGCAGGCAAGAAGTCACCACATCCAAGAGCACGTGATTTTCATTACCCGCGCCTGAATGTCTGCTGGGGCTGAATTGCCTGGATCCCCCAGAGCTGCTCAGTAAGAAACAGCAAACATTTTCCCTGGGAAGGAGCAGCTGTTTATATATAGTGTGCAGTGGGTTCATGAGTGATTATTAGGAAAACATTGCTTTCCAGTCATAAAAAAGGGCATTTTTGTTGTTTCCTTTCCTCTAAAACAGGCAAGTTGGAGAGTAAGGGATTTTCATTTGCCATGACAACCGATGAAACTGCCAAGCCATGTGATATCTTTATCCTTCCTATGATGATATCTTTTTTTAAAAAAAAAATTTAAGGCCATGTTGCTAACAGTTGGGAAACATCAGGTGTTGTTTGCTTTTCTCATGTAGATTAGTCAGGATTTAATTTGCATGTTTTTATTTAAGAGCTGTGGAAAGCTGGGGGGATATTGATATTTCCATGATTTATGGTAAGGATGGTATCTTAGTTCAGAATTGCTGTATTGTACTGAAGTTTTCCCCTCCTCTGCCCCTCTCCCCCTTTGAGACCGGACCACTCAGCACTGTTTCCCACAGGACACAAATTATTGTGGGACCCATCAATGCTGCTGAGCAGTGATGAGGCTCAGAGCCTTGGAGATGTTGGTTTACACAGGATACAAATGGCTTAGAGACTTTATAAGCCAATAAATCTTTTCCTGTTCTTATGCTGGGGCAAGGTTTTGCAAAGACAGAAAGTGTGAGGGATGTGACTCTTGATGCTTGGTCCATGTAAGAGCTTCCCTTGGCTCTAGGTCTGAGCACTCCACACTAACTGAGAGCCTGGTGGTGGTGTTGCTGTCAGCAAAGCTGAGTGCCAGCATTTATCCTCTCTTTTAAAAATTGCTGTCTTCTATTTAGGAATTTCCTCGGGATGCCAAATATAGATTCAACACAACAAAAAAAGCCCCACAAGCTCAAAGCTCAACCCCAAAAGCTGCTCTGTTGCTAAGGAATAAAAATAGATGGTCACAAACAGTGTGCTGACGTGCCAAGTGGTGTCCCCATGACCGTGCAGCTGCGAGTGCCAAGGTCCCTGTCCCAGTGGCTGCACACCTCACAGTGGCATCAGTGTCTACAAAGGACTGGCTGCTGCTTGCTTTAAGTAAGCAAGAGGAAGTAACTTTCTGTTTCCTAATCTTAGTCCCAAAGAGGTAAAAACTTCAGAGGGCTGCTGCCAGGAGATAATAGTAGTACAGAAAAAAACCTAATTTTGTGTGCTAATATCTGTAATACAGCAGTGTCTGTACTGAGGAGTCCTGAGAGATGGGAAGAGATTTTTTGAACAAAAGCACCATTGTTTGGGAGATCCTGGGCTGTCACAGAGTTGCTGGTCATTTATGACATCAGAAGGGTGAATATTGGTGCCGCAGAAGCTGCGGTTGTGCCTTCACCTTCTCTCCAAATGCAGATCTTTTTCTGCAGATCTCTGCAATAATTTATTAACCCATGTGGCTGGAGATGGGCAGTAGCTGAGCCGGGTGTAGAGGTGTGCAGAGGTGGAGACATGATTTATCTGGGCTGGAGAGCTGCTGTGGCCAATGCCATCCTTTAATGTGTGTGTGCATGCACATGCAGTGCTTAGTTTTGTGGGGCCCTGCCTGCTTAGTCCTCAAGGTACTGCTTGCTGCATCAGCTCTAAACAATAAATCTCGACGACCTTGGAACACAACTTTTAAAATAATGTTTTCACATTTCGCACTTCTAGGTGAGATGTTTGACTAAGGTCCCTGCAGTAGCAGGAGGCCTGGAGCAGAAAGCTTCTGCTAAAGAGCTGCCTTTTTGTGTTTGAGGATTTGTTTTAGTGCCAAATTTACCCTGTGCATTTTCTTGAGTTGCAGCTGGTCCAAGGCTGAGATGAGGTTTTAACAGCAGATAGCTGCCCTAGAAGACTAACCGTACATTTGCAGTGGTTTGGGGTAAATAAAAAGTACTGTAACCACCTGAAAGTATAAGGGGAGCTGAAAATAGGCTGTGTGTTAGTGTGTGAGCTAAAATGTAACCAAAACATGAATACTGTTCCTTACCTTCTAAAGAGACCTGTGATAGCCTTATAAAAATCTTACTTGGGAGCCATCATATGATGTTACTGTTATTGAGATGCTCAAGATAGTAAACATACTTCTTTACAAAATTAAATTCTGTAACCCAGGCCATAAAGTCTAATTCTGCTGTCCCACCCTCAGGTTTTTTTCCCCATCTGGACTGGGTCCTTCCTGCAGCTGTCTGGAGCAAGCAGGGTTGGAAGCTTTCCCTTTGGAAACATCTTCTTAAGCCAGTCCTGAAGCTACACCCAGTTCTCTATTGTTTCTACTTTCTTCCCTCTCTGAACAATTTGTTTTCGTGTAACATCTGCTGCTCTGGCAGATACAGTTAAAACTGTACAGCAGTGTTTCTTTGCAGAAATGCAAAGAATATTCCCTGCCAGCTCAGT
This sequence comes from Motacilla alba alba, assembly GCF_015832195.1. Lineage (NCBI taxonomy): Eukaryota > Metazoa > Chordata > Aves > Passeriformes > Motacillidae > Motacilla > Motacilla alba. Next base: position 43,154,025 of record NC_052016.1, read on the forward strand.
CACTTGCCAGGCAGGATGGTTGATCCCAACGGAGGGATTTCCATCAGATGAGACCATTTTTAGAGGGGAGCACTTCTTATAGGGCACATACAATGCTTGAGCTGGTAGCGTAGTTCCATTAGGAAGCTGAAGCATTATGAGCATGCCTGGTACAGGTAAAATGTGCTTACCATGTGGAAATAGGAGGTGGTAAACTGAGGACCACTGGAGCAATAAACAGCCTAGGAATAGATCAGAACTTATCACCCCAAACTTGACTTTAGTGGCAGACAGGGCCCCCTGGTTTGGGATTCCAAGCTCGTCTTTGGCGGCAAAAGCCTGTAACATTCAACTGTATTTTATTCCTTCTATCCTATCCTTTCATGTTCAAAAACACTGTCACTTCTAGATAGGAGATCTTCTCTTAAAAGGTGTAACAGAGGTAGAAATCCTTCTGAAGTGCAAACCTGCTGTGGCAAAGTGCTGTCTGTCCTATTGTGGTAGCCCAGGTATGATGCACAGCTTACATGTGGCTCACTTACCATGTTGCATGTGTGCTCCTGAAGAGGGAGCCTCCAGCTGAAACACCGGGTCACTTCTTTATTTCCTTGTGTTAGTTGAAAAATAACCACAACAAAGAACTCTTTTATCTTAACAATCCACCTCTGGAGTAGTAGGTTGCTCTTGAAAGTTTTGCCTGGGAGTTACAGCCACCTTCTTGAGGTGCCAGGAAGAAGCTGCCCCTGTAACCCAAATGCAAATGACTGACTGAAGATGGGTTGCTTGAACTTGGCAAATTATTGCCCTGATAATTTTGTGTTTGTTCCTGGATAAAGTTCCTCTAAGCAATTGTCTTGGGGAGGCTGCTTCACTGCACCTCACACTGTAACAAAATGTATGAGAGGAGCTGGTTAGGGATTGAGCTCCTCTCATTGAAGTTTATTGCAGAATCCTAGAGTGGCTTGGGTTGGAAGAGACCTTAAAGATCACTTGGTTCCATGTCCCCTGTTACAGGCAGGGAACCTTCCTCTAGATCAGATTACTCAGAGTCTCATGCAACTTGTCCTCAAACACTTCCAGGGATGATTTTCAGAAGTCCCTTCCAACCCAAACTATTGTATGGATCTATGATTTTTATCTTTCTTCTCTTTCTCTTCCTCTGCTGCTGGTATTGGTAATTTATTCCTATTACAATATTTAAATGACATATTTTTAATATATATATTAAATATTCAAATACATATTACTTTATATATAAAATTGTATTTTGGAATATATTTATATAGTCTATTTTTTTTTTTTTTTTTTTTTTTTTTTGCTACTCCAGGACACTGTTGATTTGGCACAGCCTGGCATGGCATTGACATGGCATGGTACCAAGCACAGCTCAGACCTCAGACACCTGCAAGTGCAATTAGCTGAGGTTTAATTACTTATTACTTCTAATGGGTTTGATGGAGAAGTGCTATAAATCCCAGTAAGTCACAAGCTTACTTAAGCAGAAGTGAAGAGATGGAAATAATGGCTTATTTTTTCAATTAGAAAGCATTCTTGCTAAACAAAACCTTATTGGATTTTTTTTTTTTTTTGTTCATTCCACAGACTCTGACACAATGAAAACAAGATGGTCAACAGCAGTAAGACATGTCACTGCAGTTAAAACTCAAGAAAATTTTCTTGGATAGTCTGGGTTATGAAAGTGTGTCTAAAGCACATATTCATATTTCACAATACATTTATGATTATGTCACTGCTAAATGGCATAGTTTCACTTGTGCTAATTCTGCACTTGCAACCCCATTTGAGTCATGATGTTCCTGTAAATACTTTATTGAAATTCTTGGGTTATGATAGCTTTTCTCGTATATTCTCAAAAATGATGGTGTCAAGCTGTCTGATCTTCCAAGTTTTTAGCAGAACCTTGTCACCCAGTTTCAAAACTTTTCCACGTATGATCATGATGCCACTCAAACCCCAGCCAGCTCAGCAAAGTAATGCATCAGGAGACTTCTTTGATTTTTTTGTGTTTGACATGCAATGCACAAGCCTTTATTCTAAACCAAAGATTTGTTTCTCCCCTGGCTTTGCCTCCTTGCGAGGGGGGCAGCCTTCACTTCACTGCTTGGAGTTGCACTGTCCCCAGAAACCTCATGGGAGACACCTGGGGTTCAGCCTGATCCTGCACCTGATTTCTAAAGACACAAAATCTCACATAAGTTGCTGATGGATTTCCCCATTTTAGTGGGTCAGGTCTTGGTGTGGGAGCTTTAGTTCACCCAGAGAGCTGGACTCAATTAGCTTTCCTGGCTTTTCCATGCCAGATATGTTTCACTTACCTCTTGGCTGTAGTTTAAAAAATAATTACACACTTATTTTGGTGTTTTTTGTTTTTTACCCTTCGGGAAGAGGCTGTTGTTTTTGAGTGGATGAAACAGCATTTTTTGGCTGGATTTCTGGCAATGGATTTTTTTCCACACTTGGAAGTTAGCCTGTCTGCTGTGCTGGCTGTAAATGCTTCCACGCACAAAAACATGTTCCTGCAGAGTGTACAGCTTGGTGGTCGCAGGATGTGCTAAAATGTAGCCAAGACCAACGGAGTGTTGCTTTGCGCATGCAGTATTGTCCCCATCCCCAGGCATCTCTTAAAGTGTTAATATTACACCAACTTTTTTACAGTCAAAATCCAGATTTTGACAGTAAATGGAGTGTCAGGCTGTTCTCATGCTTCTGAAGATAGTATGTGTCCTGGGGGTGCTGGTATGTGGTCTGGTCAGACACCATTGAAGCATTGTGGCTGCACATGTCAGCACGTTTTTTGTTTAATCCTAAAGAAATTAATTTTCTATTTATCATTTTGTAACTACTGCATGTACCTCATTATTCCTACATAACACAGAAATCTGATTAGTTTATCTGTGCGAGGAGAATTATTATTATTATTATTATTATTATTATTATTATTATTATTATTATTATTATTATTACCAGTTCATTCCTCAGATGTGTGTGATGGAATATAACTTGCTGTCTGCATGTGATATTTAGCACTTCCATGGCCGTTCCTAACGCTGACGTGTACCAATGTTTCTGAGTGAGACAACTTTCTCTCCAAGAGGTGAGAAAGTTAGATGAGGACACTGCATCAGGCGAGCTGTCAGTTGCCTGATCTCTCACGAAGGGTCTTTGGCACTGAGATTCCCCAGGAGGTGTCCAACCCTAACACATCTTTCTACCATCCATCCAAAAAGGATTAATGATGTGTGTTAATGCAAAGTCCCCCAGAAGACTTCACTTAGAAGTGGAAAGCCTGGACACAAAACCTTTTCACTGTCAGGGGATGTCTGGAATGTGTGAAAATCCAAAGATTGTTCCTGAGTATGAGACCTGTAACCTCCAGTGTAAGCCAAGCAGGCAGATGGAGAGGGCAGTCTGTAGGCGCTGATGTCCAGCCGTGGGCTGGGGTGTCTTGTGTTCAGTGGGACCACCACAGCAGAGCATCCTGTCCTCTGGAGCTCTGGCTCCAGGCTCTTCTTTGGGATGATATTGGTGCTGCATTTACCTGCTTGTTCTTTGGGGAAGCAGCTGTAGTTGCTGGTCAGTGGATTCCTCTGTAGTACCTACACAAGCTCCTGGAGGCAAACTCATGTGAGAGCCACGACCTGAGCAAAGTAGTTCAATGAGCTGCAGATTTTCCATGGTGGCAAAAGGGGTTAGGGGAAGGCCTGTGTGGTCTGTATGGTCATTGACCCTTCAGCTTCAGCTTTCCTTTTATTTATAGAAATATATCTGTGGCATAAAACATGCATCTGATACATGACCACTTGTACTTACTCAACTTGCTTGGTTGGTGTAGGAGAAAAACCCTACACCAAGGGAAGCATTGAGGAGCATGAATCTCTCCATATAGCATAGGGCTGAGGTTTTCATAATCTGAAGTTTTTTTCCATATGCACTTTTTTAAATGTGTCTAGACTTTTGAATGATCAGCAGCTCATCAGCAGCCAATGTTGCACCATGCCAAGAGCATACATCCCATGAACTTGTAGTTTTGCCACCATCAGCACAGAGGCACGCATGATCCAGACTTTCTTGGGAATTAAGTCCCTCTTAATTTTTCTAATGTGAATGGAAGTGAAATTAAACCCTGTGGAGATGAGGAGTGAGGAAAGTGGGCAAGGAAGCAGCGGGAAATCGAGCCTGCTCATTTGCAGAGGGGTATGAGCTTGGCTGATGCTTGCTGAGCGCAGGAGCCTGCTTGGGTTGGCAGGTGCTTTGGTAATGAAAATTCTTTATCCTGAGTTACATAACGCAGCAGCATGTCCAGACCTGAATTCCCTGCAATTTTCTGGCCTGCGAGGAATAATTTTCTGCTTGAAATATTAGCCTTAGCTTTGAATTTTGTTGCTCATGTGCCGTACGCAATCAATATAATATCTGTATACATAACTGCTGCTGTTTGAACCTAGATGTTTGGGTAAATTTATTTTTGTTTATAGCTGTTGGGTGATGAAGAACAGAAAATACTTGTTTGTTGAGAACTATATAAATACATCAAAACCTGCCCTGGGCTACTGCTTAGACCCAGCAGGTGGAAAGGCAGATCCTTCTCTGTGCCTAATTGCAGCACTAGGTTGTGATGGGGTTTTGAGGTGGGATAGAGCTGAAGTGCAAATTATCAGCATTCCTGGCTTGATATAGTTTTGGTCTTAATCCTTAAATGGGGTGAAACCTTTGCAGCTGTGGATAATTTGGTTTTTGTTCTGTTTTGTTTTTCATCCAGCTCCTTACTGGGCAGAAAACTGGCTGGATGGCTGAGCCCAGAGAGAGGTGGTGAATGCAGTTACACCTAGCCGGCAGCTGGTCCCAAGTGCTGTTCCCAAAGGCTCAGTTCTGGGGACACTCACGTTTAATATCTTTATCATTGATCTGAGGGGATCAAGGCACCCTCAGTCAGGTGGCTGGTGGCAGTCAGGTGGATCACATCAAGTGGAGTGGGAATGTTGATCTCTTGGATGCCAGGAAGGCTCTGCAGAGGGATCTGGACAGGCTGGATCTGATCCTCTGTATGAGGTTTAACAAGGCAAAGTTGGGTCCTGCCCTTGGATCACAGCAACCCAGGCAGCATTACAGACTGGGGGCAGAGTGGCTGGGAAGCTGCCCAGTGGAAAAGGACCTGGGCATGCTGGTCAACAGCAGCTGAACATGAGCATGGGAAAAGCAGCCCACTTCCCTTTTCAGGTGTCTCCATGGGAGCAAGAACTTGTTTGTACAAGGTTGGGTGAGAGAAGGAGGGGTGAAAGTCCCTGGTCCCTGGACTTTTGCTTTGTGTGGATCTTGCCAGTCTTTTGGTTGATTTGGAATTAATAAGTGAAGAATATCGAAAGTATTTATTGCACTGTCTTGCCCAAATAGAGAAACACTGAGGTTCTGGAGCATGTCCTGAGAAGGGCAATGGAACTGATGTAGGGTCTGGAGCACAAGTCTGATGAAGAGTGGCTGAGGGAGCTGGGAGTGTTTACCCTGGAGAAAAAAAGACGCAGGGGGACCTTCTCATTCTACAACTGCCTGAAAGGAGGTTGTAGTGAAGTAGGGGTCAGTCTACTCTCTCATGTGAAAAGCAATAGGATGAGAGGAAGCATCAGGTTGCATCAGGGGAGAATTAGGTCGGGATGAGGAAAAATTTCTTCACTAAAAGGGTGATGAAGCACTGGAACAGGCTGCCCGTGAAGTGGTGGAGTCACCACCTCTGGAAGTGTTTGAAAAACATGTAGATGTGTCAGTTAGGGAGATGCTTTAGTGGTGGACTTGGCAATGTTGAACTTGGTGATCTTAGAGGTCTTTTCCAACCTTAATGATTCTATGAATCTGTGAAAACTACGTCTAAAACAAGTCCTGCTGTCCTTCAGCTGCATTCCCACTGATGGATCACCTCTCCAGGTGGAATCAAAGCCCTGCTTTGATTTATCCCTCCTGGCCTCTTGTTCTGTCCAGAGTGACCATGTGTGGGGTCGCATGATGGAGTGAAGCAGAGCAGTGACCCAAATAAAATAAAACCCCACAAAACTGATCCTGTGTATGAGGCTGGCAGGAACTGCCCACAGAGGCTGATTGGGATGCCAGCTGCATAAACTGCCTTGAGGAAAAACAGCTGTGAAACCAAATTTTCTGCCTTGGACTCTACTCCTGCTTCATCTCATGACAGGACATGTCTCTGTGCTGTAGTGTTTGTGATTTAAATGGGTGTGGTGAGGGGTGGCTGAGGCATGGACTGGCATCCAATCTCCTGCCCTCTCTGCAGGTTCTTGTCTCCTCCAGAGGGTGGTACAGGCAGCTGCATCCTGAACACTTGAATCCACTGCAGGGATGTGAGGCAGAGCCTTGTACCTACAAACACAAGAAAAGAGAGGAGAAGACAAAACCCAAACCCACACCAGAAATCGTAGAAAACAAAAACAAATAGAGAAGTTGTGCTCTGCATTTGTTTTGGGGTTTTTTGAAGCATATAATGCAATGTGCTGTATTGCTGAGATGCACATTCCCCACCTGTGGTAAGTGGGGTAGAGGGTGAGACACATCATCTCTGGGGAGAGGGGAGGGTGTTGTGAGCCTGAGTCAGAGCAAAGGTCACTTGGCTGCAAGGCTTGGCGTGCAGGAGGGGAGGATTTCATAACGTGGCCAGTGCGGTGTTTGTGTGTCCAGCACTGGCAGTGTGTGCACTCAGAGGGAGGAGCGCCAGCTGGGGTGACAGGGCAGCCATGGTCAGCTTCATCTGCCCACTCTGCACCACAAAACACTGCTCACTCTTCCTTGCTGCTTGCTTTGCTTTCTCCCTTCCCATGCCCTGACTTCTCCTATCTCTTCCGTTCTGGCATTTAATCTCATCATTGCATGATTTGTTTTATGGTCTTGGCTCGTCTGTCAGTTCCCGTTTGGGGTCATTATCACATATGATTAGTCCTAGAGCCTAATGAAGGGGATCAGACACAACTCTAGGCTATGTCTGAGCCATTTAGCATTTCTGACCTCCAAGATCTGCAGAGAAAGTTTATTTTTAAGCTTCCTAAGAAGATAAATTTGAATTTTGGATTGTTTAGGGTGAAAGTAATGGAACTGAAATCTCTCTGGGTGGAGCATGCCCTCTGGGGTATGAAGGATCCCAGGAATAATTATGCAGTGCTGCGTGAGTATCATTAGTCTTGAAATAGACTTTTGGTGGATGATCACGTTTTTCTGCATGGCAGAAGCTAGTGTGAAACCTTGAAACCTTATGTTAACATTTAGTCTTCATTTAAGAGCACTGTCAACGTGTGTTTAATGCTGCTTTTGTTATCCGGTCCCACTCTGGGAAAGCCAGTCACGAAGATATGGAAGGATTTTAACAAAGTGAGAGTCCCAGAAAATAAAAAGGGCACTTTTTTTGGGCTGTTTTTTAAGGTCCCACTCTTTCACTCTGCTAAGAGAGGAAGGATCTGCAAGGACTTGTGTGTTGGAGCAAGGTGAAGTTAGAGCATCTTCAGGACACCTCCAGCTGCTACTGTTTGGTGGCACTGTGCTGCACTGTGTCCCTGACCCGGGTGAAGTGACACGTCTTTGCAGTGACTCAGCTGTGTTCCTACTAACCATCTGCTGATGTGATGCAGCTCATTAGTCACTAATTGGTGTGGTTACCCTTTTTTTAGGCTGTTGGAAAGGCCAAGGGCCACATAGATGTGAAGCAGCTGAGTCAGTCTTCTACCTCTTTTGCCCTCAGGTCCACCAGACTCTTGGTGGTGGTTGGAGAGCTGTTTCAATGTTCTCTGCCAGGCAGAAACAGACTGTCTCAGCTTTATCTTGTACTCTCTGATTGTTTGAGTATAAGCCTGTCACAGCTGTTTGTGGGACTGGAGTCTGTAGCTGGAGCCTTCTGGTGTGTGTCACAAAGGAAGGACCTTTGGAGGCAGTGGGAGACAGCACCCTGACTTTGGACTGAGTGTTGGAAGCTGGTTTCTCCCAGCCTGCATTTCCTCCCTTCATCAGCTCTGTAAAAATCCTCTAAGCAATCTGGGGATTTACTGAGGATAGCACTTCTGTAATTCATTTTTTTCCCCCCCATTCCCTACGTATCTGCCCTGTACTTCTGCTACACTTACCATCCTTGACTCTATCACCTCATTCTTTACCTAATCTATAGATACTGGTGGGTTAGGTACTGATGTTTTGGTTTTGCCTTACACATCATCAGTTCAGATACAGTGTAAGTCTGTCTTTTCTGATGTCTTGAGGGCAGATCTTTGATCCCATGTATAATACTTAGATCCTCCTGGACATAGCTGATTTGGGCACTGTCCTTTGCTTCTTTGTCTCTGGGTTTTCTTTCTGCCTAAAATCTCCACCGGAGTCTCTTCTGGCTGTTGTTGCTTTCCTGGGAGGTTACAGACCCTTTCTCTGGGCTCTGTGTTGGCAGCACCCTTGGGAGCCCTGGAGATGGAGGTGTGGATGCTCATCCCTCATGACTTGCTCAGTTGCAGCAAATGCATTTGTCAGCAGCTCGGCTCTGCATTTGTCTGTTTGGTCCTTCCCATGCTGTGGGTGGTGTAGGAAGCCACGTGGAACTTTCCCCATGTAGACAACCCTGCTCATCTCCTGTGACATTGCTGAAATATCAGTCTCTGCATCCTGCTGAGGAGCTTGGATTTGGGGCATGGAGTATGCTGGATAATTCCTCAGCTTCTCTCTGTTCACTTCCCATTTGAGCAATCTAAAGATTCCTCACAAAACTAAAGAAAATTATCAGAGGAGTAATATTCCTAAGAGCATCTATTATTTCTTTTCTTCTAAAAACATCTCATACTTCAGCTAAACTGTTATCCCACTTTTCACTACACTTTTAGCACATGAGCTCTTCTTGTTTTTAAGGCAAGCAATGCTGTTCTTGTTTTAGAATGAAGTCCCCTACCTGTTCTGCCCTCATGCGTGCCCAAGCCCTGCTCTGTGCGCACCCAGTGTGCTCCTGGAGGCACTCATGGTGGGGTTTGGGATATTTCCCTCACAGGAGTCAGTTACATGATCCGCTCAGACAATGTGATAAAGTCCATGCTGTCCTTTGGAGCTGATGTAGTTAGAAGCAAAACAAACATTTGGGAACATCTAGGAATCAGTGTCTCAGGTTTGTGGAGCTCTGCTTGGAAAGCTGAAACTAGCATCCCTAACTTGTGGGCAGCCAGGTGAGACCGTATGAGAACCAGAAAGGGGCCAAGGTTTCACAGCAGCTGACTTTGACTACGTGGATGCCCCGGCTCAGAGTGAAAAGTGTTCTTCTCCCTTATCGAGGATCCACGTGTGTGCCAAGAGACCTTTGTTCTGAATATTTGGAGTAATAAAGTTCAGCCGGGATAAAAGGGCATGTCCCCACTGGCTTGGTTCACACAGCATTGTGCTCTCTGTCTCTCTTGCAGCTGCGTAAATGAGTATGGAAGATTATGACTTCCTCTTCAAAATTGTTTTAATCGGCAACGCCGGGGTGGGGAAGACCTGCTTAGTCCGTCGCTTCACTCAGGTAAGGCTGGCTACCTCTTGGATTGTAGAATGTTGGGATGGGAACAGCACTGGCATGGGAGTGTGGAGCCTTCAGCTCTGCACTGAGGGCTCTGCCAGTGTCACAGCTCCAAAGCATTTTGTTGCTCACACCCTTGATGGATGCATCACATACAGTGACATACTGGCACAAGCAGTGCATCTGTATCTAATGCTGCACCTGGCCCTGTTCTGGAGTTTGTGTTGGAGAAACCTCATTCCTCTCTGAAGGTGGAAAGTCCCCTCTGAAAGCCACTGGGACAATTCTTCCTGTTTTAGTGGTGTTCTGGACCAGTTATAAGACCAACACATCTCCCGGTCTCCTCCCCAACCTTTGCCGCACAAAGCGCTCTCTGTTATTTGTCATTAGTAAAGAAAATAATCTGGGTCCTGAGCTGTCAGTCCAGTGTCTTTTTTTTGTGTCAGAATAGCCTCTGTGATCCACAGCAAGGAAAGACTTTGCATGATGCATCATAAAGCACAAGTTGTAGTGTTTTGGACTCTCCACTAGGAATTATCAGCAATTTTATCCTTCACTGTTAATTTTAGTTTTGAAGTTATAGTGATTTTAGATGCTCTCCAAAAACATGTGGCAGCCAGTGGCAATAAAGCTAGTCATACCCGAAAGGTTTACAGCAAAAATCTCTGGCAACTTCTGCTGCTTGTTCTTTGGCAGTACAGCTATTGTAGGGGATGGATGTGCCCCAAAGTCAACATGACTTGGTAGACCAGAAATCAAGAAGTTCTCATTTGTTTTGCTGCTGCTCCTTTCTGATGATGCTGCAATCAAATACCACCAGCATTGTGCTGTCCCTTGCCATTGCTGTGGCACTGGTGATGGCTGGCACTACTGTGCTTTGCTCCTGAAATGCTGTGCAGAGATGGTGAGAGCTGCCAGAAATGCCTATTGGTGCCACAGGGTGCTGTGGAGGGAGAAAGGAAGGCATGAGGTTGCAAGTGCATCTCATCCCACACAGATGTTCACACATCTTTCAATGCATTGGGAAGTAGGGTGGAAGGTCTTTACACTTCCCCTGCTTCTTCCAACTGTACAGAAGGGCTTTCCTTCCCTCTCTTTTTTCCTCTTTTTTCTTTTCCTATGCTCCTACTTCTGAAGTCGATGACTTACTGCATAATTAGAGATGTAAAAGGCAGACAAAACACAGTTTGAATTTATGGTAACCTTCATGCTGGGGAAATGTCACACTCTAAAGGTGCTGGAAGTGTCATGGGAAGGGGACATCAGATGAATAGTTTTGAAGATGGAAAAGGGTGAGGATTGGCACCCAGTGAGACTTTTGTCTTATTGTAGAAATAAGTTTAATCAAAACTCTTGTTTTCTTCCAGGGGCTTTTCCCACCAGGGCAAGGAGCCACGATTGGGGTTGACTTTATGATTAAAACTGTGGAGATAAACGGTGAAAAAGTAAAGGTAGGAGTCTGATGATTTAAAATCTAAATTAATGTGGCTGTACCATAGCTGAGGTTTCTTGCTGCAGCCCTTCCACTGCTGGAAGACACTCAAGGAAGGTCAGGGCTGTCTAGCAAGGCTTGGGCAATGCAGGGTCTAACAATCTGTGTGCCCCCTCCACCATTACTGTCAGGATTGTAAAACTGAACCTGCTGGAGGGGAGACAATGGAACAGGGAGACCATGCAAAATTCCTGTCCTTGCTTAGGAGACAGTGAGGTCATGCCTAGCTTGAGGAAGCCCAAAGAAGCATTTCAGTGCAGCCTCTGCTCACTGTGCTTCTGTCAAGCAGAAATTTGTTGCGTTCCCAGTGAGATGTGCTTGAGGAAAGTCTTCTCCTGTGAGCTCCCAAGATGGCCATTGGGGAGAACAGACATCTGGACTTGGGTAGTTCTGCACAATGGAGGCTCATCTTCCACTTCTGCCGAGTTATGGATTTGGGAGAAGCCGAGCTGACCACAGTACTTGTGTTTCAGCAAACAGGTTGACTGCAAAGGGCAAAGTTCTCCATATTTTTAACTCTTTCACCCTCTAAAATAGCATGGAAGCCACTTCTGGGAAACTGTCCTTGTCCTGAGCTGACTCCCAAGCTGAGCCTGAGCATCACTTGGCAGAGAGCTACTTTGCCTGGGCCAAAACACACAAAGCATGAGATTGGAGGCCAATCTCATGCTTTAATGGGATCCATGGTTGGGTTCCAGAGTCCAGAAATGTTGGCTGCTACCACTTTGTTCATTAGTAAAGGTTTCACTTGAACTTCTGTGGTATCTGAGATGAGAAAAAAGTAGTTATTTGAGCCTCAAATGTCAAGGTGTCCATGGTCCCTGAGCTGCTCCTGGATTTACTCTGCCTGCAGGAAATTCAGGGGCATCAAAGTGAAAGCCAGCAGTTTTCCCCTTGCTGTCTTTATCAAACACAATAGTGAGCAAATGCAAGAGTGGCACCAGTGTGACAGTGGCTGGGTGTGACACTGAGACTTCTTTTTAAGCTTGTGTGATGGGATGGGAACAGTGGACTTGGGCAGATTTTCAGCCCGGGGTTTTTTTTAACCTGTACCACAGCACCACTGAGGGGTTTAAGAAGAAAATGGGTGTTGTGATGCACTGTATAGGTATTTAGATGTTCTGCACTGGGTGTTGTGTTATACAAATGTTTCCCCCCTTTTCTCAAATGGTGCGTCCCTCAGATACACCTGAGGCTTGTACCTGTGGTCTTGTCCTTTGAAACCCCTCCCTTTTCCCTCCCCACTGGTGTGGCCTTCCGTCCCCGCCTCCCATTCCGCGGGTATAAATGTCCCTTAAGTTGGGCGTTCCCTCTCTCTCCTTCACCTGGAAACCCTACGATGCAGATGTCCCCTTCCAGCTAATAAACAGGACATCAGAACCACGTGGAGAGAGAGCGCTTCTCGTCCTTTACTTCGTCTATGTAGGATCCGTGCGGGCATAAATCCCAAGCTAGCCGGGGGGATTTTACAGCCCGAAACCCACGGGTTCCATCAGGTGGTGCCCAACGTGTTTTCGACTCCCACTTCGGTCAGAGACGACACGCAGGAGCTGGTAATTTACACGCGTGAATTATATTAGCTTTTTGGACTTTCACCTTCCTCTGCCCTTCTTCGTCGCGTTTTTGTCGGCAAGGACGTCAGAGGGTGAAATCGGGACCCTGTCGCAACCCACGACAGGCCGATTTCGGACGGAGACTTCTTTCTAGCTATCCCAGTCATCCACTGTCCCCAGGAGGGGTGAGTATATCCCCTTGCGTAATAGGGGGACCCCGAGAGAGCCCTCAAGAGTGTGGGGGTGAGCTCCCGGTGCAGGGAAGGGTCCGGCCCCGATAGTCGGGGTTTGTGAGTGTCCCGCGGGTCTCTCCTCGCGGGCAGAGCGGCTCCGGCACTGCGGCAGGGTCCGTGCGTGGTCCCGGGAGCTGCGTGCCTCCATCGCTCGGGTCCCCGCGGCGCGCGGCTCTGAGAAGCGGCGCGGGCGGGTTTCGGCGCGGCAGCGGCGCGGGCGGCGGCGGGGTAGCCTCGGCTCGTGTTTCTGCCGTGAGGAGTGCTCCCAGGCAGCGGGGGGGACCCGGCGAGCGGGGGAGGCAGCTCCGAGCTCCCGCGTGGCAGCCACGTGGCAGCCGTGCAGCCGGCAGCTGCCGCCCGCGGCTTTAAACCCACGCGGTTCGCTCGCAAGCAGTTTCGTCTCTCCCCCGGAGAGAAGGGGGGGGGAGGCTGCCCGGATTCTTTCTCGGATTGGCTGTGGACTCAGTGCTTTCAATTCTTGTTAGCGCTTGCTTTTTAGAAGGTGGATTACAGTGTTGCAGAAGCCAGTTAACATCAGAATGGGTGCTAAGCTTTCCGCAACACAGAGAAGCATTTATTCCCTAGTTTTAGATACCCTAAGTAGTGGAAACGTTAAAGTTTCAAAAGCAGTCTTAAAACGGTTTGTTCGCTGGATATCTTTTCATTTCCCTCAGTTTTCCCAGCAAAATATCAACTCAGTCCCTACCTGGGACAAAATTGGAGCCTTGTTAACTGTAAAAGCAGAACAGGGTGATACAACTGTATCTCAGTTTTTTCCTGTATTCCTCTTAATTCGGAAAGAAATCTTAAACAGGGATTTGAAAGGACAGCCCGAACAAATCTCCCCTCCCGCAGCTTCCCCTACCCTTCCTCCCAAACCCTCTGCCCCCGAACTGAGAGGGTCGAGCGAGGCATGCCGGCAAACACAGGGTACCTGGCACTGCCACTGTTCCCCTGGCCTCCCTCGCCCCCCTCAGTACCCTGGCTCTGGCAGCTGTGCGCAGGCTGACAGAGCACCTTCCCCGCACCCCTCCAACCTAATTCCTGTTACCCCAACCTCGCATGCTGACCCCCCCCATTCCCAAAATGGCTACGACCACATGGTTGGCATTCCAGACACTGCCGACCGCGTGGTCAAAGCCCAACATGGCGGCATCCACGTGTTTGAGCCTTCAGGCTATCTTTCCTCTTCCCACAATCCCTTTCGCCCACCTGTCCCCTCCCCCAACCCCTTCCGGTCTCACAACCCCTTCCTCCCCTCAGACGCTCCTCCCCCTCCCTCCCTGCCCCCGCCCCTCATGACGTCACTCTGTAACCCCGCCCCTGGTTCCCACGGTTACCCCGCCCCCCTCCCTGTTCCTGTTTCCCACGCCCCCTTGTCCGGGTCCCCAGACAGTGGGGCCGAGGGATGGGGGGGTGGGGCTGGGGGCTGGGGGGGTGGGGCCCTGCCTGGCCCCCACGGGGGTGGGGCAGGGGGAGGGCATGTCCCTCCTTCCGGTTACCATGGCGCCGGGGTGGGTGGGACAGGGGTAGGGGGGGTACCCCTTACCAGTCCCCAAGGGAGTGGGGTGGGGGGCGAACCCCTGCCTGCTTCCCAGGGCGGTGTGGCTGGGGGGAGAGCTAGTCCCTCATCTAGTCCCCATGAAGGTGTAGCCGAATCAAAAAAAACTGGCATTCAAACCCGGGAAGAAGTGATTCCTTTAGTAGCTCCGGTCCAATACAATGGTGGTAGGGCTGGTCCTAGGACCTACCAACCCTTCTCATACCAAACAAAACGTGAACTATGTAAAACCCAATCAGAATTTGGGAGACATAGTGAAATCTTTAAAAGTACGATGAAAGCTACATTAACATCCCTTGAATTTGTCCCTACCGATCTCCTAGATCTTTTCCGGTGCTTGCTTACCCAGTCAGAGTTTGATCTATGGGAATGCTCCTGGAAGAGATCTTTAAGGGATCTTTTGGAGGAACTTAAACAAAACCCACAGGATGCCAAAGATTTAGAAAATAATCCCCTCACCTTTGAACATCTGTGTGGCGAAGGGGATTGGTCTAAGCCCGAGGATCAAGCTCGGGTGTTGTCAAAATCCATTCTAGATAAGATTTCAAAGGCTGCAGGTAAAGCTTTTAACCAGTTACCAACCGTTGAATCTAAAGGTAGTTTTCTTGATATTAAACAATCTCCTTCAGAAAGTTTCTTGCAGTTTGTCGACCGACTTCGTGCTCAGGTTGAAAGACAAGTTCAGGACCCCAAAACACAAGCAGAAATGGTGAAAGAGCTGGCACAGAGGAATGCCAATGAGGTCTGCAGCAGGGTGCTCCTAGGACTACCTCTCAACCCTCCACCTACACTGGCAGAGATGATTGAAGCATGTGCCAGGAAAGCGGAACTGTTCGCTGCACGAGAGCCGTGGTCCAAGCCTGCAATCCCAGAGACTGTGGCACCTGTTTCTCCAGAGGTCATGAGGACACAGATGTCACCAGAGCAGCTTCAACACATCATCTGCTTCATATGCAAAAAACCTGGACACTTTGCCCAAAATTGCCCACAAAACCAGCAACAAAAGACACCATTTACTCCAAAAAACCAGGACACCAGCGCGGCGCCCCTGCCCCGCGCTACGACATAAATGCAGCACGCTTCCCTGAGGGGAAAACCTCCCCCAAAGCAAAAAAGGGGGAGGCAGGGAAGCGGGATGCAGGGAAACTAAATAACAGTGTACAGGATAAAATCTATCAGCCTCACAAGTGTTTCAAGCTTGTGACCACCAAAGCTTTTGTTTTCAGGTCTACCCAGTGGACGGTCATTGGAGTGGACCTGCCAGAGGACTTGCCAGACTTGACAAAAGATCGCCCGAGACTGGACAGTGAGTACTTTGTTATTGGGGACACAGCACACACACCCATGGAGATTGAGGTGGCTCCCATGACCATCAAGGGGGACATACCTAATCTCATTCTTCTAGCGCGCTGTCCACAGCCACCCTTCCATTTGGCCAAGGGGCAAATCATTGCCCAGGCCATTCCTGTTCCTGCAGAAATATCAATAGATGACAAGGCCCCAGGTGTATACTGGGCGGAAGTGGTTGGTGAGGACAAACCCATTATGGGATGCAACCTGATGCGTGGAGAAGAACATCTCCACGTGGAAGGGCTGCTAGACACAGGGGCAGATGTGACAATCATACCTGAAAGGTTGTGGCCGTCACATTGGGATTTGCAGCCCGTGGCTGGTAGAATCCAAGGTGTGGGAGGAGTCACATTGGCAAAAATATCAAAAAGCATCGTGCAAATTGAGGGACCAGACGGAAGATTGGCCAGTATCCGCCCATTTGTCACTGACTATAAAGCTCCCTTGTGGGGTAGAGACACCATGTCACAATGGGGGGTCAAATTAGTCATCCCTAAAAGCCCCCAGGATTTTTAGAAGCGGCCACTGTGGAGCGCCCTGCCCACAAGTTAACATGGCTGGATAATAATCCAGTCTGGGTACATCAGTGGCCGCTCAGTAAGGAAAAGCTAAAGGCGCTCGAGGAGCTTGTGCAAGAGCAATTGGCTAAAGGACACATTGAAGAGACAACTAGCCCGTGGAATTCCCCTGTATTTGTAATAAAAAAGCCGGGGAAGGATAAGTGGCGGCTCCTCCATGATCTAAGAGAAATAAACAAGGTTATTGAAGACATGGGGTCTCTACAACCAGGGATGCCCTCCCCAACCATGCTCCCCCAAAATTGGAAATTGGTTGTCATAGACATAAAGGACTGTTTCTTCCATATTCCCCTACACCCGGAAGATGCACCACGGTTTGCCTTCTCGGTTCCTACCATCAATCGAGAAGCCCCAATGAAGCGCTACCACTGGAAAGTATTGCCTCAAGGCATGAAATGCTCTCCTTCCATCTGCCAGTGGTATGTGGCTTCATTGCTGTCCCCAGTGCGCGCTCAAAAAAGGAAGGCAATCATCCTACACTACATGGATGATGTGCTTGTGTGTGCCCCCGATGACATAATACTCCAAGACACACTTGACCTAGTGGTTAATGTTTTAACCTCTGCTGGATTCCAACTGCAGGAAAGCAAGGTTCAGAGGATGCCACCTTGGAAGTACCTGGGCCTGGACATCACTGCGCGGACCGTTGTTCCGCAGAAATTGGAAATCATGAATGATCCCAAAACCCTAGCAGATCTCCATTCCCTGTGTGGGTCTTTGAACTGGGTCAGGCCTTGGCTAGGCCTCACTAACGAGGACCTAGCTCCCCTTCTCAATTTACTGAAAGGGGAGAGAGACCTAGCTTCTCCCAGGGAACTGACCCCAGAGGCAAAAACCGCTCTCCAAAAGGTACAGAAAGCTTTGGCCGAGAGGCAGGCTCATCGTTATCAGCCTGAGCTGCCTTTCAAATTCATTGTTTTAGGGAAGTTACCACACATACACGGGTTAATATTCCAGTGGTCTGAGGGGCAGAGTGATTCACTTCTAATCATAGAGTGGGTTTTTCTCTCCCTTCAGCGATCCAAAACCATCACACAGCCACAGGAGCTGATAGCTCAGCTGATCCGGAAGGCCAGGGTAAGATTGAGTGAGCTGGCTGGTTGTGACTTTCAGTGTATTCACCTTCCAGTTAAACTTTCTAAGGAGGGAAGGAACTCTCCTGAGAGGTTCACCAAGGAGATGCTCGAGAACCTGCTCCAGAGCAATGCCAGTCTCCAGTTGTCTCTGGACAGCTACAGTGGACAGGTATCTGTCCACGCCCCGTCACACAAGCTGTTCAACGAGGAATTCCACCTCATAGCTCCTGAGATAAGGAGTCGCAGGCCTCTCAAGGCGCTTACAGTGTTCACGGATGCGTCCGGGGCCTCCCACAAGTCGGTGATGACTTGGAGAAATCCGCAGACCCAGCATTGGGAAGCTGATGTTGAGTTTGTGGAAGGGTCGCCCCAGATTGCTGAACTGGCTGCAGTTGTGAGAGCCTTTGAGAAGTTCTCGGAGCCAATTAATTTGGTTACCGACTCAGCATATGTGGCGGGAGTAGTGTCCAGGGCTGAGCAGGCAGTTCTCAAAGACATCGAGAATGAACAGCTCTTCAGATTGCTCTCAAAACTAATTTATTTAATTTCGCAGCGGGAGCATCCGTTCTTTGTGATGCACGTGAGGTCACACACCGATCTGCCAGGCGAGATCGCAGAAGGTAATAGCAAAGCAGATTCCCTTGCAGCTCCAGCAGGAATGGCACGCCTTCCGGACATCTTTCAACAGGCAAAGCTAAGTCACCAGCAATATCATCAAAATGTTCCAGGTCTAATCCGTCAATTCCAGTTAACACGGAGTCAGGCTCGAGCCATTGTGGCCACCTGTCCCAATTGCCAGCTTCAGGCAGTCCCATCACTGGGTGTTGGGGTTAACCCCCGAGGCCTTGGGAGCTGTGAAGTGTGGCAGACTGACATCACACACATTCCAAGTTTTGGTCGCATGAAATATGTACATGTCAGCATAGACACATACTCAGGTGCGGTTTATGCCTCTGCCCACATAGGGGAAAGGGCTGCGCATGCCAAACAACATTTGGTGCAAGCCTTTTCAGTATTGGGGATCCCTAGGGAGATCAAAACTGACAATGGCCCAGCGTATGCCTCCAAGGAGTTCCTAGAGTTTGTCCAGCAGTGGGGAGTGGAGCATAAGACAGGCATTCCCCACTCCCCCACAGGTCAAGCTGTGATCGAGCGTGCCCACCAGACGCTCAAACAAGTCCTGACTCGGCAGGGCAGTTCTGCAGTGTTGATGACTCCACAACAAAAACTCTGCAAAGCGCTTTTTACAATCAATTTCTTAAACTGTTCATTTGAAAACATGAATCCTCCGGTAGTACATCATTTCAATAATAACAATCGGTTTAAGTTGTCACAGCGTCCACCAGTTCTCATTAAGGACCCAGAAACCTGGGAAGTCAAGGGTCCTTATGAGCTCGTCACCTGGGGGCGTGGTTACGCATGCGTGTCCACCCCCTCAGGCCCCCGATGGATACCCCAGAAGTGGGTAAAACCTTTCATTCCCAAAAATCCAGCTCCACCAGACACCGAGGAGAAACAAGCAGCTGTCGCCTCCAAGAGAAGACGCCGCCGGAAAGAGAAAGAAACTTCCTAAAAGAACTGGCTGCATTCCGGTAGACATATGAACTTAAGTACGCTCTTGAAAAATAAGTATATTTCTTTTTCCCTTATAGAGAAGAGGATCCACCTCCCACTTATCCTCGCGATGAGCCCTGTCCAAGTTGTCATCCTGCTGACACTGAGCAGCCTAACAGCTACATGGATCGTCCCTCAGCCACGGCAGAACATCTGGGTGACCCTGGCACAGACGCTCCAACAAGAAAATCTATGCCTGTCCACAGCAGCAGCAAAGGACCCTATGTCTACCTGCCTGGTAGGGATTCCACTTCAAGCTGAAGAGTTTACAGATAAGTTAGATACACCTGTGCCTAACCCAAGTCCCAACCACACAACCACATCACACCACACACAAGCACACCATACCCGCCAGCAGCAGGCCATTACTGTTAAGAACCCCATAGAAGAATGGTTACCAAAGCTACCCAGAGCCGCTCAGGAGCCCCAAGAGTTAGAGCTGTTGGGCTCCTCCCCCGCTCCATACTGTGTACACTTTTTCACTATCCCACCTTCTAACACTGAACCTTTTCACAATATCCGACAATATCGAGGGGAATTCACTGCCAAAAGGTGGTGCAAGGTTTTAAGCCGTATTGCAGCAGATAATCCACATCACTCACATCCCAAAGGCCTCCCTAGAGGTCTGTTTTTAATTTGTGGGGATCGGGCTTGGGCAGGAATCCCTTCTCGGCTTTTAGGAGGGCCATGTACCATCGGGCGGTTGTCCCTGTTGGCACCCAACCAAACCATGATCAGCGAATGGACCCAAAAGAACAGTTCAGTCAGCAAAATTCAAAAAAGAAGTGTTAACAATTTAGACCCAAATTGTGATGCAGAAATTTTCCATTGGGCCAAATCAAAAAGGGTTGCTGTGTCCCTGTTCCTTCCATGGGTTGCAGCAGCCAAAGCTCTAGGCGAATTGGGCCACCTAGAGTGCTGGGTAGTCAAACAGGCGAACTTGACATCCACGGCCATCAGCTCCCTCCTAGAGGACGAGGAGATCACCAGGCAGGCCACACTCCAAAATCGTGCAGCCATAGATTTCCTCCTGCTCCTACACGGACATGAGTGCCAGGAATTTGAAGGACTTTGCTGCATGAACCTAGGATCGAAAGCACCCAACGTCCACGCAGCCCTCCGAGAAGTGAAGAGCCTGATCGGACAAGTTAAGCAGGAATCGGAGGACTGGTTCAACGGACTGTTCAAAGACTGGGGACTCTCGGGGTGGTGGACTTCTATAATTAGGTCAATTCTGTTGATTTTTGTTGTTCTTTTTCTGGTCATGTTAGCATTTGGAATTCTACGTCGCATACTTTTGAAGGCCATCAATGGTTTAGTCTCCACTACCATAGAAGTCAACCGCACAGAATTTATGGAACTAAAGCAAATAGACAAACCCGCCAATCATGATTGGTGGGCAAATTCATAATCTACAGTAGAATTAATCCGATGCATTTTCTTACCCGAGTTTTGTTAGTTTTTTTTTTTTTTTTAACAGAAAAGGGTGAGGTGTTGTGATGCACTGTATAGGTATTTAGATGTTCTGCACTGGGTGTTGTGTTATACAAATGTTTCCCCCCTTTTCTCAAATGGTGCGTCCCTCAGATACACCTGAGGCTTGTACCTGTGGTCTTGTCCTTTGAAACCCCTCCCTTTTCCCTCCCCACTGGTGTGGCCTTCCGTCCCCGCCTCCCATTCCGCGGGTATAAATGTCCCTTAAGTTGGGCGTTCCCTCTCTCTCCTTCACCTGGAAACCCTACGATGCAGATGTCCCCTTCCAGCTAATAAACAGGACATCAGAACCACGTGGAGAGAGAGCGCTTCTCGTCCTTTACTTCGTCTATGTAGGATCCGTGCGGGCATAAATCCCAAGCTAGCCGGGGGGATTTTACAGCCCGAAACCCACGGGTTCCATCAAATGGGGTGTTGTGTTGCTAAGTTGAGAGCTGTGGTCATGTCAGCAAGCTGCAACTCTGGAGCTTACAAACCTATGGGAAGTGGTGGTGCTTCACCAGGAGACCTGCCCACCTGAGCAGTGGTGAAGGACAAGGGATAGAAAATACTTCACCTGATAAAGACCAAGTTTATACTTAGCATGTGGCTGTGCAAATGGGCTAGAGCAGCAGCAGGGAAGCAGAGAGGATCACTTGTAGCCCAGATGGTGCTGGTGCTCAGCTTGCTGGTTGCGATGCTCATTAGCAGGGCCGGCCAGGACACGAATGCTGCTTCTCAGACAGCAGAGATGTTTCTCTCAGCCAAAAGCAGCTCCAGTGAAGCAACTCAGAGGATCTGAGCAGGTAAATGGTGTGATCACTGTATTGGAGGTGGAATTGGTAGTGTCTTGTATACACAGTTTAAATCAGCAGCCTCAAGACTGTCCTGGTCCTTAGAGGGAGAAAAGCAGTCCTGGGGGACATGAATCCCATCCACTTCAGATATCTCTCCTTTTCAAGCATCTGGTTCTCTGTCAAATTCTGCCGGAGCTTTAGAACATCACTTATATATGAGCTCTGGGGTTTGTACTGGTGAACTTAGCCTCAGGATTTGTCTGTGTTTGAAGTGTTGCTCCTGTCATATAATCCTGTTTTAAGACTAATTTGGACTGAGAGTGCAAAGTTCTTAAGAGAATATTGGAAGCAGTTGTGCCAGTATGAGCTGTCTCGGGGGCAAGGATGGTTCAGGGGAGCTCTACAAGCTAAATGAAAAGTCTTTGTTGCTCTGCAAATGTCTGAATGCACAAGTGTCCTTTCTGAATCACCTTGGGGCAGGATTGTGTGTCACAGAGCCTTAGCAAGTGCTAGCTGGTGTATCTGCTATATTTCACATGGCCAATACTGGATTCTAAGGTCCCTCTCCTGCCCACACCAGTGCAGTAAGTTGGAGCTGAAAACTCCAGCTGAGCTGGAGCTCAGTTTCAGTGACCAAGCCTTGGTGGGAGCTTAGTATGATATATTTGGGCATTGGAATGAGCCCTCTGGCATCTGGAAGGCAAACAGATTTCTTTCAGTGGTCTTGTAGCTGAAACTTCTTGAGTAAGCATGCTTGTGAGAATGAGCATTTAATGAGAGGGGAAAGCAGGAATGAGTCAGAGAACAGAGCTGCTCTGGCTCTTAGCCATTTAGCAGCGCCCAAGCCATGACTCTCTCGCCTCTGTGCTGGGCAGCCTCCCCTGCATGTCTGCTGGGATCCAGAATGAGGGAGCAGAACTGTTTACCAAAAGAGTTTTGAGACTTGAAAATAAATTATGGATTTCTGGGGAAAAATACTTTCCAGCTTTCAAAATACCATTATAAAGTCAGTGGAGAGGGACTTGCTAGTATGAAAGCTGTGTGCAAGCTTTTCCAGATATGAGCAGCTACCAAAGCTCACTGCCCAATGAGCTGGGAGAGTACTGTGCAGTTGCGGGGGATTTTGATCTGCCTGTCTTCTTCCAATAAACTCCAAAAATACGTACAGCACTTGAACCAAGAGGGCCCACAAATTGAAGCAAAGCAGATAGCAGTTACCATGTTGGTCAAAGCTAAGCATCCTCAGTGCTGCGAGCAGAGGGCTGTGCTATATGGACTTG